>NC_139321.1:16302500-16557500 GCF_056507025.1 Lutjanus erythropterus
GTTAACAACCTAAACCAGCGTCGACAACTACACAGTACTTAGAGGAGTTGATGGGTAATAGTGGAAGTTTTTCCTAGTATTTCAGCTGTAGTTTCTCTGTATTGATGTGCTTATTTACCAGCGGTAATTGCACGACAATACATATAATTTACCAAATATTTACCTGTAAATAAATACTTAGGGGACTGTAAAAGGAAGGGTTACCTAGTTTTCAGTCACAGCAGGTAGCTGTCCTCTGTGAAAAGTCTCTAAAATCTGACTGTACCAACTCTTCACTGTTCAGCTAAAGAGTCAGATATTTCCCTCAGGCATTGATGGAGTCCCAAGGACAGTGAATACTGGACTCATCAGGTCATCAGGTGACCAGAGACATGACTGCCAATGAATGATGACATTGGTCTGTGACTGCTGAATGTGTACACAGACAAATGTTTGCAAACGAGCTCACTATATCATCTTAAAAAGTGATAAAACAGTGTGTCAGTGTTATGTTCACAACTTGTTCCTGCTGCCCTTCAAGTGAGAGTTTGATAGTATGAAGCGGGGTTGTTTGCGTATGCTTGTTAAAATGTTGCCACCATTTTACCTTGCTATCTTGACAGCCTTGTGGGGAAACCACTGGTTTATATACGGAGTTTTCCTGTCAGAAAAGGCTGCAAGTAAAGCAGTGAAAAACTTTAGCGGTTGGTCTTACCTATAAATATTTCTTTGAATTAGATGTTGAGACAAAATAAGTGCAAGATTTCCACCTCGTGAAAACACTTTTTAAAGGGATAATGAACTGGCAACTGTCAGATTAACTGGTTTCACTGGGACCAGAGTGATACTGAGACTGGTGAAGTGTTGTAATGTGTGCGCACTGCACGTGGTAATGTATCATTCTTTATTTATGTATTTTAAAATTGTAATCCAGCCTGTAATCCTCATTTTTACTAAATGTAACTGTAATCTGATCACTTCTTATTTTAAATAACTGTAATGGGATACAGTTACCTTTAAATCCTGTTGCATGTACCCCTTCACTCCCCGAGCCTGATTTCAAGTTTTACATCAGCTGTAGCTGCAGTCTGTCTCAGCAGATAGAGTATAGATGGATGAGGACATTTTTTCGCTGTGAGAGCATCCACTTCTCATGAGAGGGTTCATGATGTCTCTTTGCTTTTCTGTCAGGAATGCAGTGGGTGTTTTCTGGGGCTTTAGAGAAAATATTCTCACTTGGAGTAAGAATCACAAAGATAACAGAGAAAAAAAAAATCAGCGACAGTCATTTTTTTCCCACTCCTAATCTAAAATGTTCATGTTAGTTTTGAGTATATATATCACCTTATCATGTGGAAAATCTGACATACAGTATATAAGTGCAGTCATATACAGTGATGAAGATGTCAGAGGAGATACTTGTATAACTCTCCACCACACTTTGACTCTCCTCAGCTCAGTCAATTATATCAACTTGCTCTTCCTGGGTGACTCATCCCTGTGAGTTATGATGTCAAGCGATCCAACATGTCATTCGTACATGTTCTGAACTCTCTAACAAAACATTTTATGTCGGGGCAGTGGGAGTATCTATTATCCCCCGTGGCCATCATTCAAAGCCTTCAGACTGTGTTTTCTATTTTTTTTTTACCTTCTGATGTTACAGCAGTGGAATCCAGTCTCTATCACCTAATCTATCCCCTCTGCATCTCTCATCCGGTCTATTCTCCAATGCATACCCTAAAAAGGACTGGAGGGCCCACGGTTGGATTTGGACGTGGGGTCGGGGGTGTGTGTGGGTCACAGAGGGGGTATATACAGCCCCCCATATCATAACGAGCCGTATGGTGTCCGGGTTTGACCCTTTGTGGATGCTACTGTCTCCTCTTGGCCTTGCATCTTTCTTTTCTCCTTCATCTTTTCCTCCTGATTGGAAGCAATCATGACTTTCTACAGACACTCAGGTAAAATTTAAAAAACGCTGGAGCCACAACACTGAGTGCTAAGTACTTAATAATCACTGAGTGTGGAAGAAAGTGAAGTTTGAACAACTTTTAGCACAAAATCGCTTTCCTGTTGACTTTTTATGAGCTTAGAAAAACAGCCCTGTTTTCAGCTTTGTGATAATGCACTTTCCTATAATCCACTGAATTTTAAATGGTTTATTTTGCTTGAGAATTTCCTCTGCTCATAAAGGAACCGTTAATTATTTGTTCAATTTATTCAGAGAAGCAAAACAAGCAACGATTTTGAAAATATGTGCTTGCTTTTCACTCCAGACAGCAACAATATCATCTAAAATTAACCCTTTTTGGAGATTTTATCGAAGTAAAATGTGCTCAAATAACCTCTCATAGCTAAATTAATGGCTACAATCTTTGAATGCCCATGTCTAAAGTCTAAAATCTTTCTCTGGTTTAGGAGGTTTAATTAGCTCCATCACAGTTGCAGTATATTGATGCACTGATACAGACTGAGTTTTTTTCATTTGTATAAAAAGTAAAAGTTATTTTTTTTTCTTTTGAAAGCAACTGCCTTTACTAAATTATTGCAGGTTGAATTAAACTCAAACTCGAATATTTCAAAATAAATTAAATACATTTTTGTCAAGCTGTAATATTTTGTTGAGATAATTTACTTTTCTTCTTTAAATAAATTGGATGTTGGAGTTTCAGAAACCCCCAAAAATTCATATTCAAACACAGTGAGCTGTGAACCTGGTTTGTCATTATTTGGGTGCTTGAAAATTAAATGGTTACAACTGAAAATTCAATTATAAACCGTTATTCACTTTTGCTTCAGTGAGTATACTAATTAATAATTTTCGAAATACAAAGTGTTTGGGGTTTTAGAGGTTTATCCAAGGAGGAAAAAGTAAAGTAAGTAAATGATCTCAAGAAAACATTAGTTGTTAAAACTTTTTCAAAACTAAGAGTTTGAGTTGGAATAAAAGCTCAAAAATCTATTAAGTAAGAGGCTTTGAAGTTTTGCGTTTGTCAAAGTTTCTGCAGTGATGGTGTGTGATTTAACTGTTTTCTGCAGTCAAATGAATGAAAAATGAACTGAGTGTTTTTATTCAGAGATGTGAAGATTAGTCGATTGATCAAGTAATCATGAGGGGAGAAAGATAATGAGCTGCCAGCTATCATTTCAGTAATTTTTCAAGCAAAAATGTCAAATATTTGAAGGTTCCAGCATTTTAAATTGTGAGGATTTGCTGCTTTTATTTGTCATTTAAGGCAGTAAATGAAGAGTCTTTGGATTCTGGATGGGTAGTTGGACAAAAGAAGCAGCTTAAAGACATGACTTTGGGCTCGGGATCATTAAAATAATTTGTGTAATTGATAATGTAAACAGTTGTTAGCTGCAGCTCTGTTTCTCTGTTTCTCTGTTTTTGTTATCTCAGTCTTTTTTTTTTTTTACATTTTATAGACAGTATTTGTAGTGGCAAACTGTGGTCTTACATTTGAGCCCTCTTCCATTCTTCATGTCTGGATGCATGCTGTAGAAACTCTAAAGAACAGCCTATTCAATGGTTTGAATTGTATTTTACTTTTGGTTTGTTTGTTGTAACTCAGTGATCTTCTCTCTCTAAAGCGTCATGATAGCAAGATGTGATTATCTTAAAAGGACCTGATTTTGTAGGGGGCTAACTTTCAAGAGAGCACGCTGTTATTATCCAAGAGGGTTTTGACAATGTTCCTGATATCCTGTCTGGGTCACTCTGTCATTGATCCCACACTGCACTGACTCACCTCTCAAACTGGTCTCAGGTTGACCTTTCTTACTCCCCAAAGGGACCACAGTGGTATAATCCTCTCTGTCCATAGCTGAGTGTCGGCACATACCACGCCTGCTTGACAGGGGGCAGCTGTCACACTGTTTGTAACAAAAGATTAAAGTACTGGACCCGTCTCAAACTGGAGCCACAATAGTGCCAGTAGCCATCACTCTTCATCCCTCTTCATATGTCCCCACTGGAAGGTCAATGCACTTTAAATAGAAAGTGGACGTCTAAAATAGCTCTCTGGTCAGACTGGGCTCAGTAATGAGACCCAAGCATTGTGTGTATGATTTGACAGGATTGAGTGGGTGGATCTTTCCTGTTTTAGTTCCATGAAATGCTGCAAAGAGGTGAGGTTAGGACACTGGTTCCCAACCTGGGGGTCCCGGCCCCCCATTGGGTTTGCTCTGGCTGGGGAGATATTAATTCCATCACACAGTATTGGTATATGCTATAATGATAAACTAATAGAGATTAAGATAATTTCATTTAGATATTCTATCAAAATGAAATGGCTAAATCTAAATCTTAACCACATTATGTTATTTTGCAGATGAAGTTCATTACATTGAGCAATGAACTCACAGAGGGCCCCAAAGTACATTATTAATGCCTCAGTATGAATAATTTTCACTGTGGTGGATGATTTAACCTTTTTCTGCAGTCAAATGAATGAGAAATGGAAAGCTGCAATGACACAGTAAGCCCATATTTATCAGCATTTCAATGATTTCTGTGAAGAAAATCAAAATGAAATTGTTATTTTTAAACTTTTGAATATTATTTAAAACTTTTCTCTGGGCACAGTGATGACCTGAATAAAATTTATACTAACAGAACAGCTGAACAACTTCATCCTGTATTAGAAAGGTATGCAGGTAAAACTCCCAAAGACCTAACAATGGCTTCAAAAAAAGGAGAAAGCGTCACAAAACACTTTTTTGTCAAATAAGAGGCCTGTAAAATATTTATCACTGAGAATACAGGGACAGAATTGTCTAAAAATTCCTAAAAACATTGCTCGTTTTACAGAAAGTTTCTGCAGTTATTGCATGCTCTATGAGGGTTAATGGTCCAGTATGTAAGATTTAGGGGGGTTACTGTCAGAATATGGCAGAAATGGATAACTTTTTTACTCTCATGGCTTTCACAGCATAGCTTTTCATCACACCATGCTGTTGTTTTCAGTGAAAAATCTGCTGTACTCGACCTGCTTGGCAACAAACAGCAGACAGACACAGTTAGTGACTGTGCAGTGAACATAGTGGAGCATTTTGCAGCTAAAGAGCCAGATATTTCCCTGAGGAGTTGCTGGAGAGCAAAAATAGAGCTAAACGAGAGAGTGAATATTGAACTTAGACAAATAAGGTGACCAGAAACATAATTGCAAATAAATGATAATCTTGCTTTGTCACTGCTGGATATGTAAATAGGCAAATGTTTGCTAACAAGTTCACTAATTTATTGGCAGAATATGGCTGAAGTGGAGTATAATATTCATAAGCATGTTTTCATTAGTGTATAATTACCTGAAAATAAAAATCAATGGGTTTTCGCTATCTTTCATCTGCACAGGGTGCAGGTCACCATATTTGTGCAGTAGTCCATAGAGCTGTCAGGATACCAGAACTTTAATACAATACCAGTATTAGAAAATATATTCTCGATACCTCTTTAGATACCACAACAAAAGAAAAAAGTCTTTAACAACCTGCACATAGTCATTGAAAAAGATTTTGCTGCAAGCCAAATTTCAAGCTAGACACTGAAGACTGACCTGAGCTTGAATGAGCACTTTGATCATTTGTTTTATAGCTTCAGTACTTTCAGTACTATCAGATATTAGTGCTGTTTTTTAAAAAAAAATGTAAAAAAAAATAGCCCTAAACAGACTAACCAAACTCTGGCTTTAGTCTGTCTTTCTTGTTTTTTGCAAGGAGAGCCAATGGCTCTTCTATATGCATGGAAGGGGAGGGTGAGATGAGTTTGTTGCAGTCTATAATCTCACCATTAGATGCCACTAAATCCTACCCACTGTTCCTTTGACTTCATGGTTTATCTGTTGTTCTATATGTTTATTGTTATGCACTAAATATGATAGAAAATACACATAAAATATGTCAGGTGTCATTAGTTTATTCAATGAAATAGGTTGGGAGCTACTTGTTGAGGCGGAGTGGAGTGTGTGAGTGCTCAGTCCAGTCTTTATCCCACCAGCACAGCTGCAGATGGTCTCCTCACTCCAAACCCTCTCCCATCTATCCATCCTCGTGCACCAGGGGCACATACCACACCCCGGGAGGCTCATCTTTTTCACATGCCTGTTTACTACATCTCACTTAAATAGCTGCTGCAGTCTCCTTTCATAAATATTGTCCTGGTTCCTGTGGTTACTTGGACAAAATGCCATTCCACCCATTGTTTCCTCCATTGCTCCTGTTGTACCGACTGGCTTAAAATGATATGTGTCACACTGGACAAACCGCTAAAGTTCACACACTGTTCAGCTGCTCCCCCTGACATCCTGTGAGAGCGAGAGAGGCTTTGGAGCGATGCAGATAAAGCATAATAACGTCCACACACACTCTCCACCCTACCCAACAGTTGTTCCAGGAATCTAGTCCCAGTGGACAGACTGTGATGGGAACACAGGAATGTTGATGAATGAAGACGCAAAGCAACTATTAGTTTAAAGTGTTTACGCTAACAGGCAATAAAATGACCCAGCCAAAAATGCAGACGAGCAAGAAAGTCCTCCAGGTGGGGGGTGACGGGAGCGAGCCAGACAGTCTAAAAATATGAGCTCAGCTTTCCAGGGAGAGCTTGATAAAAAGTCTGCAGGCCAGAAAGCATGCAGACAACAAGCAGACATCTGTGGGGCTGCCTTTTTTTTCAAACCTCGCTCACACTTCTCTCATCAGCTTGGTATGCCGCTGGATCTCACTGGGCATTACTAATATTAAAGGCATAGTTCAGATTTCTTAAAATGAGGTTTTTGTACGGTATTTATCCATTCCTAATGCATTGGAATACCTGCAGTAGATGGCGCCCCCAGTCTAGCAGCAGAAGTGCTGGTGCAGGAAGCTAAACAATATTCTGCTGTGGACAGGGTTGGCAGCAAAACATATTTTAGCCACTGAAAAAAGGTCCACCTGAAAAAAATCAATATCACTGCTATATTTATAATATTTTCACTGTTTAACCTTACCGTCAGACAGCCTTTCCTGATGGGAAAATGCTGTTATGTAAGTCGTTACATAAGCCTCCAAAACAACCAGACTCCCTTGACATTGATTCTGATTTAACCTCACAGAACAAATGAGTTGCTGGTCCAAAGCTGCCTTGATTGATTAGTCGGTTACTGATTGTTAAATCTGAACTGACGCTGTAAAACACTGAAGTCACACAAAAACACACACTAACTAATAAACTGAGGCAGTGATAAATCAGCAGCTCCTGTTTTTTGCAGGCCAAAATCATTGTTATTGCCAAGAGTCTGGTTGGTTTGGAGAGAATGACATTTGGTTGATATAACAGTGGCTCTCCCATCAGGAAAGGCTGTCTGATGGCAAAGTAAAGTGGGGAAAATATTCTAAATATAGTGTACACTTCAAGTAATTCTTTTTTTAGGTGGGCCTTTTTTTAAGTGGTTAAAAAGATATATACTTTCTGCACTGGTTTGTTTTGAATTTCAAGGTACAAAGATCACACTGACAGTCTATTATGATGTTCACCAAACTCTACTCAATAAATTCTCATTCTGCTCTTATTAAATACCTACACTGAACTTCTGACTTTCTTCATTTCCCTTTTTCTTTTAGCTGTAAAATGCTTTTAATCAACTGCGTTCAGTGTAGCTGAATGGGATCCTCTAGCTTTGACTTGCATTGTTCAGGGAATCATGAGGATGTTAGGAAAGGCAACACTGTCCCCGTCTGGTGTGAAATGGAAACATACACTCATCTAGAGATGACAGAAGCTCTGCAAGTCCACAGTCTGACATTCACGTTTTTATTTTTCCACAGGTCCCCGGAGTTATCTCACCTCCACCATGACTGATCGCTTCGACTGCTACTACTGCCGTGACAACCTGCATGGGAAGAAGTATGTGAAGAAGGACGACAAGCACGTGTGCACGAAGTGCTTTGACAAGCTCTGTGCCAACACCTGTGCAGAGTGCAAACGCCCCATTGGCGCCGACTCCAAGGTGAAAACACAGTGTGAGTGAGTGAAGGAAAAAGAATGAATGAGTGAAGGAGGGAGTGACCAAAGCATCAACAAAGAAACAGACAACAGAATTGACCACAGAAGATGGTGGAAAATAACTAAGTAGATTAAACACTCCACTGAAGTACAAGTTTGAGGTACTTGAACTTTACTTGAGTAAATCCATTTATACTTCTAATTCACAAGGAAATATTTTACTTTCTGCTCTTCTACAGTAGTTTGATACATTTTGTTACTGGTTACTTTGCAGATTCAGATTATTAATACAAAATATTATCAAGACATAATAAGTCAAATAATGTGATATATTGTTATGGATTAAGGTACCCAGCAGTAAATAAAGTAATTAAAATAATTACTCCCCAATTACCAAATGCAACACTAAAGTGATTTGTACATTAATCTATTATAATCTGATAATATTATATACATTTATAACACTTTATGTTAAGGCACCTGTAATGAGCATTAGTTAATAGGTAATAAAGCCCTTATAAAATGTGTATTAATATTAATGTATTGATAAGACTATATAAGTGTGAATAATCACACGATAAATGTGTTTATTGTTAGATTATAAGACACTTTTGTTAATAGAAACCTTTCTTAGTTTCTTATAATAACATTATGAACATATTAGAACAATTACTGCAACTTTTCCATCAATTACAGATCAAACATCATACATGCTTATTTATTAAGGTTTTACCTTTTGTCATAGGTACTGAAAAGGACACATGGTTTGTCGTATTTATTGACAGATATGCTGTTTTCTGTTTTATAATTTTGTACTTGCTGTTTTGACTGAGTCTGATTTTATTTCTTCTTTGTGGAACACCACACGGGTGCACTTCTTCATTTACAAACAAAGCATGGTTTTTGTAATCCTGAGCCTTTTTGGTCAGGTTACTCTAAACTCTCAGGACAGAGTGCAGTTTTATTGTCCATGGAACAAGTTGCCTTTGATTTTTAATGAATTACAATTTTTTTTTTTTTTTTTTTTTGTAATTTTCACTTTCCTTCCACAATTTTTATGCAAATACAATATTGCAGAGTCTTATAGAAAAGCTGCCATAAAATCATGCATTTTAGGTCGCAACAATCCCCAAAAAAGGCCTGTGAAATCCTGCTTAATGCAGACACAGACGATAATGTGTGTGTTCTGTCCAGTCATCTCTTATCTGTTCAGTCTTAAGTTATTAAAGTACTTGTCAGTCATCCAGCAGTGACCTCTGCTCCTGTCTCACCACTCAGTCACGGGCAGTTAAATGTGTGAAAAAGACGTGTCATTACTACTAACGGGACTTAAATACTCTACATCGCATTTCCACCAGCTAAGTCCCCTAACTCCTTCATGGCTCACCACATCTCAGTTCACTTCATCTCCACTTTAATGCCTGCCACATGGACTTGTTCTGTACTCTGGCCCCGAGCCTCAGTCAGTCCACACAATGAGTAAACAAACTCCACTTTAATGAGGTCCTCATGAGGGCTTAGCGAGGCCACCTCTGCTCACCTCCCCGCGCCTCCTCTCTGTGTTCAGGAGCTGCACCATAAGAACCGCTACTGGCATGAGGACTGTTTCCGCTGTGCCAAGTGCTACAAGCCTCTGGCCTCTGAGCCGTTCAGCGCCCGGGATGATGGCAAGATAATGTGTGGCAAGTGTAGCTCCCGGGAAGATGGCAACCGCTGCCAGGGCTGCTACAAGGTGGTCATGCCAGGTAGGTTTGCTATTATACCACAGTTATACTTTCTTTTTAAGGGCTCTGAAATCCCATTTTCTGAATTGTTTTTATTAGAAGAGATGTGGTTCAAATGAGCACGTAATATTCTGCCAAAACAGTTTTGGTTGTTTTACTTAAAACATTTCTGTAATTGTGTATTTATCTGTACTCTTCTTACTGGTTTAAAGTGGTGAAGTGGCTCTATTGGAGAGTTTTGAAGCGGGATTTCTTAATAAATAAAACATTACACGGATAGTTTGGATTAGTGGGGATGTTTGAGGTAGTCGTCGATAGCCAATGTATTATCTGTAGTAATACCACTTTGATTTGCTGTCAGACTGATGGAAAACTATAAGCCAAATATTGCTTTCTCCAAAACAACCAAACTCCATAGACAAAGTTCACAGGAGTTGCTGGTCTACCGGTGCCTCAATGTATTGTTCGTTGGTTATTGTGTGACTTCGCTGTTGTAAAAGGTTAGTTTGCTTTCACCAAAATCACACAATAACACAAACAATCTAACAAATCCAGACAGCAGCGACTCCTGTGCTCTGCCAAGTAAAATGACTGACTTTGCTAATGGAGGACAGCAAGACAGAGCCATATTTGGCTTATATAAAGCTGGTTTCTCGTCTTAAAAGGCTGTCTGAACACAAAGTGAAGCAGTGAAAATATTAGAAATTCAGCATACACTTAAACATATATTCGTGGACCTTTTTAAGTGGATAAAATACATTTTGTTGTTGACCCTGTCCACAGCAATTGATTGCTTAGCATCTGTCCTGATCGTCCTCTCTGCTTCTTCTAAAGCTATCATCTGCTCTAGGTAATACATTTACCGTGGATAAGTACCTCATACAAAACTATCCCTTTAAGCAGTTCTTTCTAAATATTAACTTCAATTGTTACTCATTTAGTCACAAACATTTAATGTTGCAGAGAAATAAACAGCATTTGAAACAAAATTTTAGGGCCTTCAGAAAAGGAAAGGCAGCTAGGTTTATACTGATTACCCCTGCTATTTCTGTAATGCTATTTAGCTGTACCTGGCCTCTGTTTGGACCTCTCTTTGATGTTGGTTTGCTCTCTATAAAGTATTGTGTGATTGAATCAAGTGCTACATAAATAGAAGTTATTGTTACCAGTTACCCCGGAGGTCCTAGAATAGCATCTTCCTCATTTGTGCCACTCAGTATTCATTAATCCCTCGACAAGCAACAGCCTGCCTTCCAAAGATACCAAATGTGTCAGGATTATATGTCCAGTGTGTAAGATTTACTGGGATTTACAGGCAGAATGTGGCAGAAATTGAATATAATCTTCACAAGTATGTTTTCATTACCTGAAAATAAGAATTGCTGTGTTTTCGTTACCTTAGATGTTGCATCTGCAGAGGGAGCTGGTCTTCGCTCAGTAAGTCTGTCACGCTGAACGGCCGTGTTTCTAATGGACAAAACAAACACTGGCTCTAGTATGACCTTTTGTGTATATGGATAGACGTGGAGGATCGGACGAGCTGCATTCAGTTGGTTGCAGTCTACAACCTCACCACTGGATGCTACTAAATCCTACACTGATCCTCTAAATGTAGAGAAACATGTAAAATAAACTTTGCACAAAGCATGTAGAAGTTTTGTATTTGATGAAAAGGTGCAACCATTAAAAGATGGAGTCGTGGGTGACCTGAGCTCAGTTGGCAGAGCATAAAATTATATTTTATTATAATATTTCACCCAGTATGAACATATTAAAGCTTTAATGAAGATGTGGAACAAGCTGATACAAAGCACATATGATCATGTCAGAAAGTGGGGAATCAAATTATTTTAAAACAACACTATATTTTCAGGAAACAAAAGGAGAAACTATACTGTATGTTAAGGGGATGAATGCCATTAATATTTGGTTTTATTTTGTGTTTGTGTTGTAGGCTCCCAGAACGTGGAGTACAAGAACAAGGTGTGGCACGAGGAATGTTTCACCTGCTTCGAATGCAAGCAGCCGATCCGCACACAGAGCTTTCTGACCAAGGGTGATGACATCTACTGCGCTCCGTGCCACGACAAGAAGTTTGCCAAGAAATGCTTCCACTGCAAGCAGGTACAAGCACTGATCAGTGTGTGGCTGTAAAAAATAATCATTAGTGTGCTACTGTTTGTAAGTCTGGAAGAGCTGATGCATTGCCCACAGTGTCCCACTCATACAAAATAAACAGGGTGACTTGAATGAATGAAAGTTATGTTTGAGATCCTGATCAAAGTTGTTCCTCCGCCCCTCTCAGCCCATCACCTCTGGAGGGATCAGCTACCAGGACCAGCCATGGCACTCTGAGTGTTTCGTGTGCCAGACCTGCCGTAAACCTCTGGCGGGAGCTCGGTTCACTTCCCATGAGGACAAGTTTTACTGCGTGGACTGCTTCAAGTCTGATGTGGCCAAGAAGTGCCACGGCTGCAAGAACCCAATCACAGGTCAGGGAAACGTAAACACATGCTGTTGTTACTATGATTCCTGCTGCAAACACCAGGATTATCTTGAATATATACAGAAAAAATGCATACAGAGACAATTAGAAAATCAACACTGTTCACATACACTGTCATTATGTATTGTAATATACCTATTTCTACACATTTATGTTCTATACATATATTGTTGATATACATTACAGTATAATGCATATATTATTACATGCTTATTTGTATTTTTATTACAATTTCTCTATGCTTATATGTATTTCTATTAGCCCAACATCCCCCTGAGGATCAATAAAGTGTTTCTGATTCTGATTATAAATGCACAGTTGTAATGGCCTCTGACAGATTATAATCCACAGACAGATGACTCAATAGACAACAACGCAATGCAGCCATAAAAAACATATTTTGGAGGATGAACTGCTACTACCACAGATTAAACAGTCTCATATAATAACAATAATTTCCTGATAATTTCCAAGAAGCTTCCTGAAAAGAACTGCAACATGGTACTAATTATAGGGAAAGAGAAATGGCATTGTATTGGTAGATCTCCAATTAATTAACTGCAATTAATTGTCATTATAATGTAGATATTTTTAGTCAGTGCACTGTAGGTTGGCTGAACACGCACAAATTTATCTTGAGGCAAACACACAATTCAACATAATGGATCATAAAGTTTCCAATAATAAATAACTAATAAATTGATTCTTACTAAAACTGGACATGGAGAACAATAATAAAGATTTTGTGCAGTGTTACTTTTTCCAACCTCATGTGCAATTACTCTACTTTACTCTAATTACTTTTCAACATTGCCATTACTACTTCTCTGTTTACTCGTACTTATTGTTATTCTATTAAGCATTGTTTCTTGCATTTACTCCTTGTACACTTTATATTCAATTTTCTATTATTTTACCCTTATGTTACTGTAACCTTTCTATTTTCCCTTTAAGTAGTACCAAATTATATGATTATTTCCAAGAATGTTCCTTGGAAATTGTTGGGATGTTACTGACCTGTTAAATAAAAATTAAGTTTATATTATACTCTGGTGATCAACATCTGTACTGTGGTAAAAGAGCATTTGAAACCCACTTTAACATACTTTGCATTATGCTGACAGCCATCATATTAAACATTATGCATAGCCCCAATACAGTGAAGTGCAGCAGTACATCAGTGTCACATGAGTTTCCACACACTGGAATTTAATTTAAATTCCATGTTAATAAATATGCCAGTAAAACCAAAAAAGGAGCTTTAATTTCATTTAAGCATTCAGGTTTCTGCATAATTTACGACCAATCTGTGCTGACAGTTAGGCAGGGATCCAGCAGGTTTCAACAAGTTAAATTGAAGATGTTTTAAAACCATTATGAATACAATTTAATACCAATATCACATTAATAATTGCAAAAAAATAATGCAGTTTGCATTAGTGGTTAGTGGTGGATTAATGTTGGCTTCATTTTGTAGTTATTATAGAATGATCAATACAATTTTCCCCAAAAACAAATTCATACATGAGATTGAATTAATGCAACCTTATAGAATTAACATTAACTTTATAATTCAATTGATTTTTAAGACTCGTTTTGGGACAGATAATCACATTTAAGGACACTTTAAGGATTAAAATTCAGGTGTGTGATTTTAGATGTGTTTAAGACCGGCAGAAACCCTTGTTAGAACAAATAAAGGGAATGTTTTAAGAGTAGCTTCTGTTATGTTACCTCTGTTGCACAGCTTACTGACTGATGTCCTTCTGTCTCTGCGTCTGCAGGGTTCGGCCACGGCACCAACGTGGTGAACTATGAAGGATACTCCTGGCACGAGTACTGCTTCAACTGCAAGAAGTGCTCCCTGTCGCTGGCGAACAAGCGCTTCGTCATCCACACAGAGCAGATCTACTGCCCTGACTGTGCTAAGAAGCTGTGAACTGCACAATCACCTGTGCAGAGGGTAACTGTTTAAAGGGGAATTACACCAAAAATTGACTGTTTATTTGCAAAAGAACATAATTTTCTCGAAGAATTTTACTTTTGTGAGTTGTCTGAGTGGGATAACAGAATGTAACAGAACATAAATGTTATTAAATGTCAGTTTTGGTGAAATTTCTCTTCATGCAGTTGACAGACAGGAGGTCATTTCAACTAAATATGCACTAGCTTTAATCATTTATCGACATATACATTATTGCAACTTGTGTCAATGTTGGATACTAACATGGCAACAGAATTTCTTTTGTGGGATTGTTGATATTCTGTGCAGCCGGAGGAGACAAAAGCCTTTTCAGTGCCTTACTGGAATCTTTTAGAGAGAATAATATGCTTTTTACTGCTGCTCATACATACCAGCTTTGATTAATAATCTGTTATGTCTCTGAAGAGTTTTGAATGGATTGTGAGAATTTTCAAAAACTGTTTAGCGAGTGAGTTAGATCTTTGAGATTGATGCTAAAATATAAACTGCTCATGTATTCAAGACTTTGAGTGAAGTTAAAAGAAGAATAAAGGAGGATGTGATCTGAGGTCTATTATTTCTTTACAACAACAAATTCGAAACACGACAAGGGGGAGTATTTTTTGCAAGACTTTATTGTTTTAACAGTTTGTATCATCTCAGTACATTTTAGATATATTTACAGTACAAATTTTATTTGTGGACAGGGCGTTGTTAGGTTTGTAAATCTTCCAGAGAAATATTCATATTCACAAAGTTGCCCTGGTTGGGTAGACTGATTGTCGAGGCCGAGGTAAGCACAAGCTTTCTTAGTTAAACTGATACAATAAAATACTAAATCTCAATCTAAGGCACCGTTCTATCCTATTGTTATTGAGGACTAAGAGCAGTTGGCTCTGTGCTCGAGCCCTCAAAGATGCAGCAGGACCTGGAATAGATACAGTATCTGTTCAAGCAGCAGCTACAACAGCCCCCCAACAGGTGCTACTCATGACTGGAGAGAGGAGCAGGAAAGGTTGGGGGGGGGGGGGGGTCTGGGTATAGGCAGGTTTTGGGTTATGAATGAGACACACAAATGACTTCACACAACTCTCCTACGAGCCTGTACAGTAAAGCTACTCCTCCTCCTCACGTAACCATCCTTAAAAGACAGCGAGTAATTTGTGACAGTGCAAAGAGTCTCGTGTTTTCTAGATGAATAATGTATGAAAGCTAAAAGCGGGCAGCTCTGAGAGACGTGGTGAATAATGAAGGACGGTTTCTGGAGTCTGTTACATTCTTTGAGCTTATTAATCAAAGCTAACATCTGAAGCCCCCTAGTCTTTATGTACAAAGAGATTTTTAGTTAGCAAGAGAAAGCCGGCAAAAAACAAGGCAAAAAAAAAATCAAGGTCCCCCAAACCTTGTGCTTGGACTATTCAAGCAAGACTTTAATACAATTCATGAGAGATCCAGAAAACAAGTCTGACCCAAGTCATATTTTGTTTGATTCCTCTCGTACTACAAAGGTGAACAGTTGCAACCTGAGCTGATATGCCGAAGATAACCATGTGACAACATCCCCACATCCACTGACATGATATAAAACATGTTTCGGGGATTAAAAGCATCAAAGAGGCACGGCCATTTCTCTTACCACGGGTCAAACACAATGCTAAAGGGCTGTAACATCTCCACTCACCACTGCAATGTCAACTCTTTAAAGGGATAGTTTGGATTATTTGAAATAGGAGCCGTATGAGGTGCTTATTGATAATAAATATTTTACCTACAGTAGATGGTGGTTGCTATGCCACCAGTTTGGGGAAGCAGCAGGAGTGTAGGAAGCTATGCAAAGTACTGCAGTAGACAGGGTCAGCAGCTATAGGAATGTTAAAGCCTAATCATTTATTGATTAATTGCTGTTAAGAATTAAATTAATTACGTCTCATAAGGAAGGAAACTTAGAGGGACAAAAAAAGAGGAGAAAAAAAATGCAGAAAAAAAAAAAAAACATTTTGTATCTTGTACGGTATTAATGATTAATTGATTGTTAACATTTAATCAATACTTAGAATGTTCATGTCTTTACCTTGCTGTCACACAGCCTTTTTTGCCCTTATATAAGCCAAATATCACTCCCTCCAAATCAACCAAACTCCACTGGCGAAATCAGTGATTTTACATCTCAGAACACAGGAGTTGCTAATCGATCACTGCCTCGATTGGTTTGTTTGTTTGTGTTATTGTGGGACTTCAGTGTTTTAACAGGTTAGTTCAGACTCACCGAAGTCACACAATAACACGAACAAACAAACCAATCGAGGCAGTGATATATCAGCAACTCTTGTGTTCTATGAGGTAAAATTACTGATTTTGCCAGAGGAGTTTGGTTAAGGCAATATTTCTTATTAAACGGTGGTTTCCTGTCAGAAAAGGCCATATGACAGCAAGGTAAAGCGCTGAAAATATTCTAAATATAGTCTACACTTAAACTGACAGTGACTTCTCTCTTCTTCTCCCAGCTGGGAGTGTGTTGACCGTAATCTAATGTAGGTAAAACACTGACTATCGGTAAGTACCTCCTACAACCCCACTTCAAATAATCTGAATTTAAGTCTCTGTGAGGCAATATTGAGAACCAGGGCTTGGGGAAATGGGCCTGAAACATACAAACAAATAAACACATCGTAGTCTGAGAAACATATAGTGGGTCCCCACTTGGCCCCTTGTTTAGTGGAGCTCTTGTTGACTTTATGTAAATTCTGGGTTTTCCAGGCTGCCCAAATGTAACCTGACTACCCCGTCACAGGGCACGAGTCGAACAGAAACCTAACTTATAGCACAGTCACGTACACAGAGACTTCAATTATCCACATCCTGACACCACTCCATCCTACACATGGCTTCACTTGCCTAATACTGATTATATACACAATACAATAACACTTAAATATATGTAGAAATGTATTTTCATATATAAACAAACAGCCAAATTAATTTTATATTATAAAAAATAGTTGAAATGCATTTTGTCAGGTGTAGCAGCTAGTGTGTTGGGAATCTCCGAAGAAGAAATAACTGTAACTGATGAAAAAGCCGCACAGACAGAAGAAGGGATGGAAAAAGGTGTGTGAATGTGTTGGTAAAACTCAAGCTAAAACCAGATAATTGAAAACCTGTTGTTTTTTTTTTTTAGTTTAAGCAAAGGTGAACTTCAGTAACAAACGCAAACCATCTTAAAGGGACAGTTCATCACAAAAGTGGAAAGAGACAAGAGAGCTACAACGACGAATCGATTATTCATCGACTATTAAATTAATTGCAGAGTATTTTTAACAATTAATTGTTTTGTGTTAATTTTTCATTAAAAATGTGCAGTTTCTCAAATGTGAATATTTTCTTGTTTCTTTACTCTGCTATGACAGTAAAATGAATATCTCTGGGTTATGGACAGAACAAGATATCTGAAGATGTCATCTTCGGTTTTTTGGAGACGATCATTAACATTTTTCACCATTTTCTGACATTTTATGAACCAAACAACTGACTGATTAATCAAGAAAACAATTAACAGATTATTCAATAATGAAAATAACTTGCTGTTGAGTTTTTCTTTCTTTGTTTTTTAGATGCACTGAGCACCACAAGCTGAGCGCTATCTAGTTCCATTATATTTGAGAGAAAGCAGACATCTCTATGGCGACATGTCTGGGTGAACTGTCCCTTTAAGAAGCTCAGAAGCAGCTATAAAGGAAACTACTGGACTTCACCTGTTAGTATGCTTACAGATGCGGTTATTCAAACAGTTGTTGTGCTGTACAGATGCAGTCGGTGGAGTGAATAAAGATGAAAACTGGATGAGATTCTGATGTAAATTACTATGATGTTAGTAAACATAAATTCTATATACAATATGTAAAAAATAACAAAGCCTAAACGAACCGTGAGCCTTACATCAACAAACTGCTGAAACTTCTCTGAACATATGAATTCACTACAGCGTCGTCATGAACCTCAACACTCATCAGCTTCTAGTGTAACAGCTGGAGTTGTGCTCCTGAAGCCCTCTAGTGGCCAAAATAAGGAAACACACTGAGTGAAGCTGGGATATGGGTGCGAGGGGGCAGAAATCTGTGAAGTATGAACGCAGAATCCACTCTGAAGTCTAAGCACATGACGGATGATTGCTGAATTATGCGTGTGTGAGCTTCAGCAAAAGCATATTCACACTTCAGAATTCAAAGCTGGGAAAAAATGGTAAGGCCATATTCGCTGGATGCTGCAAAAAGCAGCCGGTCAAGTAAATTTGGATCAATCACATGCAAAAACCTGGTAATGTTATCCCCACCTAACCACCACCACAACAGAATGTATTATTAACCTTCCTTTAACTCACGATAATAAACCTCATATTCAATTCACACAGCCTCGTGTGCATGTGTCCTGGAATATTCTCGTACGAGAAAAAAAAAAAGACTAAACATATGATAACAATAATTACAGTAAACAAAGAAGCCAAAATTAATAAATTACAACAATGCACCCCTGACGAAGACAAAACTCTTAAAAAACATCATCAAAATTGGACACAACATAGAAAAAAAATCTGGAGAGGAACTAAACACAAGAGGAAGAGGAAAGAGACCTGAAGTGAACACCTTGAAGGAATATATGGAATTTCCCTGAAGCATAACGTTTCTTTAATATATAATATTATAATATAGTTGTTTCCTCATCATTTAGGGTGCAACTGTAACACTTGGGGTGGTCTTTCCACTTCATCTTGTGCTCCTCCCTCTGGAAGAGGAGGAGGAGAAAGAGGAGGAAGCTGTTCGGAACTGGATTTTTTTTCTTTTTTAAGGAGCTCAGCGGGACAGGAACTTCATGAGTGCAACAGTAAGAGGCTTCTCAGCGACGGCTGCAGCATCAAATCTCTATAAAAACACAAGAAGAAAAGTCTTAACTATCTTAAGCATACCTCTAACACAGATTCCCTATACGTGAATAAGTTTAACAGATTCCTCACCTGACAGGGCTTCTATAGGTTGATTAGAGGAATGAAGGGGGTTGACGGGGGTTCCCTTGTCCTCAAAGGCTACCCTGGTCCCATCTGAGTTCCCGTCACAGTTAATCAAGACCTGGTTACAGTCCTCTGCCTCGATGAGGGGCCGAGTCTTGGAGTGGACATTGAGGTCAATGAGTTCCTCAAAGCTCCACTGGTTGGATTTACCGTTGAGACCTGGGACCAACCCCACCTTGGCGGAGTCCTGTTCATTCAGGAACTCCGAGCCCTCGACGAGGCGACCCTTTGGGACGGGACTGGAGAGAGGAGAGGGAGAGATGTTGTTGGAAGCGGTTAGGAATGAGAGCTGGGAGGCAGCAAAACAAATTTCTAACAGCATAACATAACTTTGTCACAGTAGTGACAGATGGTGAAGTGTCACAAAGAAATCCAGACCACTAAAGATGAGGGCTGGTGTTATTATATACATTTCAACAAGACCAAAACCAACCACAGCCGCTTTTCCACTATAGCGCAACTGCAAGCTAAGGCTATCTACAAGCTAGTGAGTGTTTATGACCCCAGGCCTCAAGAACAAAAACCATTTGTTTTAAGGAACAATATTGCCTTAAAACCAGCTTAATAACATGCTGCATGCAATATAAATTGTGCTGCAATGCCGTGGGTTATATGACATGCATCAAAAAAAAAAAAAAAAAAAAAAAAGAAAAAAAAAAAAAAAGTTAATTACAATATTATCAGCAGAACTTTCGGTTTGGGTGCCATTATCTTTTCTAAAGTCATACCTCACTGCCTGAGTCTCATCTGTGCTCATGCCATTGTTATTCTCCTTGTTGTCTGTCTCTGGTTTTCCATTCACGCTGCCAAGGGGCTCCTCTCGCTGTACCGCTGGGTCACCAGAGGACAGACCACACTCTTCTGTGTTGGCCTGCATGGTCACGTCATCCATTTGACCTACGATATCAATAGTGCAAACATTATTGCGTAAGATAAGTCGGAAGTCACACGTAAATTCACTCAAACAAGCCTTTTCATGCAAAGTATAAATGCAAAACAACCACAAAGACAGGAAAATACACCCTCACTCTCTGTAGCAAAGTATCGAATTCAGAAAGTTGTGACACGTAACTCATGCACTCTGACATGCTGAACCTGAAAGCTAGAGGATGAGAACACTTACTTTCAGAGTTCATCTGGTCCACTCCCTCCTCTTCATTCTCCTGTGAGCATTTATCATCATCACCTGCCTCCTCCCTCTATACAAGATACACAAACAGCATGTTGACATACTGCAGATGGTTCTGGTCAGTTGGTTGATTGATATACTCTTGATCACCCAAATTCTCATTGGTGTTTCTTTCATGATGAGAAAAGTGCCTCTTCATCTATTATTTTTGAGGGTCATACACAGACCTAATGTATTTTATTTTTGAGTGACAGACTTTACTGAACATTTACTCAGCTCCAAACTAATGGACACCATGTCAAAGTACTAGCACTAATCGCTACATGGGCTCCCAGCCTCAGGGGACAGAAGAGCCGAGCAAATAACGTATTTCAATGGACATCTGTGTCCATTTTAGTCCACTAGACTATGCTCTCAATGATGACTGACTGGTAGTGGTTCAAGCTTAATGATGGATCAGTACAGCAGTATGTGACCATATTTCAAACTTGAAAGTTTTGCCATGTTTTATGAAGTTTTACTGTTTATTTTGTGGGTTAGCCTGTTAAATTTGCCACTAACAAGTAGCACAGCTATTATGGCTGTTGGACTAATGTGGTAATATTGTGGCACAGTCAAGAGAAGATGTGTGGACATTATTTAAAGCCAACTAAATAACAAGAGTAGTAGGTATAACTGTTTTTTGTGGAAGTGTACACTGCAGCTCTACGATAGGATTAGTTTTGTTGTTACAGAGAAGCCAATGTTTGGTTCAGTGATTCTTGGTGGTGTGCGTGTGTTGCTGCTGAATGTAAATTTACCTGACAGACATGCCCTGAAGGTAACAGTTACATGTGATAAAGAAATTGTCAAACTGCAAGAATTCATTTGCTTAGCAGCGTTGTGTTACTTGCAGATTTTTTTTCCCCCCAGTTGGTTGAATAGTAGGTAGAATTTCCATCAACCAAGATTTTCTTTGGTTAACCAGCTGAATGGATACGAGCTCACCTTGAAGTCACTCTGATCCCCTTTCCTTGTTCTCTTCATTATCTCTTCAATTCTCTGAAATGAAAAAACAGAGCATATTTTTGGACCGGATTTGTTTCATTGGGATCTGCACCATGAAGCAACATGAAGATAACAAACTTAGTTTATGCTGGACAGTGTTGGCAGTTAATGACAGTTTATGCTGATCAATCTGACAGATAATTTCACAATTATTTTGAACTGTGTATGACTGACTTTTGATGTAGTACGGCTGTAAAAACGAAACCTTATATGATCAAAGTCTTGAGGATAAAGCAAGACCCAAATAAAAGACGATTCTCTCTCTCATCAATCTGTCCATACCTTCTTCCTCTCCATACGTTCTTGCTGGTTCTGCTGCATGATGCGGTCTCTCTCCTGACGGACCCTCTCTGCCTCCTCCTGGGCCTTGGCCTCAGCCTCCTCCCGTTCCTTCTGGAGCTCAGCCTGTCTGATCGCCTCCTCTTCTGCCAGTCTCACCCGTTCCTCCTCTGCCAGGCGAGCCTCTTCCTCTTCTTTGATTTTTCTCTCCTCTGCCAGCTTCTTCTCCTCTTCCAGGCGTTTCAGTCGAGCTTCTTCCGCTAAACGCTTCTCCTCTTCCTTTCTCAACCTGGGAGGGTTAAGATAAAAGGAAAATGGTTTAAGAGTGTAATGACATATAAATACAGGTAATTTCTGAGAGTGTATATATAAGTGGTCATTCTCAACAGCTGGGATACTTTCTTGTCTTAACGTCTTTTTAGCTAAAAATGCTTATCATACTTTAATGAGCATAAAATATGTGATTTATTGGTTGAAACAA
Source organism: Lutjanus erythropterus (assembly GCF_056507025.1). Classification (NCBI taxonomy): domain Eukaryota; kingdom Metazoa; phylum Chordata; class Actinopteri; order Lutjaniformes; family Lutjanidae; genus Lutjanus; species Lutjanus erythropterus. The sequence continues at coordinate 16,324,658 of NC_139321.1, forward strand.
GTGATCTTTTCTCATTTGTCCTATGGGAGTAGTTGTGAAAAAATGGCGTGCTAAGTTTAGAGGGGTTCAGCTGTTATTCTAATGTGTCTGATACATATTTAATCAACATTTAAGTAAATACAACAATTGGGTCAGAATTAATGCCTCTAAAACATCACTTATGCACATGGTTTTGTTTTGCTTAGTAATAACTACAATACTTGTGAGAACAATTTGACGGTACTTACAACAGTGCTGTTGATGGTACATTGTTGTTATATGCAATGCATTGCTGTCATTTACAAAATGACAACAAAATGCTAAAGAAGAACATTTCTAATAAACTTACTTCTCTTCTTCCTCCCTCTGTATCCTGAGCTGCTCCTCTTTCTCTTTTTGTTCTCGCATCAGCCTGCGGTTCTCCGCGAGGATCTTTGCCGCCTCAGCAGCTGTGTTGGTGCCCGAGGCTTTAGAGTCTGGCAGGAGAAAAGACAAAAACAGCAGATACATTTAGCATTTTATGGCAAATTCACATTCATAGGATGCAGGAAAGGCAGAAGCAGAATGGAGGAGAGAGCAGCCTGATCCAGAGTTGTGCAACTTTCACATGATCACCTCTGTGCTCTTTAAAAGAAGTCTTATTCCAAGTATTCTCTGTGGGAATACACATACAGTACATGGGATTGCTGTTTTATCTTGCAGAGCATGATTCTCTCCAGGAGGTGGCAGCAGCAGCAACAGCAACAATCCCCAACCTGCGACAGGATGTGACTCCAGCTGGAACTTAATAGGGGCTCCTGCTCCACTGAGATTTATTGCAAACTGAGCTGCTGCCACGTCAGTTTGCAGCACACAAACACACACACAACTCTGTTTGGTCTGTCTATTAAAACAGATGATAATGCTCCATTATCTTCAAACCAAAATGACTGCTCCTAAAGGAAGTTTTAAACCATGATAACAGACTTGACGCTGTAAGCATTACTGATAACAGTGAGAGCGAGGGTGGGAGTTCAAAAGGGAATAAGGAGTGCTTCATTATTCTGATTCCCATGAAACTGGCTATATTACAAAAAAAGCTAATCTTGACAACAAAATTAGAACAGAATTCTTGCCTTTTCAGCAGCAGTTTCAAGTTCCAAATGAGCTCTTTTTTTGTTTTTCAAATTTAACAACATATTAATGCACAAACTCTTCCTCTGAAATCATTCTTGAATTCAAGAGTTCTTTAGAGCCATGAAATTCCCACCTTTCACACTTATATGGTTCTGTAATAATAATGTTAATGTTAGGTATAGGGCTGCAACTAACGATCATTATCAATTTATCTGTCAGTTATTTTACTGATTAGTTGTTTGGTCCATAAATTGGTGAAAAATAGTGAAAATGATTGAGATCACAGTTTCTCAAAGCCTTTCTCAAATGTTTTGCTTTGCCAAAAATATTCAGTTTACTTTCGTAGTGGAGGGAAGAACCCAGAAAACATTCACATTTGTGAAGTGGAAATCAGAGAATTTGGACAATTTTTCTTAAAAAAATGACTCAAAATGATTATTTGATCATCAAAATAGCCGTCTATTCATTTAATAGTTGATAATACATTGTTGCAGCTCTAGTTAGGTGTCAACAGAACAGGTGGCTGGCCAAGTAATATGTAGAGAAGTACTAACAAGAAGGCACTGTGTGGGAACAATCTTAACTTGCAACAGATAAAGAGACACCCAATTATTCAAATGTAATTATGCGGAACAAGATGTGCTTCAGTAAAATGCCAGACAGAAAAAAGAAATGACTTTAATCTTTCCTGGAAGTGTAAGTAGGTTTGGACCTGCGTGGCTGAGAACTTCAGTAATGTTTATTCAGTTAAGATGAAAAAGATGTCAGCTCATTTTGCTGGGTTCACTTCCCTTTGTGAATTAGACAGTAGGTCTCGATGTACCAGTGCAAACATCCTGGGCTGCCAGATTAACGATCAGGCAAATATTGGTCCTAGATAAGTAGAATCTGTCAGCTGACTATGATTGTTAAATCTGCCTTTACATAGAGCTATATTACATGTTTTTCACTAATATGAAACACCTTCTGCAGTATTTTTATGCAGTGTAATAAAACATTTATATTGCTCACCATCTTTGTCTTTGGTCTTGCTTGAATCAGAGGACTGTGGAGAGAGAGCCTGGACAGGAAACATATCCTTAGACTTGGAGTCCCTCTTTCGTAAGGTGGGGGGCCCAGTTGGAGTGAGAGCTGGTTTCTGGATTGGTGGTGGTTTGGCTGCCGCAGGCTGGGGGGATGGTGGACGTTGCTTCATTGCACCAGGTGAGGGTGGGCGTGTCTTGGAATTTGGCCTGTGAGAAGAACTTGTGAGTTGTGTCTCTTTGTGATTTTTAGTGAAATCAAAATGAAAGGCTGCATCTGAACTCTGAGAAAACCTCAAGTGTCACTAAAGCTGCACTGCAGAAGGCTTGTTGTCTTACTTGGCTGCTGCTGGGGAGGGGGTCCTCTTTGGGGCTGGAATGGGGGCTGGGGAAGGTGAACGGTTGCGTCCCAGGGGAGTGGATGGGGAGGAGGGACGTCGCCCTGCAGGCGATGTTAACTGCTTGTCCTTCTGTGGTTTTATAGAGACGAAACAGACATTAAGAAGTAATTCATGAGCCTCACTGAATAACAATAATGAAAAGAACTCTCAAGAGCAAAAAACAAAAAGTCAGTGTTAATTTAAATATCTTTGCATCACAACCAAAAAAGTTAGAAAGTGGGAACTAAGCTGTAATGACACAAAAAGGGTCAGCCTAGACTACAATAATTACTCACTACAGCCTGTACGAGTGTATCCCAATATTTCTTATTTTGAGACTCCTTAAAATAAAGCAGGGGATAATTGCAGCCATTCGTTATAGCTCATGGCCTTCTGTGGACATGAATTGTAAGCACTTAAACCAAACAGATATTTTTCTTCCTACGGTTGTATAATTTAAAATAATTCAGAGGCCCCAAAGAGGTCACAGTATCCATTATTATGGAAGAAAAATGCAAAAAATATGCATTATGAACTACTGGTTTATGCAACTAAATTATCTTTACATTTAGGCAGAATGAAGAGTTTGCTTAAAAAAACAAACAAAAAAAACTCAAAACCCTATAAGAATTACACAAAAACACATAAGATGCCTTTTTAAACGGAGTAACTGTGCACTTCAAACTGTCAGACAATGCTGATGTGAAGGAGGCCATGGATCAGGTTTGAATTCATCTATTTTTAATGCCTGTGTGCTATGATTAGCACTGTAAACGTGATGACAGAGGGCACGAGGAGGGTCAACCATGTGACACAATCATGAGACAGACAATTACACAGTATCGTCCCACCTCAAGCCATTAGGACCGAATGCCAAGTAAGTAACTTAGATACAATACAGTTTTGCATTTAGCTGTATTAACTAAACTATGAACTGTATTAGTTTTGGTCACATGACTTAACACTCGTTCCCCTGGGAGGATTGGAAGGACAGCAGGACAGTAAACAAGAGACTGGTGTACAGTTTCATAACAGGGACAAGACATTCATTTCCTATTTATGTCAATTTAACACTGCAGCAAGAACAGTAAATAGACACAGTGTCTTTTGTGTGAAGGAGAGGTTCAGAATAGGGCTGTGACGATAATCGCATGATCAATATTGCATTAATGTGATGCCTGCCACGGGATTGAGCTGATTACCATCATCACCTCAGTTTATTTTATATATAGGGTGAATCTCATGTTATTTCATTGCACAACATGTTTGAGATCAGAGCTGTGACCCATATGCCCAGTCAGCAACACAGCCTCCGATTGGTTGACAGACTCGACCCAAGAATCATAGCATTGACAGCAGATAGATAACAATGTGAGAATGTGTTGCTTTTTTACTGCAATAAGAAACCGTCCATACTATCACAGCCCTAGTCCAGATATGATCTCAAAGACACACACACAGCAGTTCAGGACTCAACAATAAGGATTGTCCACTTTCCTGTGGCAAATAAAATGCCATGTCAGGCCAATAAATCTGTAAACTGGAAAAAGAAATTAACTGTTAAACTATTTTGAAAATCAATTAATCATTAAAGTAATAATTTTTCAATTACCCTAAGTAATCATTAAGGTATTCAGGATTTTGGACTTGCAAAATGAGACATTTCAAGACATCACATTGGACTTTGAAAAACTGGGAAGGATACATTTCACCATTTTATTGATGTTGCACCCCTAGTTCAAACAAGACAATTAACTTTAGGTTTTGTTGTTAATTATAATCACTGATACATTTAAGAAGCTGACATTGGCAAATGTTTGAAATTTTTGCTTCAAAAATGCAATTATTAATCTAAAAATTATTAATCTATTATTTAAATAGTTGGCAATTAGTTTTGTTTCCACCAACTAATTGACTGATCTTTGCAGCTCTACCCTGTATCCCCAATAATATTCTTGTTATATAATAATATAATGTATTATAATGTGCTCTAACATACCTTCGGATAATTTGTTAAAAGTAGAATCCACCCTCAGCGTAACTCTGCTGACACAATTTAACAGAGGTGTTACACAATGCCTGAGCTACAGTCTGTGAATATCAATTGTCTCCACACTAATCTGTGCATGTGGAGGAGAGAAGACAATGACACGGTGAGGAAAGTCAAAGGCTTTTGAAATCTGGCCCCAGGGTCAGGGTGGGGTCTGCTTTGCATGGCCTGATCTGTCATAATCAGGCTACTGTGGATCCCTTTGTTTCATGCTATCACAATGAGTCCCTTCACAGGCACAGAGGAGGCTGAGGAGATGCAGGTTATGAGGGAGAGCCAGGCACAACCAGCGATGAAGTGGGAACATCTGAGACATCACTTACCAAAAGCATTAAGTAAGATATATAAGGCATATATGAACAAATCCACATTAATGCGTGATCAGCAATAGTCAAAGAACAGCTGGAGGAACAACATTTCCCTATGGTTAGCATCCTGCAGAAGTACTTTGACAGGCAAATGTAGCCGGATATGTGCATATAAATCAGAGTCTTTGTACCATTCACTTATTTCTCTGACAAAGTCATTTCAGTGACAGTGTCAAATTCAATGACTTTCTCATGGACATAAAAGCAGAATATTGCTGGTAATAACAGTAAAAAGATTAGCCTGACATGGTTTTATACACACAGCACTGTTATTTTTCAGTAGAAATCTTGTGTTGTGTAATATTTGCTAAATTGTATTAAGATTTTTCCAACAGTTTCAATAATGTTTTTAATAATATACAGTATGCACCTTATTTCTACAACCACGATGTCATGCAGCCTCAAAGTGACACAGTTCTCACAGTCCTACATATGCATTAATTTGAATGAACCTATTGTCACTAGGCAGTTTGAATTTGATGATTTCAAGATTAGAGATACCATTAAAGCCCCATTTCCAGTTTATTCCATCAGTAAATGCAAATTAACTGACTGACACAGGGCTGTAAAATAATTCAACATCTTTCTGATGAGACTAGATGTCATAAATGAAATAATAAAATCCTCAAATTGAGATATTATAGTTGGCAGTTAAAACAAACAAATATTTTTTTTTTTTAAATGATCTATTTTATGATGCTACTGACTGCTGGATTGTTGTCATTTTGCAATTTTACATACATCGTTAAAGCAAGGACAATTCCTGGTATTTTTTTTGCACATGCTTAAGTCATAGCTGGCTACTTTTATTTCATTTCATTAAGGAGAGAAAGCAGGAGTCCTTAAAGTTCATTCATTCATTATCCTTGAAGGGTCACAGGGAGGCTGGAGCCTATCCAAGCTGGCATACTTTAGAGTTAAAAGGAAAAACAAATTTTATTTGAACACAAAAAGCTGTACACATTTTAGTACTGCACTATGTAGTTCTTATCATGACATTATCATACCTTGAGTTTTTGGTATTGTTAAATGCCTAAACACTGATATCTGCATATCCAATCCAGGTTTATTATGCAAAAGTATGAGTGACTGGACCCTCTGACTGAAATGTTACCAAATTTTTGTCAGCAGCTTTCCCTTTCAGTACTGTACAAGCAAACAGACCTTGTCTGGGAAACAATATCAGCTTGTCAGCTACCTCATTTATGTTAAGCACGTATACTGACAGAGCCATATGAGATATACTCATTCAATAAGGATACAAAAATACAACTTAGGGAAAAGGGAACTGGGAAGACATCCAGGAAATCATAACTATCCACAGTAAAAGCTTCCACTTCAGTTAATCATTAGTAATTTATAGTATTTGTATCGTAATTTATGGTGATAAATAGTACTTGTTTTCTTTGTAGGCCAGTTGTGTTAGTAACACTGTAACGTGAACATCAAGAGGTCTTCTCACCAGTGATGGGTCGAGGGCTCCGTCAGCCGACACGGAGGTGGTCATGCCGCCTTTCTTTCGGTCAATGCTGCGGCTGCGCACAGGTCCACGCGGTGGGTGCAGGGGAGTGGCAGAGGCTGAGCGAGGACACAGGTGACACTCTGGTAAAGGACACAGTCATCGCAGGGCCAGGGGAGCACAACCAAAGGGAGGTGTGATAAGCAGCCGAGTCGAGCAGCAAAGCAGCGAAGAGCAAATGGACAGAAGAATAAAGAGAGTGGCAGAAAAAAGAGAGAGCAAAAGTGGGAGAGGAAGAGGGTGAAAGGGGAAGGGAGGGCAGATGATGGTTGAAAGAATGCAGGAGAAGGTTTTTGTGAAGGGACAAGAGCACAAAAAAAAGCAATTTGTTAGATTTAGCACTTTGGGCAGGCAATAGCTTGATTTCTGAAGCTTTGATTGGGATGGAGATTTCTGGAGACATGAGCAGCAGAGAGCAACAATCTTATAAAAAACCCGAACACTCCACAAGTGCAAAAGCCTCTGGACACGACATGAACAAACCTGAACACCAAGCACCACAGCACAGCACACACTACACAATACCTACCACCAACACTGCACACAGATATCACACACATTTATTAGTACACTAAACATATACTGAATGTTGATGGTGTCGTTTGTTGTGTCCAGTTACAGTAACAAAAAGATGAGGGTAATTTCCAGTTTTTGAGCCTTTCCTGCCGTCATTCTGTAACTCTCCAGACTTTCAGATCAGACACTAAATGCAACATTTGCTGTGGTTGCAAGACAAAGTCGTCTCTAGTATCTCAATTTTATGTAAAAAGGACCAGTTGATCTAAGACTGATACTGAGCAGAGGGGTGTACTACAAAGAGAGATCGATGGTTTAGAAAGGTATGTTGAGTCTAGAGTCAGAGTTTCAATGTCATGAAGGTGTCTCTCTATTAACTTTGATAGATCATAGTAACTTATGATTAACACCTGGTCCAAAGCAAGTTATGTTCAGAGTTTCCCATTAGCTGTAAAAAGCGCCCATGTTAAGCTAATTCTTCTCCTGGTGATATTCTTTATGACTGATATAGATTCTCAGCTGAGGGAATACATTACATATGCAAAGTTGCTGAGCGGTATGTTAGCAATGTCACCGACTGACGACGTGCGATGTAATAATAGCAGAACAAACTGTATGCATCAATGCTGCCACATTTGTTCAGTTGGTGATGCAGAAAATCATTCTTTCCCATTCGCTTTAGATCATATTAACACTTTAACTATTTTACATCATCATCCATACACTAGAAGAATGGTAAGGCAGCTGCAAAACAATCTGAATGATGATATTATGCTTGATCCAAGTCAGTTTTATAAACACCGATTAGAAAATTGATAAGTCTATTGGTATTTATCATGGATAATGTTCAAGCATAAGACCTCTACAAATGCACAGTTGTCAGTTAGGTTTGAGGCACTGTAATGTCAAGTAATTTTCTGCCACCATTCCTCTCTTGCCTTATTTGCAGCAACAGTATTGCTTTTTGCTGTAGTATTACTTTTATATTCTTCATAGCACACAATCATTCCATTTAATGCCGAAGAGGAGTCAAACAAAATGCACCTTGTTACGGGAACTCACACAGAGCCTGAAGAAGGAAAGCCTGAGTGAACAAAGCAAGTTGATAACCACTGCTGTGATACCTATTATCTCTGACTAGGGTTTGACTGAGGTTTTGTTGAGCCAGGTCATGCAAAAAAGCCCAACTTTATTGAGGTTGCTTTGTAGTACACCCCCCCAGCTAAATAACTATAAACCTGGAATGACAATGGGTGAAAATCACTGTCCTTAGCACTGAGTTTAAGTGTAGCCTGTAGTTAGTAATGAGAGTAAATACTGCTGTCCACTGGCTATGAGCTTGCTGTGTCAGATTGAGGGATTAGCCATGATAATCCTGAGACCTGCAGAACTCTCCCTGCCACAGCCTGGTCACAAATGTGTTTTGTAATTTATTCTGACTGCATACTGAGCAGACAATGAAATTTGCCCTGCCATGAGCTATTGCTACTGCTGCTGCTGATGCAATGCAGATGTGTCACGTTTCTACTGTGGCTAAACTTAGCAGAAGATCTATAGCTGCTAATGGGTTTGTAATGGCTGATCAATAAACACCACAACCTAAAACCAACACAGGGAATACAGTGGCAGCTTTGGAGTTGAGTCAGTGCTTTACAGTATGGTTCTTTCTTTCTTTAGACAGTCAACAAGAAAAATGCAGCTTTCATCAGTGAGTGTCAGGAGATTCATTCTAGGTTTTTCTGTGCTGCCTTATTTGATGTAGATAACTCCCATTACAGCATTAAAAATAATAAAAATTTAATTCACATAAAATGTGATGCATGCAAGTCATCCAGTGAGGCATAAAACCTCATTTCCATGACTTCAGAGTACATTATACTGTTAAACGACAGCCTACAATCTAGTGCCAGAATGGGGACATACTGAATTTGAGTAGTGTTACTTCAAGCCCGTATTTACTATGGAAATGCCAGTAATTACCATTTCAGCACTGTGTACTTGAGTCCCCAGCATTCTGGTCACACTACCAGAACACATGCAACAGCACAACAGTCTGATTCTGATGTAACAAGAACCAACAGGTAAGCAGCTTAGAGCAAATCTCCCAGCATGGACTCTGAGGCTCCTCAGATGCAGAGAAATGCTCCCAGCCAAGTCAGTCCCGCTCAGCCCAGCACACAACAGCCAATTGTGTCAGATCTGCGAGTGCATGTGAGCCAGACCTGTGTATGTGTATGGGTGTGTGTTCCAATATTTACCATGTAACTATGCTTTCTCTCACATGAGCGTACTTTGCTGCAAATAACTGCTGTACATGCAGTACATGACATCTGACATAAACAGCTGATCATTACAATAGCGGCTTTTAAACACGGGCGACTTCTGTAATTCCATCACCACAAAGAGGCCACCGTTCACTTTGAAATGATTGTTCCAAAAGCACGAGGTCTGCAGCAGGGCACTGGGATGAGCTCAGATCTAGTGAGGTGATAGTGGGAGCAACTGGGCTGACTTTTTACTAATAAAAAATGAGGTTAAGTAGGCTGGACCAGGGTCTGTGTATAGCCATCCTTCCTCTCTGTCAGGGTCTCCTAAGCGGAGGTTACCTGGAGCATCTGTTCCTTCAGCTGACAGGGCGGCGGCGCTCTTGCTCCTAGCTAGTGAGGCCTGGGTGGGGGTGAGCAGGCGACTAAGGACCCCTCCGTCCACTGTGCTGGCCGGTGGCCTGCGAGCTACACGGCCAAAAAAAAAATCACCCGAAAAACAGAGGAGAACAAAAAGGCCAAGAAGGAAAGAGTGGATGAGAATGGGGAATGAAGGAAAACAAAGAAGGGGGTGATAGAGGGGAGGGGGTCAATTTAGTTTAGGAAGGTCACCATGTGATTTAACCAACAGGAGAGAATCAACATCAAACACCAAAGGTTAAGTTCCAGTAATCTTACATGTGCTCCTTATCAACTGTCTCTATCATTTTAATTTTCAGTGATATTAAATAAAATGAGGATAGTCAAAAAACGACAGTGAGGAAAGGACGCCATGGAAGAGTGCTGAGACTGATTGTCTGGTAACTGAAGATCAGTTAAAACAGAAGTCAAAACAGACAATGAGGTCAAATCAATGGTTCCTTGGGGCAAAGGGAGGTGTGCTGATGGGAAAAAAAATGAACCATTAGTGAACTTCAAAGACAGCAGAGGAATACTACTGGGTAGGAAGATGAGAAGTGAAAGAAACCAAGACTAAAAAGAGATAGGACAAGTGACTGTGACCAGGCGGGAGTTCTTTAGCTTCTGCTGTACAAACTTTTCTATGATGTAGATAAAGAAGGTGCCAATTTGATTAAATCAAGGAGGCTGAACAGGGTTCCTACACATTTTCAATTTCTAGTTTCCAGAGTTTTCCAGGCTCAAATTTCCTTCTCTGTTGATTTTTCAGAATACAAATAGCTAAATGCTTATTATGTAAATAAATGGGTTGTTAAGCATGTAAATTCTGACTATGTATGTTATTATGTTGCCAGCTAATCGGTGCTACCTGTGCTTGTATCGTTGCAGGGTTCAAAGCTTTTTCACTTGCAAAGTGAAGCTTTTTCACTTTTCACTTTGAAATCTACTTACCTGAAGTCAATTTTTACTTGCCCCTGAATAAAATGTTTTATTTATTAGCGGTTATCAAATAACAACAAAGATTTAAGTCAATGTTTAGTCATGTTTAATCTAGGGCTGCAATGTATAAAATGTCAGGTCCACCCAAGTTTTTTAAAGTCTAAGGTTATATCCATCAGTCTTTCTTTAAACGTCTCATTTTGGCATTCTGACATCCAAAGATTTTCAGTTTAATATTATAATAAACCAAAGAAACAGGAAATCTCCATATTTAAGAGGCTGAAAACAGCATTTTCTGCCATTTTGCATGAAAAATTAAACGATTATGAAAATAGGTTAAGTCTTTCCCTGTCAGGCAAGACAGGGATTTCCATTTAGATTTACTTGCCCTACATGGCATTTTACTTGCCCCTGGGAAGTGGGCAATCCTTACTGCTGAGCCCTGTACTGGTCCTTAACACACAGAGAGATTAATATATTATTGTTCCCCATAGTCAGAACCGAAAATAAGTTAAAAAAAAAAAAAAAAAAAAAAAAAAAAGTTAATTTAATTTTGACAGCATCTATGCAGCCTTGTTTTTTCCACTGCTCGGGGAAATGACAGTGATCACAGCCTCTGTGTTGGACTGTGTTCATTTGCATGTCATACTTCTTGCCTTGCTTTTGATGACATCAAGCTCCCGGAGGCTCACACACTGACACAGTAGTTAACATTTAGAATAGGGGCAATAGTCTGCAAGCACAAATACTTTTCCACTTTATCTTTTTTTCCAATATATATAACAACCTGGAAATTACTGAATTATTTTTTTCATACTGCGTAGGAACCCTGTCTACAATAATCAGTACTGAAAAAGTCAGAATATTACGAAAGCACTATAGTGGCCATTGATTTCACATCAGAAACAAAGAGCTCCTGCTCCCATGAAATGGAAGAACGAACAATTCCCCATTTATGCCACTGTCGCTACCTAAGCCTCAAAGTAGAAATGCTACCAGGAGAAGAGTTAAAGTGTTAACGGGTTGATTCTGTCACATGTTCCTAAATATTAGCCCTTCAAACAGGGAGTGCAAAGTCACACTTCCCTCCGCAGCCCCTGACTGAGCAGACATCTGTTGTAGACAGACTTGTGGAGTGTTAGCTCCTGGAGCATGGCAGCACGGCTTGCTGCTCAGCACCCACGTATTAAGAATGTGAGTTATTAGTCTGAGATAAGGTTATAGTTATGAAACTAATGGCGTGATGGAGCTTTGGGGTTAAATAACTTTAATAAAATGTTCTTTTTGCAGTTGGTAAGTACTAAGTCAGTAGTTGTATTATTGACTAATTACACAGAACAAACACGTAAACAGAACAGGAACATTTTTAAAACTCATCAGTGGCACGAAGAGGCTGTCTATAGGACAAACAAAAGCACTGGTGGTTAATGGCAATACACAGACTGCAGACAGTCGCTGTGGTCATTTTTGTGCTCTGGGGGTGCTACGGTGGGATGGCACTGACACACACCACACTGAAGCACAAGCCCAGCGACTTAAATCCAGCTAGGACGTCATCTGGGAGGGAGAAAACAATCAACACTTTGTGACAACAAAACAACAATACACTGTGTTAGTGCAGACACGGCACAAAGCAAAACCGTTCCTGGGTTGGCACTTAAAAGTAAACAATAAAAACAGTTAACACAAGATCAGGGCATAGCAGAAGATCTGGTGGGTTAAGACAGAGGAGGTTAAGGCATACATGGAACAGGCACAGCGTTCCGAGTTAATCACAGACAACAGTGGAGAGAAGCTTAGCAGCTACCTAGGGGGTAATTCAGCAGTCAGTGAGCAAGATTTAATTGAAAGAGAACATGGACAGAAAGGGAGAATACATTTACAGAACGTGTTGGCCAGTTTAAAGACCCGTATAGCTGATGACACTGAATGTTATTCCCAAAACCTCTTAGTAGCCAACAGTGTTGATAAGTTTTTAAAAAATGAGCAAATCCAGAATGAGCAAGCCGTTAACATGACAGCAACATGCTTGTTATTCCAAAATGGATGCCTGAGCGATGCAGATACTGGCATGAAAAAAAAAAAAAAGATTGCTGATTGTTCATGCTAGCCACCTTGATCATCCGTTGTCCCCTTATCAGGCTTGGCAGGGGTCTGTGCTCTGCCCACACTTACTCGTGTGAGGGAGGAACTTCTCTTCGTCATGGAACGGCCTACGGACACGAAAGTGGAGTTACAGCCAAGCAGGCACTGAACGAGTCAACAAGGAATCCCCAAAGACAGTGTACAAGTCATGTGCACTTCATTTGGCATTATGTGAATCACCAGGCTACAGCAGACAGCAGCTGATGTCAACATTTGATAGATGATGCTTAAACACACAGAGGAGACTTTAACTGCCCCATCTCATCACACTACCTGATGCCCCCTAGTTCAGACTACTACAAGGAGACCTGCTGTAGTACTAATATCTGTGAGTTTTTCAACCAGGCCTATACAGTTAATTTTTTTGAAGGGCCAGATTTGAACAAAGTTAAGTGCCAAAGGGCTGGACATTTACACTTCTGATTACTGACCTGTAAATTTAGAAATTTAAATATGTAAAACAATGCACCTTTTATATTTTCCTCCCCTTATTAGTTTTCACAATTGGAAAAGGAACGTTGCGTACAGTACAAAGGGCGTTCGTAATCCAAGAACAGAAGTAACTTATTGTTTTAATAAACACAATGCTGCATTTAACATCTTTTTTCATTCAGTTTGAGTCTCCTAAATCCTCTGCTGTAACAGCCTGAGTTAAAGCTTTGCAAAATAATAAGTACCTTTGTGCTTCACAGTTATAACTGATAAATGGACTAATTAGTATACTAACAAAGGAATGATCGTCTAATAAACAATGTAAAGACTAGGGGTGCGCCTAACAATTTTTTTTACATGATTGATCCAGTGATTATTTTATTAAATTAGTCGACTAATTTATTGATTACTGTAAGGATTATTTTTTTCACTAATATTTCAATACTATTCAATCATAGTCTTGACTGTCATGATAATAGTGTCATATTTTAAAGTTCTAAAGCTTGTAAATCCATGCTTTGACCAGGCACAGCAGTTCATTGTAATACGTTGACACACATTATGCAATTAGACGTAATTCTATAATCAATGATGTCGATTATGCCTATGAATCAACGGAGCCCTAGTAAACACACTCAAACTTTGACTGTTGGTGGGTATTTTTTAATTAACATGACAATGCTATACTTCTGTCATATTTATAAATTACTTAATGCTGGACTGAGGTTGTCAAAGGGCCAAACTATTGAATAGGCTTGGTTTAAACCATTAGCATGTACAAAGTGAGCTTGCTATGTGGATGTCATCGCTGTGACAGCACTTAATTTGAATGAAACTTGCCTATAACCCATGTTAGTTTGGCACACCATGTACTGTACACCATCTTTGTTATGAAAGCACAGTGTAGGATGGAGAGAGGATCTTTTGCACCTGTCTGTTCCACCTGAAGCTTTTTGCCGTCTTCCTTACTGGCCTGAGCAGCATTGCCATTGCTAGGCAACCGGTTACAAGACGAACTCCTCAGCTTAACCCCTGAGAGACAATGATGAAACACCCAATGGTGAATTTACTCAGCACTCGCCTGTGAATGGTACAAAGTCTCGCTGACTGACTGGAAGGAAAAGCATAAATATCAAACAAGTTGAAATGTAAAGAGAAATCAGTCATGTCACAAAGAAGAAATGGCACTTGCAGCCCATAGAAGCTGTGGAGAGATGTGATTCAACCAACTGCATTGATTATTTTTTCTGCAGAAATCAAATACATGTCTTGTGAATCAAAACACACTTTAAAAGAATTTTAAACCACTACAAGTACATTTATTAATTAATCACAATTTGGTGCTTGGGATCCCGTCTGATTTGGAGATTTTGATTCAGTACTTCATAGAGGTGCACAGTGAACAGGTACAGCAGAATTGGGAGGCCATGCTAATTCATCATTAGCTGGAACCAAAGACAGAGAGCTAAAGCAATTTTACCAGTCTGTTTGTGCTCCAGTGAGCCTGTGTGTAACACCCTGGATACGGAGAGCACAGGGGTCAGAGTTCACTCTAAGCTTTAAGAGTTGGAAGAGAAAGTAGGTTATTCCTGATAATCTACAGTTTATCACCTGGTAGATCTAAAAACACTAATCATCACTAAAAAACATACACCTTGCTGATAATGGACAGTCAGGAACATACTACATTGGTTAAAACACAGCACAGGAATGTGGGAAGGGTAAGAGGACAGGAGGGAGGGAGGGGGAGAAGGAGCAAACGAGGAAGGGAGGAAGGGGGAGGGAGGGAAGACGGGAGACTTACTTTTGTCAGGAGATTTGATGAGGGTGGCAGAGGAGGAGGATAGGCGTTTGCTGATACCAGCCTCAGACGGCTGTTTCAGGTTCATGGTGGATGTGGAGCGCTTGTCTACTAGGAGGGAGGAGGAAAGACAGACAAGGGAGGCGGGATTTACACTGGAGGTTGGCCAATGGGGAAGGGCATTAGGGTGCACACGTGGGAGTATGAGGTTCTGTAAGATCTTAATACCCCTAATATGCAATGGGTGATATGCTGCTTCATTGAAATAAAAACTGCATGCACTAATATAACCATCAGGGATAATTCAGATCATTTGAATATATTATTGTTAGTGTATTAGCAATAGTAGATACTGATCAGTACACTTTTCAGTTCAGAGAAGAAGCTAAGAAGCTAAGAAATGTATTGCTGTGGAAAGGATCAGCAACAAAACATATTTTAGCCACTTAAAAAAAGGTTGTCTGACATCAAGGTAAAGCTACAAAAATCTTCAAAATATAGCATACAATTAAGATGATATTGATTTTTTTAGGTGGCCATTTTATAAGTGGCTGAAAGTTGCTGACCCTGTCCACAGTAGGTGATTGCTTAGTTTCCATGCTGGTGCTCCTCTCTGCTTCTCCAAACTGAGGGTGTGCTGACAAGCATATACTGTAGGTAATACACTGACTATCAGTAAGTACCTCATAGAAACCCACTTCAAACAATCCATTAACCCATTAATCTAATATGCTACAAACACAGTGCACTAGTAACAACCTAACATGAAAACACACATTTTTAACTAACCAGTAACAACGTTATTGTGTGTTTTTAGAGCCAGGCATGGTGGTTAGTAAAAAAGACAACTGTGTATGTTTTATCGCTTTTAAGAGAAGAGCATCAACAGTATTACATGGTTTGAGAATCCAGAATTGATATTAGTCCCGAGTGCAATGTTTGGCTTCCATGCGAAGTCGCCCACGTGACCTGGAAGTGCTTGAAGGTGTCAGTGAGTGAAAAACCAAAAGCTACACTTCCAGCTATTCACCCTGCACAAGGCACATTCAGAACACAGGCCCCATACAACAAACGGTTAGTAAGAAACTGCCCGTTAGACTGCAGCAGGTGAGGGTGGGTGGGTGGGACAGGAGGTAACCAAGCTATCTGGAGTGCCAGTGCCAGTCCATGCTGTGTTGCTACATCGGTGAGCAAATGATCAACAAACAAAACCTTGTCGACTCCTTGGTGGCTTTTCTGGCGAGGCAGGGGATATAACTATTGTTACTGGAGACGAGGCGCTGGCGTCAGAGTCTCCTGCGGGAAAACACAGCTCTCAGAGAGGAGCAATAAAACACAAGATGTTGAGGAGCATCCTTCATAGAAGGGAAAAGAGGAGAGTTGAAATCTGGCTGGTAGCCATCTGCCTTTGTTTGACACCCAGTGCCTGAAGCAGGAAATACACCAACACTATTTACAATTTTGGCACCAAATTAACAGTCCTCAGTTGGTACCCTGGCATTATAAACAAAATGTAATTTAAATGACCCTTCAACTTTACAAACGTTTGGCAGATTTCTGCAGAACATTGTGGTTTATTGTCTGAGTGTCAAACAGTGGGAGTGATTGTACAGAGAGGAGTCAAGTGATATCTCATGCATACAGTGTTGTGAAGGCGTGAGAGCATGACAGACTACAGTTAGAATTGCTGTTTATGTGTAAGTTTTCAGATCTCAGTGAACAAACTGGATTTTGTGAGTTTGCTTTATTGGATGACAAACTTATCCGATAATATTTTCAGATGAGTTACAGTGTTGAAAGCTCCACACTTTCACAGGATGACAAGGAAGCCTCTTCATGGGGAAGTTAGGCACTTTGCATGTGGATGTATAATCAATGTTAATGGTAAATATAGTCAAGACTGAGTTCTGCTGCTGGAAAATCTTTTGTTCTTCATAGAGTGATGTCACAGTGATGTTGTTGGTGTTAAGGAAGAACTACTGGCTATTTCAGCTTGGATTTCTAATCTCCACCTCTGTGTAGCCAGAGTGGGTATTTTGGCACCTAATGCTATGTTTTAGTAGTAATAACTGTAGTATAAGGGGGTGATACTGTGCAACATGGGCATCAGAACCTTGCACATAATGCATCCTGGTACATGTAGGCACTGCTGGGGTGGCTCTGTGTATAGAGGAACTTGGCTCTCTCATTCAACAGGCATACACTGAGGAATTTATTGCCATTTACTACCATTTTGCCAGCAATTACCATTGCTGGCTTTAACTTTATTTTTATACATTGTGGCTAGATTTCACTCCATCTGTGGTGGAGAACGTAAGTTGTGCTTTTGGTGCAGATAAACTTGCTCTTTAAAACACAGTGGCTAGTGGATGATGAAAGTCAAATTGGTCAGAAAAGCAGAAAGGAAAGTGTGAACTTTTCAAGCAAAGAAAGGGTCTCTACCTGTTCGTCCATCTGAGTCTGTGGACAGCCCCCCCCAAGACCATCTTTTCTGCCTCTGGTCAACTCGCTGACTACGCTCCAATGTCCGCCGCATCACTGCCTCGTAGTGCTCCTGCAGCATAACAGGGGCAGAGGGAGAGAATAATGTAAGTCAGTTACAGCTGAGCAACATTTGTCCCTTAACCAGAGAGGACAAGACCTGACAATGTCATAACTGTGAAATGTGTGGGCAACTGTGCTGTTATTCCCTCAACACTGTTCTTACTCAAAATTCTCCCACATAAAGAAAACAGTGCATCAGAGCCCTGTGTTTACATGCAAATTTCATTCTTTTAGTCACGAGTCAAAACAACTGAGCTACAACGAGCACTGCTCTGAGACTCTCCAGGCTCCACCCGTGCTACATATACCTTTTCCTCTTCCTGTTTTTGCTTCCTCTTCTCCTCCACAGCCAGTCGTTTCTGCTCCTCCTTTCTTCGCTGTTCCTCAACTTTTTTCTGACGCTCCTCCATCTGGCGCTCCACCTGCAGCTTGGCCTTGCGCTCCCGTTCCATGATCAGAGACTCTCTCAAAGCTGAGCGCACAAATAGCAGTTTAAGTGTAGTTTAAGTGATGGTAAAGAGAAAATACTTAGTACCAAAATCTATTTGTTTTCTCCATTAAAAAAGAAATATATATTCTGTGATCTCTTTGCATTTAACAGGGTAACATTCACATATAGTTGGGGAGGTTAGAGCTTGTTTTGAGTCAAATAATTTCAGATGGACACTGAGATTACCCTCTTACCCTGTTGTTTGTCTGCTTCTTCTCGCCTCTCTTTTGCCACTCGCAACCGGTCGTCTATTCTAAGTGCGGCACCGTCAATGACTGCAAACACATACATGTGTATATGTGGTTAAAAGGTAAAACATGAGCAGCAAAGCAAATTCAGAGAACAAAGGGGTGGATTACAATGCAGCATAGTGGTACAAAGGCATTGCATCATGCAGGCAGATGTGTGCATGTGACTGTCATTAATGAGCTTTGTCAACTGTTACAGTAATAAGATGATGACTAAGATTTACCTGCAGTAAGCCTCACTGAGAGGGTGGTGGAAGTGGATTGTGTTGCATCTAATGGTTCAGATTATGGACGACAATAGAGCGGTGACAGGGCAGTATCTGTGAGAATCAACTGGTTTCTATGTCAAGGTGTGGTGTCATTTACCTGGCTTACACCCCTGAGGTTTAGCTGGTGTGTTGGTTGTAGGTCCCGGACTGTTCCCTGCAAGGCTGCGCCGCTCCTCGGCTTGTGCCTGTGCAGCTGCAGCTGTAAAGTAGAAAAACGCACACCTTACACACAGGGAACTGGGGTCACACATCATGTCATGTCATGTCTACTAAAGCAGGTATAACCAAATAATATCATGTAAACAGAATTGCTTTGGGTACTCCAAACCAATCAAGTTTAAATCAGCGGTTTTCTCTGTGCTTTGTTTGCTCTCCATAGGAATGCTGGTTCTAGAGAGATCCAACGGATTTGAAGCTACAGAACAATCCAGCTATTCAGCCATCTGACATAACCCCCCGCTCATAGCCAGCCATACACTGCTTTCTGTGACCAGCTCAGGGGCAAGGTTTGCTGTGAGAAACATGTCTGGAATCAAACCCTTGTGAGCGTCCTGGTATAGAGCTCATATGCCCAGAGGTGCACAACATTTTAAACACAACCACTCCCTAACACACAGAAAATTACACAAATCAATATATCTATACACAATCAGCTGTTGCGCTAGTTTAGCCAGTTTGAGAAACCAGTATATCAGCATACATTAAGCCATCCTGTGCCAACACATAAGTCATGTTTATGACTTGCTTGCAGCAAACGGTTTTTGTTTTATCATTTCTGCTGTATTTCTTTGTGGATGTGATTTCAAGCAGCACAGAGGGAAAATGTCAGTGTCCATTATAACCATTTTGTTCTGATACTCATGGACTATTAAACAATTCCAGACTAAGACAGGAGTTACAAACATGCATTTAAGGTAGCAACTACATCAGGATCACCACACAGTCAATGGCGTTTTCTTCAGCAAAAACTATTGAGAAGAAAATAAATCATGGTTAGGAGGACATACAGGGGCAGGAAGGAAGGAAACAGTGAGGACATGATCAAGCTTTATGAGCCCCATTATCAGCCTTTTCTCCTGTCTCTTTCCTTCTTTGTCGGGATATATTCAGCGTTAAAGAACTGCTGACAATGAGGCAAAACAATGTCCAGTCATGTGATATTCACATTATTGATGAACACTTCAGACTGTGCTCTGAAAGTCTCTCACTGTCTCCCCTGCCAACATAAAACTCTACTGCTGCTATAACCATCCAAATCAATTTGTGTGTAATATGCCTAATAATGATTAAACTTTATAACAACATTACAGCTTTTATCATTACATCTATACATTTGTAACCATATTTAAAAAGACTAATTTGCTTCTACACTAATGTTTAGGTAATATGTATATAGGGGAGACAAGATAAGAAATGTCCCGTGGCATTGTATGGTATGATTGTGACATGGTGTGCTGAGTCATGATCATATGCGCCCTCCAAGCAGGGGAGAACCACAATATTCTGACCCTGCTTGGGGGTAAAGATAAAACCATGTAAACATTTCAGATCATGATTATAGTGACCAAAATTATCACTGTGTTGTTACAACGTGCTGAAAATGTTCAAAAAGTACAGACACACGCATTGAGTTACCAAGTTTTATATTGAGAACCTAAGTGATTTGAAATGGCATTACGTCATTGCGATGCAAATGCAGTTTTCCCTGGATTCTTTAAGACAAAGGTGGTTAAGTCTGGAGGATGTGCATGGCATGCATGGCTGTACACAATTGGGTGCACACCTTTAGACTGCCCTGCACTTGAATGGGGGGAGACGACAAAAAAACAAAAACAAAACACTTTTTGCTTTGCAGCTTAAGCTGAAAGATATTTATGTAAAAGAAATTACTTACACATTAGCAATCAAAACAGGAATGCAATACGAGACTAATTTAGCATAATTATATAAATTTCTTAATCATAATTTTCACTAATATGGGTAAGTCAGCATGAAAATATTGAAAATAAGGCTTTGGCGTCATTCAAACCAGTAATTTGACAGTCCATATTTGTTGCATCTGAGGAGATAGAGACAGGACAGAGAGATGATGTCTTGTAAAGTAATGATTCAGAGTTTATTACTGTGGGATTTCTGTCTCACACTTATTAATGGACTTAATGAATGAACCAAGTACACAGAGTAGGATAGAACCACAGCGGTTTGAACAGCTTTTGATCTATTAATCAGGGAAAATATCCATATTAATGTGCATATATGTTTCAGAAATCATCTGTCAGATACTGGTGCTCAAAAAGTGGCTGCTGAGGTCTGATTTCCTTCTGTACCAAAAACTTATGATTTGTTTACCTCACAATAATCTTGATTTTGATAAAAGGCATAATAATTTTGGCATACAAAAAAACATTTTGGGCTATGTTTTTGTTGAAATTTTCAGGTCACAGGGAAAATACAAAGGTGGACCACCTTTGAGTTGATTAGGCGGGTAAATCATGAAATTGTGATCGTGAAACGGGTAATCATTTAATCCCTACTCAGGAGACTAAAACTTGACCATCTCTTTATGAGAGATGTGTCCTTCACTTTTTAATACTTCAGAAATTAGTTCCCTGTAATACTGTCATAACTCACTCCCCTAATCAGAAACATGATTAAGATGCTGATAATGCAGACCAAAGACCTACTGCTACTTCACATCAAATCTTTTTTCACCAGCAAATAACTAGGATGTTTTCCTTTATAAAGCAACTATAGGAAGTGCAGCCTTATTTTCCACCAAGGTAACAGGTAACTACTTTTTGTGCTCAAAAGTAGCAGCCACAGTGAACTCGAATGGTTGCATGAAAGCACTTACTGGACTGGGGCTGAATTATTAGTGGAAATTTTTGAAATCTTACCATGGACTACTACAATTTTCAAATGGCAGGAGGTGCAATATTTGTGAAAGCCAAACTGTGTCAAAATGTTTTTTTAAACACTTTAAATTAAATATTGTCATGCTGCAGAGATGTCCTGGCCTACACATCATATTCTACAGACATGAAAAAAGCATCTGTTTGGCACAGAATGATCCCTGGAAAGGTACCATAAATCATAATTTAATCAAATTAATGTTTTTTTTTCAATGAATATGATAATAATGATGTAAAAATTATAATTCCCTCTAATATCACAAATCATTGCAAACAATTGCAGTTGCCACATTCATCAAAATAATTACAATTAGGCCTAGATAAAAGTTCAGTATTGCTCAGTCCTAAATTAGACATCATCACAGTAAGCGACACCTTTTTCCATGTGGGCTTAGTGCATGTAAAACACTCATGCTGTGCCCACCACAGACACTGATCATGGCTTCTCAGTACAGCACTGCGTACATGTCATGTGCATCTGTATGGAAATTGACTCTACACTCTACTCTCTGGAAAGCAGACAAGACAACGGGCCTTTCTTATATGAAGTGACACTGACAAATTGAGTGATATTCTTTGCTCTCTCAGCTGACTATCAAATATGCTTAGAATGACTAATTAACTATCAGAGATTTTGACAAAAAAAATCTCCTCAAGTAGTTCTAACAACCCAGATATCAGCATTAGCAGGAGCTGGACGTAGCAAAGAAAGCTGACAGGGTAAGTAGTCATGCACTCATTATCTGTCATTAAGCTTATGACGGTCAAAGTCTGCAGCTAATGTCCAGTAAAGTGCACAGGTCACCTCACTTTTGACTCCTTCAACCTCACCAGCAAGCAGAATAAACGGTGGGTAAACGAAAAAAAAAAAAAAAAGGCCCAGGATGCACTTTTAACAGGTTTATTGATAAACAAGAGCAACTTAGCTAATAACCCTAATCAGTCACCAGTACTGTGGCGTGGGATTGTATATGTGGTGGGAATCATACAATACCACAAGCAATACACTAACCTCAAAGCAAACAGGGGAACCTTTGTAAACTCACAGTTCTACACGATTTGTTATGCATTTATCGTACAGTATATCACACTGTATTTTTAGCAGATAGTATAGGTTAGCATATTGACTTTCAGACACCGCTGTAACTGCTATAAACCTTCTGTCAACACACACATTCCCTTTTACTCAAGACAACAGACATGAAAAACAGATGGGGCACTGTGGGCTACAAGAGTTGATCTATATTCGGAAGAACACCCAAAGGCTAAAACATTTTGTCTATCCCTCCAGAGAAAAAGATGTAAAAAGATCTGGACTATCGAATCTCAGTGGCTCGGGGATCAAATTGTGCAGATTATATACCTGAAATACCCTTGTTTCACCTCATATCTCACTCTTTCACCTAATCATCCCTGTTCATATAAAGGCAAAAAGAATAAAATGCCAAGCACCCTGTGTCACAGGGTAACTGTTGCTAAGTGATACACACCGCAGCTCAGGGTGGATGAAGTGCTTCTGTACCATGCTTAGGCCTGTATCAACAAAGACAGTGACTCTGAAATGAGATGATTCATAGCTAAATAAAGAGAGCAGAGCAGTAAAGCTTTGAAGGATAACTCACCAAATTACGTATCAATTTACTTCACATCTGGACAGTACAATAATGCAGTTTATTTATCAACAGCAACACCTTGTGCTATTGCTATTACAGCCCATAATCAGTAGGTTCAGGATCAAATCTATGAAGGGAATGATCAAACAGTATTAACTTGCACAAAAAACTGTAAACAATTCAGTTAAGACACAAAACATTAAGTTTCAATAGTATGACCTCCTTCATAGCATGACAGACTAACTGTGTGTTCTGGTGTTTAGAAGGAAGTAAAAGCAGACAGGAAAGCCAAGGGTCTAAGTAGGTAACAGCTGTTGAGCTAAAACCAGCAAGACTGTTTCTTCCAACAAAAGACTACTTATGCATAACATCATCTGCTCTAATATCCAGTTTAATACGATTTTCTGTTGATGCTATAAATATTTTACTGACTTTCTGTGTGCCACAACCACAGTGATCACTGAACTCAGTGTTCTGTTGTGATGAGAAAGAAGCTTAAGTTATAAAATAAATAGTCAAATTAAACAAACAGAGAATTAAATCAATACACTCTCAGCAAACACACACATTCAAGTGCCGATCAAGGAGGAAGTGATTCTGTTTTCTCAACAAACCTCAAGAGAGCCAGGTGTGCTCATAGAAATGGAAGGAGCCAATCAGAGGAGCTGTCTCTCATCACTCCATCACTATGGAGATTTGCAAACATTAACATACATTAATGCTGCAACACTGACAGACTCAGCTAAATGCTTCAATGGGTTTGAGGAACAAAACCACTCACATAACCTGGCCACCAATTACACACAGATTGATCGATGGCAATATTTGAGCTAGATAATCAGTCATTCAAGTAGGTACCAGCGTTCGGGAAAAAAATACGCAGTTAAAGATCCAGCCTACAGTGAGCCGCCCCCATCATCATGCGCGCACCAGAGAAGACATCATGTAGTTTAATAGGATGTAAAGATGCTTGATTATGGCCAAAATGATCATTACTTTGATCATGTTTCACACTGATCATATTTAGCATGACTATTCATTGATGATAGAGAAAAACTATTTTTATTCCACTGTCATATTTAAATAAAAAGAGCACTGCTTTCTCTTCCATTCCTGCTAATGTACAAATCTGTGCATCAAATGAAGACTGTTTCTTATTGACAGTGCATTTCCCAGAAGAAAAAATTTAATAAAATTGTACCAGAACTTTAAACTTCATCAGAACACTACTTTCACTTTCATGTTGTGCTACACTCATACAAGGACACGCTGTAGAGTGTCATCATTATGGATGAATGAGTTGATGCTGGACAAGAATTCATCGAGGTAATAGCAACTTCATTATTCCAGGCCTTGATATATCCATCGTACTGCAGTTTGTGGTGTTTTTTCAGGTGGCTGAAGAAGTTGCACATGCACTCCTTGCTTATCGTTTGTTCTTGCTTAACATCACTTGCCCTAAATCCAAAATACTTCCACACAATGATAATCCTTTCTGAGGGACTAGCTCTGGGCCTTCTGCCCCAGACATTTGTTTTTCGTTTTGCTTGTCTGCTCTCTGTTGTACATTAGCCTTTTACTCTGAACTGCAGCTGCGTTATTCAGGAAATTTTGCACAGGCTGCTGCTACAAGGTGGCTGGCTTTTAGTTTAGAAACCACTCAAACTGATATGCAATGAATATTCTATGAGCGGCACACTCATTTTAAACATAAACATCACACTTGATTATGTTCATTTAATTGTGGAAGTCAAAATCACAATTGAGATTAATATTTGATTAACTGTGTAGCCCTAATGTAATCTATTTTAGCCTGTACTTAATCTGCTTGGTAAAATCATGACATATTTACTATGTATTTATAGAACTATTGTGATACTGATTGCAGTATCATCAGAAGTTTTAGGTGGTAGGAGACACTCAAAAAAACAATGGAAAACCATTGTGAGTGCAGCACATATATACATATTGATTTGTTGTTGCCCAACCTTCAGGCTGCAGAGTTATTATGGCAGCAGTAAAGACCACCAGGGGGGCTAATGATGACCCAGCTCTGCAGGCCAGACAAAAACACTAAACAGGAAACAGGCCAGCCTGCATTACATCATAACACTTCTGGTCGAATGCTACCACTGATCAAACACTACTTCTCTAAATAACAAGGAAGACATATCTTTAGACAATGTTATTATTGTGGGAAAGCAAGAGTGGATTGAGGGGACTCTTTTCTGTCCCTCCTTTCAACTGCAGCTATTACTGTGTCCTGCTGCACGGTACAATTAAGTAGCTTTTTGCACAGGAAGTGCCCTGCTAAATGAAAGGGTGGACAGACATTTGCCAGTTTGTACTAAAAGTACATAGGGATTTCAAACCCCAACCAAAAACTAGAACAGGTTCATTCATGAAACAAAACAACTTGAACCATTAATGAGTTCCTTTTCTTTGGTTAATTTCGTCCAAAATCAATGAAATCGCCTTGTGAAGTATTTGGCTGCATTAAAAATATCACCTTTCTTGACTGTCTGTGGCACAGAGCTAGTTCAAGATTTCAGATCCTCAGATAACACTGCTGATGCACGCTCACACAAGTGCACACACATGCGCGCGCGCGCGCGCACACACACACACACACACACACACACACACACACACACACACACCAGATCTTCTATGGGATTACTTTGTTCATGCAAAGGTAAGCCCTGGCTATTTGCAGTACTGGCAGGATAATGACACATCCCAGTTCGCTAGACAGTCTACTCTTCCAAGTGGACTGCATTTTCTTACTGGAGGTGGACACTGAAAGGGTCTGATCATGTCCAAAACCATTATCAGTTAGCTTTTAATTATCGATTTCGTTCTTGCCTGACTTCTCCCCCCTATTTTTTAATGATGAGGTGTTGGAGGCTAAGTGCAGGTTTGATAGTGTTCTGTTCCATTTTATTGCTTAATCTCTTCAGTAATTAACCTTTGTGGAAAAAAGGTATGAAAATGGGAGGCACTACCAATATATCCCGAAACTGAGAATTAATCACAATAAAAATTAATATAGCCAAGTGCAATATCCAAATCACAAACCCAGAACCAAAACAAAAAGTATGGGAAAACAGCATTACATTTGAGGTAGTGTAGTGCTGCAATGAGGTCCTAGCCTAAAAATCTTGCTCTCCATCATTACAATTTTAAGTTTTTGTTTTAGTGAACATGTAGATTGAAATACAAAACTACTCACTTCAACTAATCATATCGCATGTTGCAATTTCAGACAAAATAATTATTTCTGACTTCATCACAAAAGGGTGCAGCCCTACCAAAAATTCAATACTAACAACACTTGTGAAAGTTGACAATAAGTTAAGTATTTTGTAATTACTAGTTACATGCCTTTATATAATACATATTATATAACTGACACTGACATCCTTCAAGTTTCAGTTTCTCATCCATACTCAAAAAGGAAAAGGCTTGAAAGGAAAACGGGGAGCTGTTAGGAGTTACAAGAAAATTAACTGTCCCCAATAATATAGAACCAAGGCTGACATGGGAAAATTCTGTTAGTTATGAACACATGACTTAAGATAATTTAACCTACTGGTTTACAGAGGGAGAAATTACAAGTAGCACCGCTGTGTCGTCACTCTTAATAGGCCTATATGTGGAGATTTTTTGCCGTCCATCTGCCCAAGTTTGCTCTCTCTCTGTATGCTGGGAAGTGGCGTGACACCCCAAATTCACACATCTTATCTTTTTTGTTCTCTGTAGCTGAAGTGGCACATTAAATCAAACGTTCTACAATTTGACCATCTGAATCTGGTTCAAAACCAAAATTTACCATCAAAACCATCCTAACTCTCAAGGCATAACTAGCAGTGAACCTGTGTATGTATATGCAGATGTTTTAAATGTTTCTAATGTGAAATGAAGGAAAAGCAAGAACAATCTAAAAGAAACTAGAAGTAATTGCAATATATAAACCAAGCAACTGATGCCTTATGAACAAAATGATTCAGATGACGACTGACCTTAGTTATAGCCTATACAAATTAACATGTTTTGCTATTCAAATCTTTGGTGTGTGTATATGTGTGCACACACTAATGTAATACATCATCCCATCAGTTGCTTTAAAAGGTTAAAATAAAACAGGGATCGTGTTTTTGGGCTAGAAGAAAGCTAAGTGGACAGATCCAAGAAACTGAGGCTGGTCCATTTCCTCCTCTGGTTAAATCCAACCAGCTCAGAAATATTTCTCATGCTTTTAATTCTACAGCAGCAATTGCTGAGCCAGGATCAGGATAACCTTGCAGTGTGACTTGCAGTAGTGTGATCTCCCTTCATAATAGCAGGGTACACTTTCTCCTTGCTCACATTCTTGTGGAAATCATCATGCACATGAGCTAGATTCCTGAGATTATTTTATTATTGTCAGTCTTCTGCCCTGACTAGAGGCCAAGCAAACTGACATCCTTTTATCCCTCACAAAGCCAAGATTCAAACATTTCACATCACTCTAAACTTCGTGGATGTTTTCATAAAACCACAGAATTGGGTGGATGTAAATTCCAGATTGAAAATACTGAATGGAAAAGTTAAGGGAAACAGGAAGAAGATCAGTACTAAATATGGTCCAGTTACGTTGCCAGGAGTAAAACATGCCTACACCCACACTGGGTATGCAAAAAACTCCCTCTTACCCTAAAACACTAAAAAACTGTCAGCCCAACTGGAGCTCAAGTCATAACAAACTGTGCATTCATGCCCGCAGATGCAGACACAGTAAACATCCATGTCTAAGTCTGGACGGGGCCAGCTGAGGCATGGATGAAAAGCATTGATAGAGATTTTTGCTGCAGCCGTTGGCCTACAACATAGTACTATTTACAACATGTGCCTTTTGCTTAACAGAAGTGTTTGTGACACAGGGCTGCTGGTCCAACCAAAACTTTTTTTATCACTTCATCAAGAAAAGCAAGCAGGCAGCCTCATTCCCTTATCAGAGCTCAGTGTCTGACAGCGTCTGACACTCCAGCTTTATCTCAAATTCAGGTCAGACATTGTTATAGTTGCCCTCCCTGGAGAGTGGTGGGGGTTATGCCATATGTCAACATATAAGCATAAATGTAGACCAATGGATATAGGAGAGAAAAGAACACTTTGTGTATGAGTGCATTTACATGCGTACTAGCATCCAGAATTTGATTGGGTTTTTAGAGTATTGAGCATGTTAGCTTATCCTTGTTTTGAGATACCTGGATATACTACCTGGAAACACTGAGCAATATATCTATATCATGATATGAAACTAGATTCCCGCTTAGATTTTGGATGTTGTTAGGCCTAATTCTTGATATGGCATATGTCTTTTCCTGGTTTTAAAGGCTGCATTACGGTAAAGTGATTTTAACAGAAATAAAATAAACTTATCAGACTACTCTGGTCATTATATTATTTGCTTGTTCCTGTTTGGTCATTATATCCACATGCCTGATATTTTTTTTATTTTAAAAAAATGTCACTGAGCTGATATTTTGTGAAAGCACCAATGATCATTCCTACAATATTGTCATATTTAGCCAAAGATATTGTGATATTTGATATAGTCTCACCCAACTATAACAGCATGCTATTTTAGAGAAAATGTGTATGTCATATATCACAGAATAGCCTAAATATATTGAGATATTGTTTTTAAGCTATATTACCCAGTCCTACTGCCTGGGAATACCTGGAAAATCACGATATTGTGGCATGCAGATAGCTTGTCCAGCTTTGCACCATCTCATCAATCAGACAACCAGAAACCTGGACACTACA
Organism: Lutjanus erythropterus; assembly: GCF_056507025.1. Taxonomy (NCBI): domain Eukaryota; kingdom Metazoa; phylum Chordata; class Actinopteri; order Lutjaniformes; family Lutjanidae; genus Lutjanus; species Lutjanus erythropterus. The sequence goes on from NC_139321.1 coordinate 16,353,478, forward strand.
GCTGCAACAATAAGTTGAATAATCAGTAATCAACTAATAAATTAATCATCAACTATTCTGATAATCACTAGATTGTTTTGAGTCATTATTTAAGAAAAAAAAGCTCTGATTTTGGCTTCATAAATACTAATACCTTCTGGTACCTTAAACCCTCTATGACAGAAAAAATAATATCTTTGGGTTCATAACTGAGGACATCACCTCTGGGAAACGGTGACCAACATTTTTCACTATTTTCTGACACTTTATAGACCAAACAACTAATTAATTGAGATAATGATCCAGATGAATTGACAATGAGAACAATGCTGTTGTAGCCCTATTAGATATTGTTATGACCATGAATAACCAGGTTTTTGATGTTCAATGTACACGCTATATCCCTAGGATGAGAGTAAAAACCAGGCTACTAATGCACATCTAAACACACTTTCTATGATAGTTTTGAGCAGGAAGCTACAAAACTGCTGCTGTACATAAGCCAGCTGGTATGTGGATAGTTAAAAACAAGCTGTCTGTTGGTTTCTGCTGTAGGTATCAACTCAGCTGTCAAGTTCAATACAAAATACACGAAGAGAGAAGCAAAACCTGAACTCTGCCTGAAAGGGATAACAGACGATCACTTGTTTTGACATTAATCCCCAAGTGATGAGCAACGTTATCGCTACTGCAACTGGCTAATGTCAGTTGCAGAGCAGTTATTTAGCCTCGTTAAACACGCATTTAAGAGTTTGGCTATGCAGTTTAATACAGTCACAAACACAGGCACTTTGTTAGACAACGTGCTAAAGTAAAGCTACAGCAAAGCTGCGTGATCTGGGCGCCAGACAAGAAGCTAAAGTCGTGATATGTCAACCGGCTCTCAAAATAAATCGTTACAACTTTAGCTAGCGTTAACTACAAGTGGTTACTTTAGATTCAGCAAGTTAACCCAGCTAGTTAAACTCTCTCCTCAGTTTTAAGTTAGTTAGCTAACTGTCGGCTATGGTGGGCAAATTCAACCTAACTTGTAACGTTTATGTGCGGGAAGAAGTTGCAGATTTTCCGCATCCATTGTCAGCAGCAGATAACCCGGCGGACAGCGAGCTAACGTTACTAGCCGGAGAAGCTGGCCGCGTTACAACCCGTTCAAATCGCCCGGTTAGCGGCGGCAGTTGCCAGCAAACATTACAAAGTGATTATTACACTGTAAGACACGACCGGGACCAAAAATAACACCGACTGCCAAGATTTTTCTTACCCATTTGGGCTCGCAAGCCTTTGAGAGTCGTTGCACCCTCCGCCATTTCTATGAAGTTTTCCTTCTCTGTTTTTTTCTAAAGCAGGGGCGCGTAACACATCGCAGCCGGTAGGACTCGGACACCACGGGGACGTGGACATCAAAGACAGGACGAAGAAGAAGGAGGTCTCACTCTGACCGGTTTCCCGCGAAAACCGACATTAGCCCCGTAAAGCGCAGACACTCCAGTGAACTGGTCGCTTTGTGAATGGAAATTTTTGAGATTGCAGCTGCAGGCATAGACATAATTATATCATGTCTATGGCTGCAGATATTTTGCATTAAAAACTTAAGATCACCATTGAGCAATTTCATACAATTTAAATTAACACTAGTTTAATGTCAGATCAGTTTACCAGGGGTGGACGAAGTATTCAGATTCCTTACTTAAAGGGAAAATATGTCAGTTTTAACGTCCAGTCAGGCTGGGCAATATGGACAAAATCAAATATTATATTATTAACCAAATATTTAGATGTTGATATTGTGGCAGTTGTAGGTATTACTACTGATGCTTTCACATAATATTAACTATTATTAATTAGTATGGTGAATATAGTGACTAAGTGGGTAAAGGCAAAAAAACAGGACAGCTAGAACAGTCTAGTAAGTTTAAAAAATAATAATAATAATAAAACCGGAGAAAGACAACACTATTGCCATATCATGATATAATGATATCCAAAATATGAGGTGGTATCTTGTCTCATATTACAGTATCAATAAAATACTGATAGAATGCTCAGCATTAATGTCCAATCAGTGTTGATGGTAAATGTGGTAAACTGAACCAAAAATTCCTCAGTGTGTGTTATACGACAGAGAAAGCTAGGTTCCCCTGTTGCAAAATCTGTAGTTCTTCCTGTATTCAGTGATGTCACAGTGATGTCACCGGATGCAGGATGATACAGACTGTTTCAGCTTGGATTTCTAGTCTGCACCTTTGGGTGGCCAGGGGGTGTGCTAAATGAGAATTTTTGTCACCTAATGCTATGTTACGACCAACAAAGTAATAGCTGTAGGCTAAGGTTTTGATACATGGTAACATGGGTGTGGACATCAGAAATCTGCATGAAATGCATCCTGGTGCACGTAGGCACTGCTGCACAGCTCTGCAAGCAGGAAAAGACAATTTTCTATCAGCACCGAGGGATTTATTGCTTCAGTTGACCACATTTACCATCAGCACTGACTGGATAGCCACATAAAAATAGGTGTATTTTCCGTTTAAGTAAAAGCAGAACCACAATATTCTGTAACAAGTAAAAGTCCTACTTTCAAAAACTTACCCAAGTAAAAGCTAAATGTACTTAAAGTATTAAAAGCATTAATCCAATAATATGACAAATAATATTATAACACTCAAAAGGAGTTTTCTGCATAATGCATACTTTTACTTTTAATACTTTTAAAAAATAATTCTGATGCATTAATGTGTGAGTAACAATTTTGCTATTACAGTTTGTCAAGTGGGAGCTAGTTTCTGTATTGTTAGTAGTTTAATCTATAACAACACACCATATGTGATCATGGTTTTCTTTATACAACCTGAATCTGTGAAGAGTGAGTGAAGTTATCGAACAAATATAGTGGAGAAAAAAGTATAATATTTTCTTCTGAGATTTAGTGGAATAGACCACAGCATAAAATGGAAATACCCATGTAAAGTACAAGTACCTAAAATTATACTTAAGTGATGTATTTGAGTAAATGTACTCAGTTACTTTCCACCACTGCAGTTTACCACTTAATACTGTTCAAATAAAACCATTTTTTTTGGTTGCTTCAGAAAAATTTCAAACAAGGCGTTCAACATCTCTGCCACGTCCACTTCCAATAAAACTGCATCGCATATGAGAGGCTGCATCACGCTGCAGTTTGCGTGCGGCTTTTAATTATGAATAAAAAGTTGCACAAAACACAAGGTCTGCCATTATTGTGAGTAGAAGTGGCTCATCTTTTCAATAGACGATCTAAGTGGGTGCGCTTAAAATACTAGACAAATTGGCTACTGCACCCAAGAGCGCCCCCCAGCGTTTGTGGCAGTTGTTGTAAGCATATAAATTGAACGTTTATCCACAAGAGACACTGAGAACGCCAGCAATTAACTTTCAGAGCCAATTAATAAAATAGGAGCGATACTTCCACGAAACAAGAAGATTCAGTTAAATAAACAGAGAATTAAAATATTTTTCATGAGGCCTATGAGAGTCAAAGACTCTTCTGAGTGGAAGTAAGATAGGTTTTAAACAAGGCAGTAAACTTTTCTAAAAATTGCTTCATCGTTTCCTTTTGAGGTGGCTTTGAGATATAGTTATAGGGAAAAATAAATCTTACCAGACTGGATGTGCCAAAGAATCTGTGGAGCAAGAGATTCAGGAAAACTGTGAGTAGGCAAACCTCTCAAACCCAATGAAAGAATAAGATATTTTCTCAGGGCTCTGTGTTCTCTCCCCTGCCATGAACACAGCATCCTCTGTCCTGGTTGGTCTCACATGCTTTGGCCAGAGGGCCCTCATCTATTTTACATGGTAAACAGGAAGTAACACTGCATGTAGGGTTCAGTTGCAATGACCTGGATATTGTGTTATTTAACACCTGCAAATGCACAAATCAAAACTTTTTTCACTATTCAATGAATGATTAATCGTCTGACATCTATTATGATAAGGAATTTATTCAGATGGAGCATATCTACACAAAAAACACAACAAGAAGGTGAAAAACAGTTCCTCACCCACAGTTATTGCTTTTATTCACTCAAAATTATTCCATTTCAGTCATAAGAAAGTTTTTTGTCGTAACAAAAAGTGCTAGGAGATCCATCTGTAGCTGTGTCATCATGCAAAAGTGGATCAGAAATACTGTCTAACAACTGGAGTCATGGCAACACATCCCCGGGGTCTAAGCGGTCACTTGTTAACCACAGCTCTGTGTATCCTAGCAACAACTTCAGGATTTGGCAGGAGTGCAGCAGCCTGGGCCAGCTGGGGCAGCAGTGTGTAGGTGGAAGTTCGCAGGTACTGAAAGAGGTCCTGGAAGCCCTGGAGGTGAGCGACGACCTGAGGTGGAACACCCAAAGACCGCCCCAGACGCCTCAAACTGTTCCTGCTGCCGGCGGAGTCCAGCAGCAGGGACAAGTCCTGAACTGAGTCATAGTCGAGTGTCTCAATACTCTGACCTTGACAGAGGCAGCGCAGTATAAGTACAATGATCACCAACATGAACTTTAAAAATGAGTGCTAACAAATGAACTCAGACACTTATTTACTTTGGCTAAAGGAAAACATACCTTGAGCCACTTCCCAAATTGTCTCAAGTTTTTGCTCCATCTGATAATGACACAAAAGATAAGACAAGGTAAGAATCAGGTACAACTGATTCTAACATCAGCCTTACAAGAGCAAAATAAATTAATATATTGTGTTGATTGTAGTTAAAGCCTCTGAAATGTGAAAATATTGTAACTAAAACTAAATTAAAAGCTAAAACAAGGTGTCAAAATAAACAAAAAAGATTTTAGAAATAAACAAAACCTAACTGAAACAATTTTAGACAAAACTGTCTAATATAAAATAGTCTTTATCAATTTTTCACAAATCTGTTAACACAAGAAGCATGAGGAGGTGTTGGTGCATAATGTATATTTAGACTGAGATGTGAGTCAACTGTCTTCTCTAAGGGTTGTGTTTGTATTGTAATACCTATTTTGAACTTTTTAAAACTTGCTTCTGAAAAATACCACGATCAGTGAGTCACGATCATTAAAAAGAACAAATAAAAATGAACAAAACCTAAATATTTTCAAGCAATAAAAACTAAACTGAAACAAGCAAACCTACTCTGGAAACTAAGTGAAATTAAGCTGGATTGAAAACGAAGATTAAAAATGAAATAGAAATAAAAATTAAAGAAAAATACCAAACGACAGTGTATGATAACTGTGTAACTGTAACTGTGGACTGTCAGTATTTCTGAAATATTTTATATTCAGAGAAGAATCAGTGAATCTCTTCATATGCAAGTGAAAATCTAATTCATCTAAATAGGTTTCCATTCATCCCACTTGTACTTAAGTGATGGTAGAAGTCTCAATGGTGAAAATCCTGAAACCTCAACAAATAAAAGTCAAACTATCTCCATGGTTAGATGCCGCAATGGATCACTGGGATGTTAATACATGCTTTGTGATTTGTTTGACCGCAGTTTTTGTTGGTTTATGTGCTGACGAACTGAAAACATGAAATAACCATTAATAGAATCACTGGAGGACAAATGAAAGCAGCATGTACATCTTTCAGTGACCTTTGCGCTGAAAAAATATGATACAAAAATCTAGTTTACCTCCTCCATAGAGTAGCAGCTGCTTCGCTGTTCCTCCTGCGTGTTCTCCTCTTTCTGACTGGAGGGCTTGATGTTGGTGGTGACATTAATCACAATAGAAGTGGGATGCACCTCATCGTCATGGCTGAGTGAGTTCAGGCCTCTGGGTAGAGGTGAAATTGTTGTAAATAATTACATGGGGACAAAGAGGTAAATTGAATGAGTAATCAAGGTGTATGCATTTGCAAAGTACCTGAGGGGATCTTGAGCTAGAACAAGTGTCTCTGAAGGGGCCTCTGATTGTTTGGCAGTTCTCTCTGTTGGAGTGGACAAAGGCGTGTACTGAAGGTCGTCAGCAGACAACAGTCCTTCTTCAGGATGAGGACAGTAGTCGGGAACCTGCTCTGAACATTGCAACAAGGGTATAAGATATTAAAAAATAGTCAAGCAAACAAAAGAAAGATGGGCAGAAATGTCTAACATTATGGCGAGGTTGCACCAAAAAGGATTCATTTTTAAACCGTGGTTTAACTTTAATTTATGTTGCACCAAACTAGCCCATTAAGAAAGATTCAACTTAAACTTCTTTAAACCTCAGTTAATTTTTACTCCAAACCTAGATGAAATTAAATTCTGTTGCACCAAAACTTTGAATTTGAATTTAAAATGTGATCCAGTTATCTTTATCTTTAAATGTGCTGCCAGATGTACAATAATTATTGTATTTGTACCATAATTTAAACACTTGTATGATATACGATCGATAATTCCAGAAAGGCCAAATGCACGATAATTTTGATATTTCCATAAACCCACAAAGAAACCTTGTTTGAGAGCAGCCAATCACATCAGCACCACACTGATCAGGCAGCTGGTAGAGCAGAGACACAGTCTGGGGCTTTTATTTTGACGGGTAAGAACAGAAGGAGATGTTGTTTGATGGGCGGCGGTCGATTATGTGTAAAGCAATGAACAGTTATGGTGCACATGGCAAACTTTTGCCATTCTATATAGTATTCTGGCCCCCTCCAAGGTTATTTCTGTATGTACATAACTTTGGTTAAAATACAATCATTTTAACTCATAGTATGATGTTCCTGTATTTTGCATCAGTTACTGTAACATTCAATTAACTTTTTAGCTAGCTAGCAAACAGTATAACATTTAGCTACTTAGTATACAGTGTACCTTATTTTTACTTTTTGGCTAGCAAGCAAACAATTCAATTTAATTTCTAAATGTATTTATTTTTAAACTAAATCTGGTGTTTTGGTGCAAATCAGTCCATGTGTGTAACTCACTGAATCTCTCAGCAGTCAGGAGGAACGCCCAGAGCAGCAGAGCAACGAGGAAAATCGATGCTGCAGTCGCTGAACCAATCAGGACCATTGAAAATGTTTCTTCCTTTACTCCTTGAATAAACAGAAGGTCAGTCAAGTCAAATTCAACGCAAGAGTCGAAATGAAACACTTGTTTGTGAAACTCCACAGTGTTACTCACTCTTCTCTTTGGGTTCTTTAAAATTTCCGATGTGCTCAGTAACGGCGCCCTCTGTCAGAGGACAACAGTTATAACTCTTCATTGACAACATGTCTGAAACATCACTAGCCAATAAAACTATTTATACAAGCTTACAAATATTGTTAAATCTACAAACGTATTAATATTGTTCAGTCTATAAAACAATTTATACAAACTTATTAATATTGTTGTTTATCTCTTACTTCCTGTAGAGCGTCGAGCTGTCAGAAGCAAACACTCTTTATGGACTGTGTCATGGTTATAACAAGGCACACAGGGCAGCTCCACCTCCCCAGTCATGCTCCTGAGTTCATAGTACCTGTACACACAAATACGTTCATACACTTAAAGGTATGTAAGAACTGTACACCTGTTTAATTAATACTCCAGACAAATAGCTGCCGCCATATCACTACAGTAACTGCTAATTGTTGCTGTCATTAGTCAGTTAAGTCAGTTAGGCCAGAGATCTACTTGCTTTTAACAACAGATTTGCAGATGCATCGTCATCATCTGCCTCACGTATCCTGCATCTGTTTGGAGTGCCGGTTGTGTACATTCTCAGAAATGAATGCTGCACACAAATACAAACATGTGGCTAAAAAGCAAGTATATCTCCAGCCTCAGTTGTGCAGCTAGTGGTCCAGAGCACCAGGGGGAGTGTTGGTGTTTCCAAGAATGATATAGAAATAGCAGACAAGGATGTGAAGCAGGACAGGAGCAAGAATGACCATCAGTGTGCGCCCACCTCCAGAGGCCTGAGAGTTATGGCAGGGCCAGCCCTGGGGTGCCAGGAGCCAAACCCAGGAAGAAAACCACCTCTTTGTTGTTGGATTGACTCACTATTGCCTTTTGAGGTACAAAGTGGAATTACAAGACAGGACTGGCTAAAGCTAGCTGTTAGCATGCTAACTTTGGTAGATATCTCTGCAAAACAATACATAGATTTTGGCATTATGACAAAAATCTTAGTTCTTTCATTGTGTTGACAATTTCAGTTACATTTTATATGTTTTAAACTAAAATTCCTACATATTGTTCTTTAACACAAAAACAAATGGCAGCACATATCAGATGATGAGGCCGTGACTCACCCTGGGAGGCACCAGCCACACTGGGCATCACTGCTGGGTGAGCACGCTGTCTTCTCCAGGCGGTTCAGCAGATTGCACTGGGTGCATCGCATGCAGGGGGCCACACCTGTGTCTGCACTGAACTTCCCATCTTCACACAGAATACAGACACTTTCACCGCCGTCTCCAAATCCACAGTCCTGAGTTCGATGGATGACACAGACTTGAAGCCAGGAAGCAAAAATGGAACAAAAGCTACAGGGCATACAATGCTGCTGTCATTGTAAAGTGTTGTGTGTGTTACCTCTGAGAGCTGCTCTCCCGGCCCACATACAGGACATGCAACACAAGTGCCATTAGGGTGGAAGAACTCTGTCTGATCACAGCTGGGCTCGGATTTAACCAGCACACACCAAACCTGAGGACATACACATTTAAGATGGTGCTTTTAAGTGCTGGAGGAAATATTCAGAAACTTTACTATAGTGAAAACTTTAACACCACAGTATCAAAATACAGGGGTGGGAATCACTAAAGGCCCCACAGTGCAATACTATTCATGATACTTAAATTACAATACAATATTAGACAATTTTAACATTTTGCAATTTGCTGAGTATTGCGACAACATATATTGTGATGTATTACTGTCACCAAAGGAATCTCACTTCAAGCATTAGTATTGCAGTACACAGGATTGCCAAGCAGACAAATTTACCAACATTGTCATAAAAACCTAACAATCCCAATAAAAAGTCAGCCCCATCTAGTGGACTGAAATAGCAATTGATTTTATTATTCTAGTGCCACTTTAATTTGCATTTGCAATATTCTTAATAGGTTATATATTAAAAGATAAATACTTGGCTTCCATGTATTGATACAATAATGGCATGCAAAATATCATGATACTAATGCTGCATTGATTTTTTCACAGACCCCTTTTAAAATATTAGTGTCTGTAGCTTGAAACAATATATATATATATATATTCATTCTTCCAGGCATATTTTTAAGGTAGAAACGTCTATGAAAAATGGCACTATGGAAAATACTTGAAACAAGTTCATATGCATTGAAAACAGGTTGGAATATTCTTACAGCCCTGGCAGATTGACTTTTATTTCTGAAGAAAATAAGATTTTAATGACTCAATTAATGACAAAGAGTACTCAGTAAGCAATTTTGTGCACCAACCAATTCATCATACCATGTAGTATGAACTGAGAACTGAGTTTACTTTCCTGAACTGAAAATAGTGATGATCTGAAAATAACAAAGGGCGAAACACTTAAAGTCTTGGAAAATTGTGCAAGAAAACTGCTTAAAGATCAGACCTACCATGAGCAGAGCAGCATAGAGACAATCCATCATCGGCAAAGTGTCCATGGTCCTTCTCTCAGGAGGAGAACTACACTGAAACAGCAAGCCTAAAGATTTGATGACCTCTATTGTCAAACTTAAATACTTATATACTTATATATTTTAAAGAAAATTACACACACCTGACACCTAAAAAGCAAAGAAAAGCAGCAAACTTACTTGGCAAATTTCAAATGATCCATATAGTTCAGTAAGCAGCGTGTGTCTCACTGATTTGCAGCTCCCATCAGTGGCACACAGTGTGGTTTGCTCCTCATCCAGCAGAGGTAAAGTGGTGGGAAAGCTCTTCGGGAATCCCCCTCGTTCTACATCCCTTGTGACGCAGGAGAGGTTCCCAACCAGACTGTGAACCAGCGGACCAATGAATACGAGACTTTCAGGTCTCCCCCACCTGGGCCACCTCACGTCACACCTGGTCTTCTCATATTACCTCTGGGGAACCCGCTTGTTTTGGCTCTGGCTTCTCATGCAGGGAGCAGAGGAGGAGGGAATGGAATTAAAATGCATGAATGAGACCCTTGTTAAAGAAGGTGTTTCCAACAAGGAGGGCCTGTCTGTGTGTCTTTGCAGGCTGGAACAACATCTTTAATTCGACAACCAGCATGGTTTTAATCTCTTAGGTACTGACTCAGCCGACTGCCGAAGGTGACAGACATGTTGTGAATCATAAAACTGAGGGAGACAAAATGATTGAGCTGCAATGTCCTGTTTTACCACACTGTGGTAGTATGGAGCCATAAAACTGACAAAAAAAACATTGGTTGTTTAAATCAGTGGTTCACAATCCTTTTTTCTATCACTGAGTAAACTGACAACACCTGACTAAGTATTATGTTTCACATTATATTCAATGTATGATAATAACAATACAGAACCAGTGATGAACTGTAAAATTAACCCCATCAGTGAACTCAATAACTGCAGAAGGTTTGTTTAAAATGAGCAATTTTGCTAAATTTTGAGCAAATTATTCATTGAGGTAAGTTTTCCTAATAATTTTAGATTTTTTTTATGCAATTCTCTGTTTGTATGTATATTTCTAATTTGAACAATCACATTTAATAGCTTTCTTTTTAATTTTTTAAATATAAATTCAGTGTTTTCTTCTCCCTGATGGTTTGGCCATTGTTCGCTCTTTGGCTGTTTGACTGTGAGGCTGTTTAAGCAGAGAGTGAAGGTTCTGTGCAGCTCGTGTTTAGGACCTCAGGTGTTCTTTTTTTAATTAATTAATTTTTTTTTTTTTTTTTTTTACATCTAATAATAATATAAACTTTAAAAACAACAATTTCATGTAGTTCATCTAATTTCTGTCTTCATTTCTTATCTGACATAAAAGAAATAAATGAAAAAAGATATGAGCCCACTCATTGATGATTTATGCATGCTTCATGTGTATAACATTTTATCTTATCTTTTATCTTATATTTTATGTAAGGTATTTTCCATTTTGTAGTATTTTATATGTATTTAAGTTAATTTATTTAATTAAAAAAAAATATTTCTGACATTCCTCTGTGTGTATTAGAGGGAGTTTGCGTTCCTCGGCTTGAAAATAGGGCTTAGCTAACGCACCTAGCCTGTGTTAGCTAGATTCTCCAAAATCGGACAACAAAGAGAATAGAAAAAGAAAAAGAAAACCAAACTGGACACAAGATGAGAAATATAAAAATATTACTCTGACAGCAAGAAAGATCAACAGGTCAACACCAAAAAACTGATGATTTTCAATAAAACAACAAAGCTAATGTTAATATATGAGAACTTTGTCTCATATGTTAACATTAGCTATACTGTTAGCTTATATTAACATTTGGCTAACTAGCTACAAGATTACTAGTGCTAACGTCAAATTTACACTCTCTAACAAGTTTCTCTTGTCTGATAGTGTCCAGTGAGTTGTCTTTGTCCTGAAAAATGTGTCTTGGTTTCTCTTCTTCCTCTTCAGTCACTATAAATTCAGCAATTTTCTTATGTTCCATAAATTATTTAACTTTTAAGGGACTAGTATGGGTCCCTTAAAGTTTTTTGAGACAAATGGTCACTAAGGACCTTCTAGCAACACATAAGGGAATACTTATTAAGGACAAAACATCTTGAAGAAACTATTTTTTTTTCATAAGGCACACTTACATGAAAATTGTAAGTAAATCTGAGCTTTGGGCACAGTTTAAGTGGTTTAGACTTAAAAAATAAGGCTGTACTATAGACTGACCAGAACAAGACAGACATGCTCATCGTACGTCACACAGAAAAGCCAATTAGATTTGTTTGTGCAGTTATCACTTGAGGATAATTGTAAAACTCAAAAGTCGTGCAAGAATATTACTCTGAATGTTTGCAGAGAATTTACGACAGCGGTAAACCTGATGTATAGAACACACACAATCACATAAACCTGTCGTGTCAGCCATTGCCGTGCATGTATGTAACCTAAAAAGACTGTCATATATTCTGCATTTGTACGGGGCATTTACAGCAGACGATGTTTCATGTTTAGCTTTCCATCTTCTGCTTTTAGCTGCCACAACCAGAATCATGTGACAGTTTTCAGAAGTATCAATGTATGGAGAAGGAATTTAAAAAAGGAAGCTCACATTACATCCCTGAATACAAAGCTTGTTATGTACAGTACTGAAACAAGCTATTTTGATATTGTCACAGTGGTGATAGATCTGTCATCAAGGGTGTGTGAGTATTTCTCAACATCTTGCTGTATTTCTTTAAACTTTTAAACTCTTGGTAAGATAATTATTACCATTAAAAGCCTCACTGAGCCTCTAACACTAAAACCAGGTGCTTTATTCTGAACACAAAGTACTTAAGTGTGTTAATGGGAGAATTCTGAGATTCACTTTTGCGAAGGTTTCATGAAGTCCTGGTTTTATCGTTATCGTGCTTGCTAGTTATGTTTATTGCCGATGATTAATGAGTAACTCAGGGAACTGGAAGGAGTGGGCGTGGAGGTCTTCTTATAGAGAAATAAAGTGACGCCTGCCAGCAGACTCATGGCTGAGCCGACTCCTCATGAACTGATTTTGGTTGTTTGATTTCTCACAAAACAGCTTAAACCTCAAATTTGACTGTTTTAAAGAGATGACCATGGTAAGTTTGAGCTATGTCGTTAGCCACATGATAATAAGTTAATAATTATTGTGTCGAATGCTAATTTTCCAGAAATATTTATCTTTTTGCCACCTTTCAGCAGGTGACCACCTGATGGGCATCTGTGTTTTTGTTTGCTGTCATGGACTCCGTCAGAAGCCCGTCTCCTCTCACCATCTGTCTCTGTATACTGCTGTCAGCGTGTCTCCTGGGTTCAAGTAAGATTTCATAGTAATTAAATCATTTTAAAGCACATGACAGTGTAAAGTAGTATAAAATATCACAGAGTAACAGCCCTGAATAGTGAAACTGTGTGTAGTATTGACAGTTTTAGTGTCTTATACTGTTTTATTGTGTTTTTATTGTGTTTATGTTTTTTTTTTTATCATCTCTTGTCGGACAACTGAGATCTGAACTGTGTTGAGAGAAACCAAGAGTAATTGGTTGTTTTGATGACATGTATATACTTCTTTTAACTTTAACCAGTTTGGCACTGTACTTTGGAAGCACCTGAATCTGAATATGGTGTTTGGTGAAGAAGAAATGATGCAACGGAAACTGATATTTTTTCTAACCTTGCTTGTTATTATTCAGGAAAAAAAATAACTCAAAATGTAGCGGAGTAACATTAAGAGTACTACTTTTTACTTTTATTTAAGTACTTTTTTACACAGTCACTTAAATTTACTATTGTACTACCCATATTTACTAATCACCTGTTAAAAAAATGTAGTGAGTAACCAAATCAAATTATCACAATACTGACGTGATGTAACTTGATTACTTTCTGATACTTTACCTAAATGCAAAAACAGTAAAATTGTTTAGCCTAACATTTTGACTTTCGTTGTTAGGTGTAATAATAGTTTGTCCAGCCAGACGATTCCTTTCTTTGTTTACTGCAAATTTTGCAAATTTAAATTTAACTTATTTTGTTTTATTTTGTTAAGTATGTTATTTACACTCAAACTTAGAATAAACTGACAAACTTTTTCTGGGGCAGGTAGGGTAAAATGTCCTACATTGTTTCCTTGATGAGATGACTGTTAACTCAGTCTAAATGCATTTATTTCTCAGTATTTAACATGTGCGTGTGATTTCAATAATATACATCAAGATGATATGAGGTGATGCAGGAATGGCAGTAAAAATGGTCTGGACTGTTCATTTATGCATTAATTAACTTTACCCAACATTTATGAAAAAAAGGCCTGTTGTGAACTGGGTCGTGATGGTTTGTCATTTTTAAAAAGTGGGTTCCCAGAATAAAAGTTTGGGAAACACTGCCTCGATGGCACAACCATTACGAACAAATATTAGGTTTGCCCAGTTCAGCATTACTTATGAAAACAGATCATTTTGTTGGATGAACAGATACAGATACAAATACAGATAATGATGTTTCTGGACCACCTTAAATCATCATCTACCTGTGTCTTCTCTGCTTATGTATTGTTTCAGGTGCCTCTCGCAGTTTCACCCTCTGGGGTAAGAAAATAGCGTTCAATCCTGGTCGGTGTTTGTGGCAGCTACATCCAGACACGGAGGTACCAGCCCTTAAGGAGCTGAGTGTATGCCTGCTTTTGCGGCTTAACAGCGCAGCACCTTGGACAGGTTTTGACTACAAAGCACCAGGGAAATCATACGCAGAGCTGGGACTTAGGGGCAAAGGTACGGATCTGGAAGTATGGCTGTTTGGCAACAGTTACATCTCGGAGAAGAAACTAATAAAGGGCAAATGGTACTCTATCTGTCTCACCTGGTCTGGACGGGCTCAAAAGCTGCGAGTCTACATAAACGGAACCAGTCAGCATGAGGCCTCTGTGAAACCCCCGCTATCTCAGACACTGTCCGCAAAAGGCACTCTCACTCTGGGGGTGTCTCACTATGTAGCAAATGGTAAAGTGATGATAGAGAATGGGGCTGATCTGATTGGCGACATCGGTCTGTTCAGGATGTGGGCCAGAGAGAGGAGTGCTGAGGAGCTGGGGGGGCAGAACTGTGCGGATGGAGACGTGGTGAGCTGGGACACAAAGCAGTGGATATACAGCTGCAATCCTCTGCCTGACAACAGCCTACAATGTGGTAAATACAGTGCATGTATGGACTTTTACTATATTTTTTTTCATGTCCATCCAGGGGAGGCATGGTGGTGTAGTGGTTAGTTTTGGGCATGACCTTTCTGTGCAGAATTTGAATGTTCTCCTCATGTCCGTGTGTTTTCCCTCTGGATATCCCAGCTTCCTTCCAAAGTCCAAAGGCATGCAGGTGCCTGTAGGTGTGAATGTGACAGTGAATGGTTGTCTGTCTCTATTTGTCTGACCTGCGTTAAACTGGGTGTGTCCAGGGTGTACCCCACCTCTCGCCCAATATCAGCTGAGATAGGCTCCAGCCCCCCGCAGCCATTCAAGGATAGTGGTTACGGTCAATGACTGAAATAACGGATGTGCAGTTTGGACTGTCTAGTTTTGAATAAAATTATTAACTCCCTCACTTATTCACAGAACAAGGTAATCTGCTGTAGGTGAGAGTTGAGTGAGTGGGTAGATAATACACTTTTCTGCTCAGTAAGTACCGTTTAAGGTCCAAGAAAAGGTAAACATTCCTGAGTTCAGCAGTTCATAAACCTGTTGATTGGTCTAATTTTTCCTTTTTTGGCAATATTTTAAAACTGACATTTTCTTTGCTTATTTGTCTTTAGCATGGCCACGCTACAAAATCAAAATGTGGACATTCATAACTCACTCCACGCAGCCAGGAAATTGTTTGTTTCCACTGGAGGAAGTCACAAAATACTGGGTATGAAGATCATGTGAATATGTAAATGGAATTTGCAAAGCAGTGACTCTGAACAACAGTCACATTTTCTTATCAAAATGATCTTTGTTTTCCTTTGTTGTCATCACTTATCAGTTGGAGAGCATTTTCCCTCGACACATGTTTGTCCATGACATTTCTGTGGCATCTCCAAGGTAATGTAACTTTTGTTAGCAAAACAGTCTTTTCAGCTCGTTGTGATAGAGGAAGTAAACAGATCCTTTACTGTAGTAAAAGTGGCAATACTGCAATATCAAAATAATGTAAAATAAAGTCAAAGTCATGCTTCTGAATTATGTAAAAGTATGAAATATTATCAAAAGTTAAAGTATTCAATGCAAAAATTGGTTCCTGTGAGTTTCGTACTATTATTCATTTAGTCATAATTATTATTTGTGATAAATTGTACATGTAAGTAGGACTTTTTGTTGTAATTGGTTAGGGTGAAACTAATTTTAAGTATGCTTTATGTTTTATATTTTATGGACTTATCTTACACTGTAAAAAAAGGCAAGTTGAGAAAAAGTAAAGCAACCAGCTGCAAAGTTCTGACTTAAGCTTTTTTAAACTTAACTTTATTATTCAGATTGACTCATGTGCAGTTGTACTTCAGTAAACTTAAATTACTCTGAACTGGTACTGTTAAGTTTGCTAAACTTAAGATAGCACTTTGAGAGAACTTCTTAGTCTGAGTTGACACAACAAATTAGCCCTTAGTTGAGTAAACTCAAAAGGTGGTATACATATATGTGACACATAAGTTTCAGAAATTGCCTTGAGACATACATAAACTTAAAATATGAACATAGAGTTTCCAGGTCATCAAACATAATAATTGAAATTTACTTAACTACACAAGTAGACCTGAATAGCAATGTTGAGTTTGACAAACTTAGGATAGCACTTTGAGTGAAGTTAAATGAGTAGATCTGAAAAGGAATGTCAAGTTTTAGAAACTTGAGATTGCATTTTGAATAATCTTAAGTATATGAGTAGATCTTAATAATAATTTTCAGTTTGACAAACTTATTCTGAGATTGCACTTTGAATGAACTTAAGTGCATAATTAGAACTGAATAGTAATGATAAGTTTGACAAACTTCAGACAGCACTTTAAATGAACCAAAGTACATGTGCAGCCTTAAATAATGTTAAATTTGACAAACTTAAGATAGCACTTTTGGTGAACTTCTACCTGAGCTGACACAACAAATTAGCCTTTAGCTGAATAAAGTCTTTGAAGCGGGTTGGTTCACTTTGTTTTCTCGACTTTTCTTTTTTGACAGTATAGTTTTTGTATGGAGAATCATAATCTGTAACTAGCAACAGAAGATGTCAAGTTGCAGTGGGGTGAATGGAAATATTCAAGTAAAGTACAAGAAGTTTGAATTAGCACTCAAGTATCATATCTGAGTAAATATACTGCAGCTGGGGGGTGACTGTGTGTATATACTGGACAACATTCTCATCTGTAATATCTGTTATCTGTGTTTCCATACAGCTATGCTTGCCATGGGGTTAATAATTCTGCTGCTCTACAGGTGCAACAACCTCAGGTACACCACTATTAGTCCTTAGTTTGATTTTCCATGGAAAGAAGCAGCAATATCCTCAAAGATCAGCTGATTAGGGAACAGATGAAAGGCTTCTTTTTAGATTGAGACTGTCATTTTCAGAGGAAATGAATGATGTATGTAAGCACTGAGGTAATCTCAGACATGAAATGTAAGTGAAATCATACAACCTTTTAATAAAGATATGTGTTTTCAGGAATCAACAACGTTATCACACTCCTCCTGTTACAAGTGGTAAGACGTACAATGTACTTTATAACATTAAAAGGATTATAATAACTATAGTTTATAAGGCCTGCAAGTTACATGAATGATGATGCATGAAATGAGCTGGATGTTCTCCTAACCTGGGACAGTGCACTTCACATGTAGATTTAACCCATGTCATTTTGATTAATGCCCAGTTTCATCTGTCAATTCTACGTGAACGTGGATCCTGCTGCTAATGTAGAAGTGGTTCAGGCGGAAATTGCTGCACTACTGAATTTGACCTTCTCTTGCGACTTCCTCAACCTGACGCCAGACCATAACAGCATTAGCATACTACCTGCGGGTACGTATATTCAAAGTAAACTTAATTCCTCTCACATTCACATGTAAAATGTACTCACTGTTGTGTTTTAGTAGACAGCTGGTGGATCAGTCAAAGATTAACCAAACATTATTGTCGTCATAAAAAAGGATGTATGTGTCACATGAAATTGTCCTTCTTTATCTGTAGTGTATTTGCGTACATAATTGTATGATATTTGTTCAGTTCCTGTATTTTATAGCCATAAGTCAGACTTAACTGGAAATATTCACTTGAGGCGTCAACATTAACAAATCCATTAATATACTTCAATTTACCATGCACTTACACACTAATGAAAACTTGCAAGAAACAACCTGCAGAAATGCATTAGAGCCAGACAGCACAATTCCATGTTTCTAAAAATACCTAATAGATGACTAAGTGTGTTAATATTTATTTTAAGAACAACATTTACATAATTTGACTTACATCAGACATCATGCTATTTTTAATTACAATTTTTCTTTGCATGTACTTTTGCAATTGATTATTTATTTTGTTTAATTCAGAGTTATTGGCTGAAGTGACAAAACCACCACCAACTGTCAGCACTGCTGTAACTACACCAGGTGAGTATGCAAGAAAGAATAAAACAGTCTTCACCAATTGTTCCGCTGCTTTGTAGCAATATGGAATTATGAAGTGTTTGACTGACTGGTTCATCTGTAGAGATAGTTGTAATTTCATTTATATAATCCCGGACAGGGTGTAAGATAGTTTCTTTGTGCTGTTGCATTTGCGTCGTTTGATTTACAGAGACGAGTCCAACTCAGAGTCTGCCAGCTCAACCTGCTAACGTGTCAACGACAAGAGAGCCTTTAGATCTCAACGAGACTGCTGGTCAGTTCACTAAACAGTTCACTGTATTTCCCTTTCATCTTTCATTTTTATTTCTTCTTCATATCAGTTCAGATTTTTATTTGTGCTGTAAGCCATTATGAAAACATATAACCACCAAAATATACAATAAAACACAGTGAGGTTACTGGAGATATTAAAATGTACTTAAACATGAGATTAATGAAAACTTGAACTAATTACACCTTGGAAGCCTAAATCCCTGACCAGACTGGATGTATGTAAATGTTTGATCTTTGATCTTTAAATGATCTCACTCAATGCCTTGATTGATTCCTGTTTCACACATTTAAATTTCCATTCCAGTAAATAAGTGCCAGATTTGATTCTATGATAGATTTAACCTGAGCAGAATTCACAGTCTTTGCTGCATGCTGCACGTTTCCTGTATTGTGGTCAGAACTCGATTTCCCATCATTAGAAGTATGAAGGTTATTTTTAGCTCTCTGCAGTTTCCACATCTTGACCTTTAACAAAGGAGGTGGCAGTTTTTTTTTTTATAACAATGAATATATCTTTGGATTTAGATATGTTAAGTCTCAGAAAGTGTTCCTCTATGCAAGATCACAGCCCATGTAGAAAACAAACAGTAACTGGATCTGGAATCAGGATATAATTAAATAGTTCAGTGGAGCTTAAACACTGTTTCTTGCTCTTTTATAAAATATTAGATAATTTGATTGACAGTGACTAATGCACATGTAAAGATGTACTGCTGTGTTATGTGTCTTTTCATTCCTGCAGTTGAACCTGATACATTCTTCAGAGTTAATCTGACCTTGACTTTGACTGGCAGCCCTACAAAACCACAGGATACCATTGAGAAATGGGTAAGAGACTCGCAAAATTGTGCCTGAAAGTTGTCTTTACTAATAAAGAATGTAAACATTGATTTATTCTCTTCATCTAAAAGGTGACTAAACAGCTGGAGGTGAATAAAACTATGACTGTACTGAATCTTGTCATAAAGGAGACTGTCGGCAGGTGGGTCCAACTGAATTAAGTAATCGTTTCTAATATTTGTCTTATGAAAGCTGTGGTTGACTTATTATTAATCTGTAATATGTACAGGAACATTGAGCAGTATAATGGACAGATGGTGAGTGTGCACTTCATTTTGGATAGCAAGTCAGATAAGAATACAAGACAAATAATAATTTCATAATCGACCCTTTTTGCTCTGTGCTAGAATAACAGCTTTATGTGACTAGCTAATCTTCATCAGTCACTTGGTAGCGTTTTGCTCTGCAGCAAAAAAACTAGCTAGCTAATCTATATTCTATCATCTACAGCTAGCTTATTTATATAAATTGTTAGCTAGCTACCTACATTTAATAGCAAAACCACAGTGTTTTAATTTAAGATGTAACGAGTAATCAAACTCTTTTTCAGTGGCTCCAGTTCATGAAGTGAATTTCTCATTTATTCACTCCACTGATGTTCCAGAAAATCCTTATATAATGAGTTTTAAGACTGGAACCCACCCAACCAACTATGAGATGAATCTTGACATCAAAACATTTGATTTGTAGCGGGAAAGAGCAGGAAAGAGAAATTTGACAGAGGTTACCGCGGTTGCTCAACTGTTATTGGAGAACAGAGCAAAAATGGGCGGGACTAAAGTTGAATTAGGCTAAGGAATAAAATGTCATTGCACTGTAACAACTGATTTAACAATGCAACATCTCTTTCTCTCATTTTCTTTTAGATTTTTCATCGCCAACAAAAACAGTATGTGACTAATAAGTTACCTGTAATGCAGGCTGAGTTCAGAATTTTGGTTCAAAACAATGTTGTTGTTACCACTAATTGTGTTTCATCCACAGATATCACTGCACCTTCCATGTTCAGGAATACAGCAAGAACACTGTGGCAGAAGTTAAAAGTTTCATTAATGTTGCCTTGAAATCAGATTACGAAAATGGCTCCATTACTATTCAAACCCATGGTGTTGTGATCAAGCACTTACGTAAGCTGGATTTCCTGACACAAATACAAAGTGATAGATGTGTTCAAGTATGGAGGAAGACTTGGTAATATGTCTTTTTTTCTTCTTCAGTGCTGGAAAACTGTTTAGAAGAAACGACTTCAACAATGTACGGACAATATATTTGGCCTGAGGCATTTCCTGAAGTCAACCAACAAATGGGATGCAGAAAGCCAAAATCAGAGCGAGCTTACAGGCTTTGGTAAGACGTTTACACAGCGGATTTATATTTGAACAGAGGCAATGATGATTGAATTGTCAGATTGCAAAATTATGACCTCAACACATGGCAATAACCAGTCAAAACAATAAGTAAATTAACAAGATCATCATGCTGCACAAAATGATTTGGTGTTTTATTGACTGACATTACACAACGGCATATTACATAATGTCTGTCATACAATAATAAAACATATTGGTTTACAATTGAGACAAAGTGTACTAATATTCACACCAGCCACATGAGCCAGCATTCATCCTGGTGCAAAAAATATGGGGAGAAAGTGGGGATTTTCTTTTTTTACTTGGACAGATCCTCTTTATCTTTGTCTCAACAATCTGTTTCCATAGAGACAGCTCAGCGAGACAAGAAAATTCCCTCAATTACAATGTCCTGTTCCTACCAATCCTCCCACTCTGCACACAAGCTCTGGCCACACACGTGTAATGCTGAGGGATCTCTGCCAGCCTGCAGCTCGGGCGAAAAATCAATTTCCTATAAGTGAATTATTAGTGCAATGAAGGGCTTCAATCTTCCTTCCCTCACCTCTGCCAAATTTGATATAAATATCACTCAAGGGATGATGACTGAGTAATATGGTTAATCACTTTTATGGTCTCTTTATAGAACACTGCTTTGATGCTTATTAAGACCAAACACAATTATCAAGAGTGGACAGATGTTATTATTTTTTTTTTTTATCACCCTTTGTGTGAGACTGACAATGACTGTACTAGCTGAGGACCAAGCCACAGATACAATAATGTGCTTTGTCAAGTTTAACTAGAATCCAACCAACCAGGACTGACCAGAAAGAATTCATCTGAATATATCTGTTATTTCTCTCCTTTCTTCAGTAAGTTACACATTGAAACTGACACGACAAGCTGGGCTCAGCCTGATATGAGAAACTGCAAAGCGCTTGTTAACATATCAGGCCTCATCAATATCAATGTCACAACTGGTAAGAGCATCAGTCACAAACAGTCTGGTTCATTTCTGTCGCTTATGCTATCTTTATTGCAATCAGGCTTGGGTGGTATAAAGGTTTTTTGGTATACCAGTGTATTTAGAAGTACTGTCAAAAACACAGATGCTCTCTCAGTCCATTAAACAATACAGAGATGTTGTACTGAGGTGATGTATTGTTGTGCACTCAAAGTCAGATTATGAGATGATGGGCATGGATTCATAATCTCTCCTGAAGCGTGCACTCATTGTGCACACAAAAACGAGTCGCTCAGTGGCGACTACAAGTGATTAGGGTAACATTACAGGACTTGTAAAAAGAAGAAAACGTCTCTCTCTCTCTGTTTGGGAGTATTTTGGACTAACTGTCATCGTTGTGTTATATATTGTGTCTTGTACTGTTTGTTTGGGACCCCCTCGAAAATGAGATAAGACATCTCGGGGGTGTTTATCCTAAGATAATAAAAAATTCGATAGGCTAACTGAATATTAGCTTAGCATTGTATGATAGACAATGTCATGCTTCATGTTACAATGGCTTCTATCACCAGCAGCTCAGCTTTTACATTTCAAAAAATATTTTTAACACAATCACCATCACATACCTTACACCCTGGTGAAATGTCAGGAAGGTATAGAAAATAGATACCATCCAAGCCTAGTTACAATTTCAGAGAAAAACTTTGTCAAAGCTTGTAAAATAAAACATTTTCCTTCTTGTTCTAATCTTTATCCTTTCGTCTGAATAAAACCACATCAGAAAAAAAAAAAGTTTCAATAACATGATTTGATTTCTAGATAACGCAGCTGAAGTTGTGGATGTGATCGAGGACCTCGTAGATGTTCAGTTGGGTAACAATGCACAGCTCTCTGCCGCTGATCTGGATTCTGTGGTGGAGAAGCTCAGTGAAGTTGTCCACACCAGCATCATTGAAACTGCTGTTGGTGCCGACATTGTCAATATTGTTGCTGATATCCTGCTTTCTAAAACTGACATCAGTCCAGTGGCTAACACGTAAGTGGAGAGGGAGGAGGGTCTGGTCAATCTCAGAAATAAGAACACAGAAATGTACAGTATTTTCCATCTAAACCTGTCTTTTTTTGGACAAAAGTGTCCTTAATCTGACAGAGAGAATGGGGAACAACATGCGTTTCCAAGAGGAGTCTGTCAGTGTAACAGCGCCCTTGCTGGCCCTGTCCATGATCAACGCAGATCCAGATGAGTTCAAGGGCCTCACCTTTAGTGTGTCCTCCATTTCTTCACTCCTGATCCCAAAGGTGAGACTTCATTATAAATGCACAAGCACAAGTAAAGCTCTGTTTCAGTTTTCTTCTCCGCTCCAAAGCTGGTTCCACCTGACTGCTTAAGGACAGTTTCTGTTGTGTTAATGTCCTTGAGTGTCTGGGAAATGCAGGAAACAGGTTTAATAAACAGACACTGTGGCCTCAAGCAGTCATAGCACATTAAGCTTTAACTCAAACAAATAAAGGACAAGTACTGCTAGAACTTGGAGAAATACTCAATGATCCATGAAGTTGGTTTTAAAGTACCCTGTAGGACTGTGATTCAGTCTTATCATTACTTTTTCTTCTCAGGTTTTTCTCAACCAGAGCTTTGTGAGTGAACCTCTCCCTGACACAGAGGCAGCTGTCTCTTTGCCCTCAGCGCTCCTTGCTGGACAAAGAAATAAAACTCGTGTCCAGTTCAGTTTCTATAGAACAGAAGAACTTTTTCAGGTACTTTCATCTGTATGTTCTTTTGTCACTATGTGTCATCTTGTTTGTTCTTTTCTATTATTTTCTTTTCTTTGTTTTCATTGTTCTTAGTATTTTCTCTTCTATTTTCAGATAGACTGCAGTAACTACAATATTTTATTAATTTGAACATTTTGGGAAATTAGCTTATTCAGTTTCTTGACAAAAGTTCAGTGAGAAGACTGACACCACTCTTATGTCTCTGGGATAAATATGAAGTTACAACCATCAGATAGTTAGCATAGCTTACCATTAAGACAGGAAACATGGGGCAACAGCTAACCTCACTGGCAGTCTGTCCAGTCCAATGGTAACAAAATGGTAACAAAATTTGAATACCATCATTAACTCAATAAATAACATAAATTATTTTGTTTTTTTGTATGTACAAGGTTTATGCAGCAGACTAATTGTTTCCACCTGATTCCAGTTCATAGACTGTATATTAAATAGTGGACAGAACTTCTGGGTCTGAAAAATAAAGCAAATGTTGAAGTGCATTAAACCTGCATGTTTTCTAATGGCCAGCAGGGGGCGACTCCACTGGCTGCAAAAACAAAATGGCTCTACTTCTCACTTGATTTATAACCTCAGTAAACTGTTTCCTAATGAGTTTATGGTCTCAACTACTAGTCTCAAGTCTTTTTCTATACACCATGATATTTATTTTGTAAATTATGGTCCCATTAATTAGTAAAATAGACAATAAATCAGGGTATGCTTCAGGGCCGAGACAAATCATTCTCAGTGAGTCTGTACACAGTACACTGCTGATCAAATATCAATATTCTGTTGCTTATTTCTGGCCTAAAATGTTTTTAGAAACAGATTTTAGTGTACAAAGAAAGATTGCCACCAGGTGGCTGATCTGATCAAACTGGCAAACAGTGTGATCAATATTCTGTTACTAAATTAACTAACTCTTGCCTAGAATTTTTTCAGAAATGTATTTTAATGTATTCTGTTTAGCTGTAATTTGAGAATTTTGCAGCCTGGCAGGCTGACATTATTTCCTGCTAAATGGATGAGCCAAAATCAAATACGGCTCAAGTGGCAGCACGTCACCCACCACTTCCACGCTCCTGTCAGTACTGCACATGCCCTCGTTACAAAGATCCAAGATCAATAGACAAGTCTCTCACTGCACCATATAATGTTACCATCATTTTATTTTTAACAGCACCCAGTCACAAGCAATGCAACACAGAGCAGCTGGAGATTGAATTCCTACATTGTATCCGCCAGCGTTAATGATAGTCATGTCAGCAACCTAAAGGATCGGGTGGTGGTGACCCTCAGACATCAAACACCCAAACAGGTGAGAAATTAATGCATTCAGTTTATCAGCACAAAGAAGAATTTGTATTGTTGACTCTAAAGCCATCCTCACTTCCCTGTTTTTGGTTTACAGCCAGAACACAAAGTACAGTGTATGTTTTGGGATTTCCAGAGAAACGGTGAGTCGGTCATTATTTATTACATTTTGTATGTTTACAATAGGATTTAGACGATTTACAGCAATTGAGCCTCATAGGGAACCAGTGAGATAAATGAGGGGCCCTGAACACAGAAAGCTGTGTGTCGTCTGTTGACAAGCGGCTTTAAATCAAACGTTGGGTGTGTTTTTGTTGGTGTCCTTGTGTGCGTCAGGTGGGCAGGGTGGCTGGAACAGCATAGGCTGTGAAACCCGGAGTATTTCTTCCAATCGGACCAGCTGTCTCTGTGATCACCTCACACATTTCGCTGTGCTCCTGGTGAGTCATGGTCTGCTTTTTATAAATGAAACCAGGGAACAAACAACTCCCACAAGCACCAACATACTGTGTACAACCTGGCCAGGTGCCACCTGCTTGTATTTCTGTCACAATGTGTGATTATTGCTGCAATCAAAACATTATTTTTCACATCATTATGATGGGATCAGTTTAAACAGCTGCTCACTATGGAGTATTTTTGATATTATCACTAGGGAGGGCAAACGTTGGCTTTAATAAAAATGAAGTGTATATTTTGTTCTGTATATTGTGTTTCAGGATGTATCCAGAGACCGTGTCAGTGAAACTGACCATCTGGTCATGACACTGATCTCGTATCTTGGTTGTGGTATATCCTCCATCTTTCTAGGCATCACTCTTCTCACCTACCTTGCTTTTGAGTAAGTCACTTGAGACAGCACCACGAGTTTATAAATTAAAGACCATCTTTGTTGCAACAGCCAGCTAGAGGAGGCTGAAGGAAGAAATTACAAAATGTCACTGTCAGGTGGCAAGCTTGTAAGCTTGTGCAGTTTGAGGATCCAGTGGAGTTATGAGTCACAAGCTCCATTTAATAGTGTTCATTGGTTGGATATTTGTAAAATCCACAGACAGATACAAAGTTTGACCAATAGCATTGATCTATGAAAAAGAACAATTAAAAATGACAAAATATGGAGATAGAGAATTGGAGATTGAAAATTGCATATTAGCTTTGTTGTATGCTTTATTAAGTGGTTATTATGTTACATTCATACAACACTTTATTATTATTTGACTGACCAGAACAGTTTCAAAAATTACATTATTTACAATAAAAGAATTTTAAGGATGGGTGGGTTCAACAAAACTCTTTAGCAAATGTGTTGGGGCACTACTATAACAAATATTCACCTACACCAGTCATGCTTTTCTGAAAAGGTGTAAACCTGCTTAACATGTTCATGTAAGGTTTAGAAGAGAACTAATTACTGTTTTAAAATTAAAGACTATCAAATAGAATAAGACCCTGTTTTTTTCCTCATTCAGGTTTTTAAAATAATGCAGGACACTGATCTACACTGCATTTGTGTTTTTTAAAATAAGTTTGAAATCTCCAGATTTCCATGGCATGCTTTGACACTATTCCTATCCTATTCTAGGTTTTGATAATTATCAGTGAAATACTGTGCATAGCTGTAATTTTGGCCAAGAAGATCTTTGCTCATGCCTAACATCAGAATGAAATCCAGAAGCTTCCAACAAGATCTTATACTTTTCACTGATCTTTCTGTTCCTGAGTCATATTTTTATCATATGTTTATCTGATATCCTCGTACACTTCAGGGCGCTGCGTCGAGACTACCCATCTAAGATACTTATCAACCTGTCAACTGCACTCCTGGGGCTGAACATGCTCTTCCTTCTGGACGCCTGGCTCTCATCCTTCTCCAGCTACGGCCTGTGCATCGCCACTGCTGCGATGCTGCACTACTTCCTGCTGGCCTCTTTCACCTGGATGGGTCTGGAGGCCGTGCACATGTACTTCGCACTGGTCAAGGTCTTCAACACCTACATTCCCTCCTATATCCTCAAGTTCTGTGCTGTAGGTTGGGGTAAGACACAACTTTAACTGCTCCTCCTCACTGTAGTAGAAAAAAGTCCGGGATCAGCTGGCTTTGATTCGCTGATCTGATTAAAAAATCTGTAATTTTATTCAAGGTAACTGTTTCCTACTAACTGCTAGTTGCTATGACTCCTGAGAAAACATGGGATTGGATACATCAGAGAGTGAGGAAGGAAGTCGGCAAATGTGACTAAACATAATGTGAATAAAAACTACCTTGTCCATGAACTAGATTTCTGCCCGCCAGAAAATAATGATCTGTGTTTTTAATTTTGTTTTCTTTGTTTCATTCATCAGAATAAAAAATGAGTTCCAAACCCAAAATATGTTGGGGAAACTTAAATTGTTTTCTTTTACTTGTTTTCAATGTGTGAATATATTTAGCTGTCCAAGTGAGCAGAATTAATTAGCATTTTTTGTGTGTGTTTTTACAGGTGTTCCTCTGGTCATAGTTAGCCTCGTGCTGGCCATAGATAAAGATGCATATGGCAGCATTGTGCCTGAAGAGGCTGCGGTGATGCTTCAGTCCACTGATCCATTGTAAGTACAAGCACTGAGTGAGTCATAGCTATCTCTGGAGCATCATGTCTAAACTGGGTGAAAAAAAAAGTGAGATTAGATCGTTGATGACATTTATCATAAATTCCAGTGTGCATTTCACGATGACCCACTGTCTCCCTCCCTCCAGCTGCTGGCTGCAGAATGACGTCTTCTTCTATGTGACGGTGGTGACATTTTTTCTTCTGATCCTGTTGTGCAACATCTCGGTGTTCGTCGAGGTTCTGCTCCAAATCAGACGGATGAAGGCCAATAAGTTATCAGCAACCAGCCGGGGCTCTCTGCATGACCTGAGGGCGGTGGCTGGTCTCACGGTCCTGTTAGGGCTGACGTGGGGATTGGGCTTTTTTTCATTTGGACCAGCCAGAGTGGTCCTGCTCTACCTGTTCTGCATCTTAAACTCTTTTTATGGTAAATATGAGAGCTGGAGATGGTGTTAAGCAGACATTGGTTACAGAAGAGAGTCATTTTGAAAAATATCAGTAATTCTATTAGTAACATGTAGACGTGGATTTAATCTTCCAAAATTGATTTTACTACCATTATTTTTTAACAGTTTATCTCCATGGTTTTTTAAATGATTTCATCATCATTATTGCAAATTTCCTTCACTCATGAAGGAGCATGTATTGATGAGGATTTCTGTTTTGAGAAGCACCACAAATGTGAAGAAGAGTGTCCTTTTAAAAGTGTGGTTAAATGTAGGGGAGGCCGGGGATGGTTGTAACAGGTTTTGTTTGAGCAACAGTAACTCAGGGGTTGTTTGTGCTAGATCTCTCAAACTTTGATCCACGATACCCATATTTGTTTACCAAAAATAAAACTCACTTGGGTGTGTAATCACAGATTATGTGAGGTCATGTCAAATACAAAGAGTTCTGTTGTTACAAGCGGCCCCATGACTGGAATGAGTTGAAAGTTGTAGCTGTGGATAGATGGAACAATGAGAGGCAATTTCCTCTGATTTACTTAAGAACTTTGTTGAATAATAGCAACAATAGCAATTTAGAGCCACAAAACGTTTATTTCTTCTACATCTTTAAATTTATGTTTATGGACTGAATGTCTGAATCTGGATTCAGTCACTGTCACAGCAATGCTCAGCAAAACATAATCCTGACAAAAATTTCACTTTCTTACCTGAAAATCAATTTTTTGGTTGTAAAATTCGCAATACTGCTCAAAGAGACATGCCTGAAAAAGGAGTGTATGATATATATGACATCACCTCAGCTCTTTTCTGATTGGCTAAACTGACAGGGTTACAACTAACCAGTGTTTAAACACTCCCCAGTCTCCCCTAATACATTAAAATGGAACAATGAAATAAAGTGCTTTAGTTAGAAATTGAAAATGAAACTTAAGGTGACAAAATGATGGCTGAGAATCTCTACTATCTCTCCTCTTCTGTCCCAGGGTTCTTTGTTTTTTTGTTCCACTGTTTGATGAAAGAAAATGTGAGGAAACAGTGGAGGATGCACTTGTGCTGCAGCCGTTTCAGACTCAGTGATTACTCAGGTACCTATTTTTTTTAAAAGCAATGTTTGTTGACATTGGACATATTGCAAAATAATGGATAAATGGTTTAGAGTCTAAACCATTTAGCCATTGAAATCACTTCCTCTAAACTTTAGAAGAAGTGATTTCAAGGTGGATGATGGATTGGTTTCTCTTTTTTTTTTGTTCAGATTGGAGCCGCACTGTGACAGTGGGTGGCCACGCCAAAAAGAAAAACCTTGTTAACTCCGAATCAGTTGCCTCTGACAACACGTCCACCACCAGGAAGATCTCAGGCTCCTCTGCAGGATCAGCACCAAACTACCACCAGGGGGCATGATCAGGCCTCTGGATATCACGGTCCATTGCTCAACGCTGATAGCAGAAAACAGCTCCATGTCTGTCATGAGCAGGGAAACAACAAATAAACCACATTTGCAGGGAGATAGAATGGGTCTGTATAGGCATCTCCTGCACCTTGCATTAAAATCAATCATAAAAAAGTAAATAGTGTGCTGACTCATTCAAAGCACAGGAAAGAAGCGTGTTCTGAAAAGTGCACATTTTATGTGAGCCGCCCTTAATTAAAAACCCTTAAAGCCTTCTGCACAGCTCCAACTTCAAGGTCTGTATCACTTTTTTCACTGTGCAGTTGAATGACTTGTGTTTGGGAAAAGATGATTTTGTGTTTGTAAAACTTACAACAGCAAAGTGATGAATACATGAAAAGTTGCACAGGAAGCAGTTACAAGAATTACTCATTAAAATGTAACAGAAACAACAGTATCTGTAACCAAACCTGTACATAAATGTGCAGCGTGCAGTACATAAGAAATTTAAATTTTTATGTCAAATGTTTGCTTTGAAGATTCATACATATCCGTAATTTCGATAAAACTAAAATATTCATGCAAGTTTTGTTTAAACATTTTGTGTGATTTTTTATTTATGTAATCCCAGCATTGCTCCATTGATCTTAAACCTGTGCATGTCTGAAGATTGATTTTGTCTGAGTGAAGATTCAGTCTGTCAAGAGAACCACTGATTTTTCTTGACCGTAAACTAAAGACCAAAACTTTGATCATGTACATTATTTTTTTAACTAACTGGGAACCCTCTGATAAGCTGTACTACACATTATGATAAAATTAAATTATTTTCTCCTAGCTGTCCTAAGAGCACACTATGTCATTATACTTTGGTTTCCTTATTTTTTCCCATTTTCAAAGATAAAATTGCCAGCAGGACATTTTTATTTATTGTTTAGGTTTAACAGACAAAATGTCAGCCAAATACACTTTTCCAGAGCATTTTCAAAACAGCACTGAAATATTGCAGCGGGAACAAGCAGAACCACAGTCAATCAACCAACCAATCAATCAATCAGTCAATCAGATTTTCTTCATTAACACTTGCTATACAAACAAAATTTGACACAAAGTGCTTCACACAACAAAACAATAACCCTGCCCCACCCACAGCAATGACTTTGTAAGTGATAAAGCACAAAAATAACAACAGCACTCGTTAAAATCAGGAACTGACGAAACACTATCATAAGTGATGAAACACCAGAGGCAGGATAAAAACTGAAAACAGAAAAAAGAGGTAAAGGAAATAAAATCAATCAGTCAAATAATAAATATATAAAAACTCAACAATGGATGCAAAGTAATGGAAAAGTTAAGAACACAAGAAAACAAATAAATAAAAGGTGGAGTATTAAAAGGAAAACAATCCAGAAAATAAGTTAGTAATAATAAACAACATACCAACTAGTAAAAGAGATTAACATACATAAATAAATAAATAGGTAATGATTGAATAAATTGTTCAGTTAAAAATCAGAATAAGGTCTTGAGTTTGCTTTTTAAATATAAACACTCTGCCACCCCCTGGCCCAGCAGGTGAGAACCCGTAAAGGTCATACATTTGTCAGATATGGAGGTCCATTTAAAATGAATAAAAAGTCTTCATTTTTACTATGTGACATGTCACTGTGGTTTAACTGTATGTTGTCACAATCATGGTCATCCAGACTAACGTAAATTTCACTCAGAGCTGCTGCTGTGTAACTTTTTGACAGTGTGACTGAGGAATGTTTTAATAAGGTGTCACTGAGGTTCAGGAGGAACCGGCTGGATGACATTCTGCTCATAGCTGTCTGCATTCATGAGGCTTCACACGCCCTCCCAGCCTGACACATCAAGTAACTTTGGAGGCTCAGTGAGCAAACTGTTTTGTCTGTCGACCAGAGGAAGGAAGGAAAGACACCTGACGGTGGTTCTCTTAATCTTTTCGATACCTCTGATGTTCAAACTCAAGCCTAGTGACGTTTTTGGCTGCTGCTCATGTAGGTGAACACATCAGCGTTGATCAAGCAGTCAATGCAAGGACGCACTCCCTGGTCATCTTTGGTCAATCATCAGGTCAGGTAAGAGAAGCAAGTTACTTAAAATACAGCTGATGCAATCGTTTGGTTCTGTATTCACAAACAGGGTTACCAGATCAGCCTAGCTGCACAGTATATTTTTTATCTCCACTATGAGATGGATGTGAGTTTCAGTAATTTTCATTGATAAAATAGCACACATTCATTATGCATTTCAGCCCTCTTAATTAAACATCCCACACAATATATTCCTCACTATGTTAAATATCCAACCACAGTTCCCATTTTCTGGCAAATTACAAAGTAGATTCTCCCAGAAGTAATCATTTGGTGCTGGAGTAAATGTACTGTGGCCCCCTCACCTGATTTTAATGCACTGTGAGTGTTATATAAAATTTAACACAATTTCTGAGTCATGCAAATGACCTAAAAGAAAGTTGTACTTTACTCTCACTGGTTGTTTTATTACTGTTTGTATAATGTCCATACATGCTAAGAATAACTATAATCAGCCTGAATCAGAGACATGCCAGCAGTCATGATATGAGTCATCCAGGTCAAGAAGGGAACCAACTCCAGTGAAGAAGAGTTTCATTTGATTCACCTTCTCAACGGTAAAGAAACTAGAGAAACAATTGCTTAAGAAACTGCAGTATTGTAAAGCTGTTGCTAAACTGCATTTCTGCCTTTAAAAGTTTAATGATATCAATCACACATGAAAAATGCTGAATATTTTAAGTTTTATTGAAAAGCTGATGCTAAACTGAATCAGTGACTTTAATCTGTACGGACAGGAGGATGTATGAAGAGTTGGAAAGGGATGAAGAATACAAAACATAGTGTAAGCTGGGAGATAAATGCATTGCTTTACTAATGGCTGGGAGCTAAACCACATAGCTGGCTTAACTTTGTATTGAAAAAGCAGCTGAAGGAATAAATAGAGCTGGGAATTTGGGGAAAAGTCTAATTAGTATAAAAGGGATTTAAAAGTCGAATAAAACTCATTTGAAATATGTGGAACATTAAAAGATTTGAGAGTTTCTGGTTTTAAGTATAAATAAATTGATAAAAGTTGAAAAGACTTTAAACGGCTGAAAATTTGGGAATGGGATTACGGATGCAAAACATAGAGCTAAACCACATAGCTTTCCTAACTTTCTATGAAGAAGCAGCTGAAGGAGAGTGAAGAATTAGAAAAGTGAAAAAGGTCTAATTATTATGAACGTTATTTAAAAGTTGAGTAGAATTCATGAGGTGTGAATGGCATGAAATATTTTAAAGTTTGAACTGAGTTTCTAGCTGAGACTTGAAAGAGTGAGAACAGCACTGATTAGCTCATCTCAATCAGCTGAGTGTTCCCAGCTGTAATCAAATATTGCCATAGTGATGGCAGCTGCTTTGTGACTCCTGGCACACTCCTGGCCAGACACACCTCTCTGACTCCTGCTTACAGCTAAAAGGCAGTAACTCTTACTGCCTAAGTTAAGATACTGTAAGAGAGAAGAGACTCTGTTAAAGGGGCTGTGTTAAATGTGTGTAGTGTGAAAAACGTGACAATCTGAGGAGGTTAGAAAAGTTTCTTTTTCCCTCCTCAAATTTCTGTTGGAGTCCATGGCAGCTGCTTGGCACTCGTGTAGCTCGGAGGCTCACAGTGACAAATATATAAGTCTGTTTGACTCCATACTTACATGTGGTAACCAGCACAAATTTCCCTGCATTTTGATTAAAAAATAATGTATGAAAAGTGAAATTTGTGGGACTAGGAACGAGTTTAAGAACGATTTTTGTGGAATTTACAGCTTCTCTCCCCGTGATGACATCATGAACATTCTGCTCCATACACACTCATGTAAAAATGTGAGAGTGGCTGAAAATTGAACGAAACTTAAAACTCTGACTGTTTAAAGTATGAACGATATGAAAAAGATAAGTTAATGTGATTAAGCCCCGAGTTTTTTGTACATTTGAAAGTTTTTACAGGGTTTCTAGCTGAAAGAGGGGAGCTGAAAATGCACGAAACAGCGTGAAAAAATCAGTGCATTTCTGGAATATTTTGGAAAGTGTGAAAGGCATGAATGATGAAAAGTAAGAATGAGCATGTCCTAATTGAGCTGAATGATTTCACATTTGAATTAGATTTCTACGCAGGACATATTAAGACCATGTCCCACATTTTTATTGGCTTTATTTTTCAAAAGTCAAGCCACTGCAGGACAGTGACTGCGCACACCTGCAGGTTAAGATGTCACCATCTTTGATACTCTATGCCCAAATGGGGATTAAATGGATTATGATGGAAACAACCAGAACAAAAAGGAAATACAGCTACAAACACACTGTGACACTGCTTATCGGCTGTCTGTTGTGTGCCACCTGAAGGCAAAGCCTACGAGATGTTAGGAGCTAATATTAGAATTTAATCTCTCAACACACAAACATTTTTGGTTTATTGGGATCTGGTCACCCTATTTCTACATGGAAAAATGTGAAAGGAGTTAAGTGGCAAAAAAAATGCAACAAAAAGACCAAGACCAAAGATTTTACTTTGAGAATATTTCAAGAAAGTAAACACATCATACAGTGTTAAGTGAGTAAAGTATCTGAAATATGAAGGTAAAAAAAGTGATAATAATAAAAGTCATCATGATTTATCAATGGAGGCAAAGGGAACTAGAGAAAGAAAGAATAAAAACCTTTTCATCACTATATGCAAAGGAATAACAACAGAAAATGTGGAAATTATGAATTAAGTCATCTTTTGTATGACTGTACAGCTGAAATGGGATTCTGTTCTTATGCAGATCTTGTGGAGTAATAATTATAATTATTATAATTCATGATTAAATACATGAGAGCCTGGTATAACAAATACTGAGTGTTGATCCTGTTTTGTCTCTGTTTTCAGGAACAGCTGACCCATGGAGGACAGAACAGACGGTCCGATAGCTGTGAAGGTGGAGAAGCACTCTCAGTATGTCATCCTGACTTACTTCCAGGGGGACATCAACAGCATGGTGGACGCTCACTTCACCCGTGCTCTCAGCAAAGTGTGCAAAGCCAAGGCACCAGCAGCAAAGGCAAAGAAAATCCGTAAGACTATTAAACTGGGTAAGCACACAAAACCAACAGTGTATGACCTTCCTGACTATAAATGGGAAAATCAGCCCCATTCATCCACGTAACACGGTTTCTGTGTTTGTCCCCCGCAGAGGAAAGCAGCTCTTGTCAGGGGAGTGCTGCTGACCCTTACTCCGAGTCACAGGTCCCTCCTGGAGGAGGACGTCTCGTGACCTTCAGCCCTGCAGACGACGCTCCTGACTCGTGGCACTCTTTCACTACCAGGGCAGGAGAGGGATCAGGGTTACCGTCCATCGCCTACTCCCTGTCCCCAGATGGGCTGAGTCTTACTGGACAGCAATACGCCACGTCCCTTCTCAACCTACTGCATAACGGTGAGATGGGACCCAGCATGGCCTCCAACTCGAAGCCAGACCTGCTTCCCAGCTGGACTGTGCCGCAAGGATTTAGAGAGCCTGTGGACCCTGCTGTGGGCTTTGAACCTGGTAAACCTTCAGCTACAATAAATCACCTTTTAAAAAATGTTCATCAACTCATAAAATAGCTGCTTCTTAGACAGAGGAATGGATAAATCTTTAGAATAAGGTCCACAAAATCAACACTACTGTGAATCACTGACCTTATGGTAGATAAAGTTAAGTTAATTAAACTCAGACACTTTAGTAAGGGGGAAGTATCTAATAATGGATTTCT
Source organism: Lutjanus erythropterus (assembly GCF_056507025.1). Classification (NCBI taxonomy): domain Eukaryota; kingdom Metazoa; phylum Chordata; class Actinopteri; order Lutjaniformes; family Lutjanidae; genus Lutjanus; species Lutjanus erythropterus. Next base: position 16,388,494 of record NC_139321.1, read on the forward strand.
AGATATCTGTGAATCATAAACTACCTTCTCAATAATTATTTCCTGGTTTAAAGGGGTCACTTGCTATGGGTACCACCAAATAACCCCTAGTGATGTCATCAGGGTTATCCTGCTTTAGACTTGAAGAGCTCAAATTAGTAAATAGAAGTCTAAAAGACACACTAAGATGCATTATGGGAAGTGTGTTGCTGATATGATACAGATAATAACAATTTGCCTGATAGCTGATGCCAATACTGATGTTTTTTGTGGTTATCTTTTTTGTTTTTGTTGTTATTTATTCCCTGGTTTGTGCCGGGAAACAAAGAAATGATAAAAATCATGTGACGCTTCTCATGGCATACCAGCGTTGTGTCCAACCAGTGGCTTCCTCTCTGAAACAGCAGCTGGATATGCTGGCTACTGTTGTCCGAGTCCAACTGCGAATAAGCAATAACTTTTACTGAGCACAAAATTGATGTGACACAACAGATAAACATTTGGCACTGCCATTAGTGAATGTTATCTTATCTGACAATAGGCTGATTGCAGTCAACAATTAAAAGTTAAGACATTTCAGCCTCTGCTGCGTCAGTTTCGACCGACTATTCCCACTACTTAAAGGGTGACACTAAATTCCTGTGGTGTACTTGAATTCTTCACTGGTTGCTGAATTCCACTTAATCATTTAATTAACCAACACTTCCCTATTATGTTGGTATGTGTTCCTGTTTTTGTGTCCCTTCATCACTTATCCAACAAGTACCAGCTGAGTGTTTACTAGTTCACAAAAAATACTTGAGAGAAAGCTGAAGTGTCACTTTAAAAAAAGCAAACTTTGTTGTAGTCATGATGCATTCCTAGAAATAATTCTGTATGATGATTTAACTTAAAGGGACATTATGTGACATTTTGGCCTGATTCAGAGTTAATCAGGAGTAATTATACAATAGACAACATATCATTATCTTATTATTTGTTGAAGCAGTGAGCGTTCATATTAATGGGACAAAAGTGGTAGTATTTCCACCACAATAACCACAAAATATAACATCAAAATTAAAATTATGAAGAAAAATCTCCTCTTCTATCTTATTAAGTGGCTAATGTAACTGTGCCAGGGAAAATGTAAACATACGCTCTTTCTGCCTGAATGTCATGAATTGTTTCATCTGATTTCAAGGAGAATCTAAGCTGGTGGCTAAGAATAAATATCTTGTCACTGATGGTCTCGTTTGCTTATGTAGGTCGTATAGAGGCACTGATATTAAATTGCGACGGTTATAAAGCTCTGCCATCCTGTGCATCCTATTTTGAGAAAGTCTACTGAGTAAAAAAGATAATATATACTATTTGTGTCCCAGCTTAATTATACTCATTTTACTTGATTGCAAACTTGTACAACTCATTGATATTTTGTCTCCTCTCTATCAGGACGGCATGTGGACAAGAAGGACTTGTACTGGTATTGAAGAGATCAGCTAGAGCAGCAAAGGCTTCAGCTGCAACACCACATACCAGCCCGTGGCTCTGTGAAGCTTTCTGCTCACTCCAGTAGCTCTCAGATATTTTCTCGTCAAACAGGCCTGAGCGTCATCCGAGAACACGCGTGGAAGAAAAGGCAGTGTTCCCATTCGCTGCCCAGCTCTGCTCAGTAAAATGACCTCAGCACCTCAGTATGTTTTTAACTGAAACAAACTTTCTGAAAGGGAACATACTCTGACAAACCTGTTCTTCAGCTCTGTCACTCCTCTTGTGAGTTGCAGAGCGCTGTAAATGTTGTTGTTCCCTCTGTGGTGGAGTTGGATGAAGGGCATTTTCTTGTGCTTTTATCAGGCACTTTTCTTAGTGGGCCTACACTAGTAAATAGACCAGTATTAAGTTAAAGTGTGTGAAGATTGTGACCCTCTTAAGTGTATAAATATAGTAATAATAATGTTAATATTTCTCTACAGTTCACTTAGACAAGTTTTATTTGAGTTTTATGTTTTATTGTATCCGAACAAAGAAAAAACATGAAGGATAAAAATGAAGGATAGTGATGTTATGTTTTCTATCTGTAATATTAAACTTATAGCCGTGTTAAAGAGACAGTTCTCCCCAAAATAAAACATCCATATTTTTCCCTGGACTGTAGTACTATTTATCTGTCTATTTTTATTTTATAGGTTTTTAAGATATCAGCCTTAGAGATGTATGCATTCTCTTCAAATGAATGGGACTAAAAGATAATCCACACTCATTGTTGTCTGCAGTTTCATGTAGGAACTACTGTACTTTCTACTGTAGTGGCACCACAGGTCAGGGGGAAAATATATATTGGGGTGAATTATCCCTTTGAAAGAGTGTAATGTACTTTAAAAAAATGTAATCATAAACTGAAATAAATATCTGATCAGATAAATATCATTGTTTGACTACAGATAACAATTTAATGTATTCATAAAGAGGAATATCTACAAGAAAAAATATATATATAAAAAAAACACACCAGCAGTGAAATGTAACTAAGTACATTTACTCAAGTATTGTACTTAAGTATGACTTTGAGTTACATGTACTTTACTTAAGTATTTCCATTTAATGCAACTTCTACTTCACTACATCCCAGTGTCTATTATTATACTTTTTACTCCACTTCATTTGTCTGACAGGTTTTGTTACTTTACAGATAAATTTTTTTCATATTCTTCCTGTCCAGCGAAAACCATGTATTTCCAAATGAGTTTGTGATAAACTGAAGGATGAAATGTTTCTTTGAGAAGATTCTCCTACTTTATAAGCTAAATAAACTGTCTAAAACTCTTAGCTGGAACATGAATTGTGACAAAGCTGCACAAATATTAGTGAATTTTGCTGATGATACTAAGTACGGTTTTGGATGCAGGGCTTTTACTTAAATTGCAGTATTTTTACAATGTGGTATTAGTACTTTTATTTGAGTGAAAGATCTAAGACACATAATCAGTAATGGAAAGTAACAAGGTGCATTTACTCGAGTCATGAATTTAAGTACAGTTTTGACATACTTTCAACTTTAAAGCAACTTTGGGAAAAAGGACATTTTGTAAACAAAACAAAACAAAAAAAGCCTGCCTGAATGATGATGACAACAACCTTTCCCAGTGTCATTGGCTACGCTATATACTGTGTAGTCTGCATTATTCCTGTGAGTACTTGTCCTATAGATTTATTGCCTATTAATCACTTTGGATCTCTTTAACTGACATTTTTCCCATGAAGTGGCTGAATAGAGTTCTGCTGGTGTTTTAAGTCTATAGAGAAAACCCATTAGAGCCACATTAAAATGGCACTCAGGCAGTGGATTCTTGAATGGAAGATTTTATCAGCAGAGAGCGTCAGACTCAGATGAGTCACTACACAAGCTGTTTGTTGAGGATTCACACTGGTCATAATCATCACCAGCCATAATGTTCTCAGCTCTATTCACCTGTATGTTCCTCGTCCTCTTCACACTCACCCACACGACCTTTAATTGTGACCTGAGAAGAAGATGGCCTAATTAAGAACGTGGTACAGTTGGTGATGTTTAGTGTAACTGTGGAAGTCTGGTGTTATTATTGGAGCATTTTCACACCTTGACTTTGGCTTTTTGAGGAGGATTTTTACACCTCTGCACCTATAGTACTTTTTGAAAGGTGTTTACAACATAATTAAAGTTTGTTTTGACTTGATGGGTGAAAATGGGTCATGTAATGTCTAATCTTGTAGAACAATGGTTACTTTATCATTATAATGGTGTTTTGGAGAACAAAAAACAAGAATAAGCGTCAGTGATTACCTGTCAATTAACACCTACACCAGGGATCAGCAGCCTTCCACTCTGGAGCCACATGCAGCTCTTCTGGCCCTCTCCAGTGGCTCCCTGTGGCTTTTGACAAAAAACAAAGATATGGAAATAAAATTTTCATTCATTATTGTTATAGGATTATTATACTCTCCAATTGTAAACATGTGTAGCCTATACACCAAAATGATTTCAAAAGTTTTGATATTTCGTCAACTTAAATGTGCGTCATACCGTATGTCTACGGCTCTGCGCCTTTTACTTACTTGCTAAATTTACTTACTTAATAAAATTTTGTCGGTGGCTAGCCTTAGTCTTCCTAAGCTAGCTATAGATGCCACATCCAAAAAAAAGGAAAGGAAAATAGAGAAGTTTAGGTTTGAGTAAAGGTTGCAGACCCCTGCCCTACACAAATTAAACAACACAGGAAAATATTAGCATATTACACAATAAGTTTGAGTGAGCAGCAGCAGGAGCAGTGGCACTTACCTTTACTCTGGAGTACAGCAGTGAAAGATAGAAAGGTAAAGGCAGGAAACACTCCTGTTTAGGGTGGAGACCCCTGAAAGTGAAGGTAGGAATGCAGAAATTGTGTCCCAAAAATTCTATATGACTATGGAGATCTAAACATGTCAGGTGACTGAGGTGAATGTTGTCCTACAGCAAGTGTTGGACATATTAAAGTGTTGACACAAGTTAAGGAAAACTTAAGGAAAGGTCACTAGATTTCTCTCAATCTATCCTGCAGAAGTAGGGTAACCAGATCCCAAAAGAACAAACGTGAGACAAATAGTATGTTTGAGTGGGACTTGTATTACAAAAATAAGCATTTCTATTCTGCTTCTTTGTTCGTAACATATCTATGCTTTGCCCTCTGGTTGATTCAGTTGCACACAATAGACAATAGACAGGCAGTCCTTTTTGTAGCTGAATTGTCAGTTCCTTGCGATAGTCTGAATTTGGGGTGACTTGCAAATTTTGCAGTTGGGTGTAGAGTAGCAAAGACTGTGTGCAGTTTGGTTGACAGCAAACACAACCCTGTGATGAAGCCGCTGGATAAGAGCAAGCTTTTATAAAAGCATCTGGCCCGCAGTGGTTTTACTTTTTAAAACCAGAGCCAATCTGAATCTCGCTGATTCTTTCATAGTCAGTCAGAGACATAATGACAGTATCGATGTTTCACTGCAGACGCTGTTCAAGGCCACAGATGGAGGAGTACTCATCTCTCCATGATGGCTGGGTGGATTATTGATGGTGCTGTGCTAATATTAGTTCCCATCTGGTACTGTATAAACTATGGATGGGCTGCCAAAAGGACCTATTGGGCACTCAGGGCTGACAGACCTCAAACGAGGTGCAGGGATTGGTGGAGTGGGAGGCCTTGTGTCTGCGCTCAGGATCCCAACATTATTAACCAATTCCAGAGCAGGTAAATAGCTCAACTGTCATCACTGAAGAACATATACATTTGCTGGCAAAACTAATGTACAAAGGCATATGTGCACATGCCTACACAGTCTGTGAGTCACAGACTTCTTAATGTAGTATAGACTGTATCTGCACAACATCTACTCATCAACGTATATACGACATGGTGCACTTAAGTGAAGAAGATGCAGCGAAATTTAGTTTTAGTTTTCTTTTAGTTATCTGATTGTGTTTTTAGTTACCGGCCTCCAGACTTGAGTCGATAACATCCTCAGAAACATGACTAACAAGTTTGTGTTTCAGGAGGCAATGCAGCAGTTTTTGGAGAATCAATTTTTGCCAAGGCTTAAAAAGTCCACATCCTCCTTCTTGGATTTCATTATCTTGTTGTTCGCTTTCAAATGAACCAAAAACAGGTAAAGTCAGTCACAAAGTGACCCACTCCTTCCGCCCAAAGGTAGCATCTACAGGGCATTATCAACAGCTTTCAGTTTTCTGTCTGTCTTGTACTGACTTCTACTGACTTTGGTGATTGCTTGACTATTCGTCTAGCTCCACCATGCAGTTCAACCTGAGCTGTACTTTGTGTTTAGTGTTAATTAGCCCAAAGTTAGCATGCTCAACTAAGATGTTCAACACGCTGAATTTTATACCTGCTAGACTTTAGCATTTTAGCATTGTCATTGTCACCATGTTGATGTTTGCATTTAGGGGAAAGTGTCACTTAACTTAAATACGTTCAAATAGTCTGTGTGTTACTGTTTTTTGTCGCTGCATGAAACATTGAATAGCAGCCTGCTCACTGAAAATGGCAGGTCACAAACTGGGTTGCTAGTGCTACAAACACAAACAAGGTAGCAGTGGGTACCTTCTGTTTTGCAGAGATTTAGCCATTTTAATGCCTCCCCACCCTGGATGTATTAAAGAGAACTGGATAGTGTTTGCCTTCACAGTGGCACATGAGGTGCCGGATCTTCCTCATTGTGCAGCACACAGAGCAACCACAAGACAGACTTCTGCCAGCCAACCACATAACTTCTGGCTCCCTAACTTGAATGCAGATAAAATAACTCAATCACGTAGCTCTTCTGGATTTTTCAACTGTTATAGACCAGAGCATTATTCAGAGGGTTGCCCCCTGGGGCAGAATGATGATTTGTGGAGCCTGACCTTTCTGGAGATAAGTGTGGCTACAGCTAGCATGGCTGTACAGATTTAGTCTTGTTATCAGCTTCCATTATCTCCCACTCCTGAGGTGAATTTGAGCACACCCCTGTCATACAAGTGTAGATAGTGATCTGCAGCTTGCTTTGGGTCAGTATATATGGGCAAGTTTAGGGTATAATCACAATGTTGTGGTGTTAATTTGAAATTGTGTGGTAGCTTGACCAAACAGCTAGATAGGTTGGATTACTTGCAATTATGATATGATTTGCTAAATGTTTTATGGCCTTTTAATGGCATCTATTATTCAGAGACCATCTTATATCATGTGATTATGGAACAATAGGTAGCATATAGGCCTATGTGATAGTACAAACTACCACAGGGTTTTCATTTTATCATGGTTATTTGTCATTCAACAGGCCTGGAAGTGTATTTAAGATGGTATTTGCATACTGCAATCATTAAGACACTATAATTAATTGTCTTGGATATAGGACTTTGTTTTTTTGGACATAGGACTTCTTTGTTTTGGGGGTTTTTTTTGGACCCAGGACTTGTTTTTCTGCTGAATTCCTCCTGAACATCATTCTGAGTCATTTCCCGGGCCAACTCAGACAAAACAATCCGGTGATATAATCTCGCTCGGTAGCTGCACCGTAGCTCTGTGTTTTTTGGTATCCCAGTGATATTTGTCTGACGTGATTTTGTTCTCACAGTCCTTTAATTATGAATTAATCTCTCCACTCTCTAACCTTTACTTCAGCCAATATCTTTCTATTGATTTGCTCTGTACGTCCACCCTGTTAAAAAATATTTAATGTGATCTTTGCACAAAAATAGCTTGAGAGTTTTTTAAAAAATCACACTGACCTGGTTTGGTTGGTATATAAGTGCCGTAGACAGACGTCTGTGGATTTCTATTTCAAAACTAAAATAAAGTAAAGAAACAATCTTATTGTACTAACTGTTGAATTATTTGCATTTTTTTTAAAGGTTATAAACTTGACATGCATGCAGAATAATGTAGAATATCAAGAAAGAATCCATCTTATTTTAAATGCAACAGGTCAGATCTTTCTTATTCTGGAAATGTAGAGGAAAATCCTTCAGTTGTCTTCAGAAGTCTGTCCACAGTTAAATCTGATAAAAGTTTCACTCTTTCTAGTATTCTTGTGCTCTTCACATTAATATGGGCTGACCTTGTATTTTAAGAATTCCTGTTTAAAGCACATGCTACAAATGGTAAACTTTAAATCCTCAAGGGAGGTAAAGTGTATAATTCATGCTGAGAGAAATACATTCCTCCTATCTTCTTCCACAATTTATACATTATTCTTGCAAGCAGATTAAACCGTGGTTACATCAGCAATGTATGAACATTTAATTTTGGTTGGTGATATTTTGGATAACCCATAAATTTCAAGGGTACTGCACATATATTACTGAAACACTTTTAAAGGGACATAACATCTTAAGAAATATTTGGACTACCAACACCTTAAAAATGTGACAAAAAATAATGAAACAACTAAGCAGGAGGTCGTAACAGCCTTCAAACCTCTTTAGTCATGAAGTCCTGTTCGTGAGGTCTCTGACTCTCTTTTTCAAAAAACATTGGAGTTTCTCTGCACTCTCTTTCTCAAATGTACACACAGAAACTTCAGATCTATTAGAAAAAACTATACTTTTTTGTAGCTGTTTGACTCTTAAAAATAATCAAATTAGCAACAAGGCATAATGTTACTGAGTGTCAGGATCACACAGTTTCCTGCTGACGCCTTATGTCTGTATCTATTTTTTTTCTTCTTAAAGACGCATTATTTTTGGTTTGGCAGCTGATAAAAACTTAGTTCTGGGTTCTTTAATTTATTTGTAGCACATCCCAGCATATAGCAGCTTTTAGACATTTTTCTGTTGTTTGCTAGCAGGCGAAAGATTACAAGAGCCCCCATCCCACAATACAAGTCATTGACAAGCCATAGATTGTTTTCCTTCTGGTGTGCAGGTTTAAATGCCTCTGTCTCTATGGGAGATGCATGAGAAAGCAAACTAAAACCCAACATATATTACCTTAAATAGAGAAATCCCTCCAACCTCTAGAGAATACATAGCATACTGCCTTTTTTTTTTTTTTTAAACGTGCATTTGCTTAAGTGCTGTTGGTCTCCAAACAGTATGATTGACTTGTATTTCCTATAGGCTTCAGTAGAACTGGTACCAAAGTCTGGAGCACAGAATGTTTTATAGCGATGTAAAGTCCCTTCCTTCTTGTTTTTAGTTTAGGAAAAAGTTGACAGAGGTTCCAGAAGAGGCAGGACTTATGAATGGTTAATTGAGATGTTCTAGACAAGAAATACAACCATGTGACAAATAAAGCAAACACATGGAAACCCATAGATGCAACATGTTTTCTGTTGTTAGCTTGCTGATACAGATGGAGCATTTAATACGTAAGCAGTAAAAAGTCTGCACAGAGCATAAAACTGTAACAAAACCCTGCAGTCTTCCAAGTCAAGCTGAGTATAACAGCAGGTGCCTGTTAGGAGGACACTTTATTCCTCTTTGCCTTAGAGGGCTCACATGGAGTTTGTGGTGTAAAAAAGTCACGGATCAAGGCCGAAAGAAGCCACAGCAGATATGGATTGGAGGGGCTTACTGTTAACAATTTAGGAATCTTTCTGGTATTTACTTTTCAGATATTATGTAAGGAGACAGGCAGCAGGTGTAGAGCAGGATCAAGCAGACAATCTGCATCTCTCCAGGAGGCAGCTGTGGATTCAGCAGCCATCCATACTTGAAACCCTAATCCCCCTTCCCCCCGTGGTGTCATGCATAATCAGGCTGATGTGAGGAGGTGGAGGATGAGGGGATTGGGTCTGCAGTGATGATTGTCTATCGAGCTTTCAACAAGCCAATGATACTGATTGCAGAGAGAGGGGGGGGGGGCTGTTCATGGCTGCTGCAGTGTTTTCCAGATGACATAAGTGACCACAGGAATTGAGATTTACAGAGATCTCCCCTGCGATGGTGGCGTCAAAGAACAGTGACATCAATCCCTCTAGTCATGTAACCGTCTGATCTGCCATCTTGTCTTTCCAGTAGGAAGTGTCTCTCTCCTTAGGTAAACACACTGAGAGATCTTATGTGTAGACATGAATAAAGACAACAGGGGTGTGTGGCGAAATTAATTTCACTCCATCTAATTTTGTTTCCGCTTCAATGAAAAATGATAATGCAGTTATGCATTTTGCTTTGCTAATGACCCAAAACACTAAACTGGCTACCTGTTTCTTTTAGAATTGATTTTAATGTTCTTTTACTTGCTTTGAATGACCTCGCTCCTCCATGAATCAGGGATCTTCTTTCTGTTTATGTTCCGGCCAGATCATCGAGGTCCTCCACTGCATTTCTTTTAAATGTTCCTTATGTGTCCCTTAAATGCTCTGGTGAGAGAGCCTTCTGTTTTTATACCCCTAAAGTATTCAACTCATTGCCTTTAGACATTAGATTGACAAGCTCTCTCTGTATTTGTAAGTTGTTAAAGCACGTGCGCCTTTGTTTTCTCAGTAAACAATCACCTGCATGTAAAAGCACCTCTAATCCTGTTCTGTTTGTTAGAGTTCTCACAACTCTTCCCCCTAAAATTTTTCTCCTCTCTCCCCCTCTCAGCGGACAGCACGATTCCCCCACAGCAAGAAATTCCCAGATTCAACCTCAACTGTCCCAGGTTCCCTCTGCCTAGAGTTTGCATGTTCTCCCTGTGTTTGCAAACCACAGGGGAACGAAGCACTGAAGCTCACTGAGAAGTCTCGACCCCAGGTTTCCGAGCTGCTCCAACCAAACCATGAACCTAACCAACCCTCATTCATCCCCACGCAATCCAGCCCCCTTCATCCCTCCCCTCGACTCCTAAAAAACCCACTGTACATGACCCCCATCCCATCCTCCCCTAATACTGACTGCAAACTGGAAAAAGTACCTTGTATGCTTTACATATAGTGTGATCTCTGTTAGTGAAATGTGTGGTGGGGGAGGGTGACACAAGGTGTTGGCAATCTGCAAGCTGATAACAAGATGCCACTAAATCCTACACATTGTTCCTTTAACAGGCAACAATAACTGAACATTTTTAGATTTTCAGCATGGATTATCTATCTCAGGCAAGTTTTGAAGTCAAGTCTAGGATGGGAAATTGTTACTGTAATTTAAATAGTATAAAACAGTACCACTTTACCATAGGCCTAAATAATAATAATAAATAAGATCTCATTTCTTACTTGGCATACTTTGTCTTTTCCATATATACAGTGGGTATTTGTCCATTTAAGCACTGTCAACATATCTTAATAGTTAAAAAGTGTCATTTGGCACCAAATTAACATAACAAATTATTAGATTCATACACTGAGGTTTTGGCAATATTGTGTACCTGACATTTTCAGCATACACCATTTTACATATAACAGTAAGGCTCCTTTTAACCTGTTATAAATGTTGGCAGCTCATTAGTAGGATTAATTACTAACTGGATTTTACCAAATTATGAGTTGTGTTATAACTTGTTTACAATTATTAACCTTATTATAACCCATTTATGAGGGTAGTGGTACCAGTTAGGATAGTCTATATAGCATAAATCATACAAAAACCCAAGAATGGTCCTTTAAAGTTATTGCTGAAGTCGGTTTATTGTATTGGACGCTGTGCAGGAAAGAAAATGCTGAACAGGTGCGAAACTTTCTTTGTTGGTGATTTACTTTTTGTGCTCAGTTGAACCGGCACCCAGACACAGGAGCAGTCTGGCACAGAAAGCAGCAGAGATGAATATGAAACGCAAAGCTTAGCAAAAACCGTGCAACCAAGGTTAGTACATCTGGAGCGGAACGACTAGACTGATTCTCTCCGGTGTGGCTGAAAACTTAGAACTTCATTTATTGGACAGTCGCTTAATCTGTCCTATATCTGCACTGACGAATCCTAAAATCCAGTGGATGTTGGTGTAACTATGCGAATTTCACGTCTCAAAGCCTTGAAAGGCAGCTGGAAAGCAATAAATTTGGGGGATTTACTGTATTTACACAGGCCATTGTGATAAAAAATGACTCACTGAAATAACTGGAGAGAGTCTAAGAAAGAAAAACAGTGAGTGTTTGTGCGTGGCGCAGGGGAGGGGGTGGAGGTATTTACATACATTATAAGGGTGCAGGTATAAAGAAGTGCACAGGGCACACTCAACTCCCTCCACACCCTAATAACTCTCTTATATCGGCCCTATAACACCTTGTGCAGCCGCTGCACTGTGCGCTGTGTGCGTCCAGCTCCTCTCCAGCCCTCTCCTCTCCTCTCCTCTCCTCTCCTCTCTCTGCTATGGTCGTCCACATACGCGCTGGAAATTTCAGCACCACAGACAGCTCTCTGTCCAGCTCCAGCTCCAGCAGCCTCAGCACCACCGACACCTCCACCCTGCGGGACTCCCCCGCGCCCCCGAGCCCCGGCGGGCTGAGCCGCACCGGCCACACGGTGGTGGCAGTATGCCTCGGCTTCATCCTGGTGGCGGGGATCCTCAGCAACTTGCTCGCTCTCCTCATCTTCGCCAAGTTTCGCTCCCTGTGGACTCCCATCAACCTCATCCTGTTGAACATCAGTCTGAGCGACGTCCTCGTCTGCGTCTTCGGGACTCCGTTCAGTTTCGCTGCCAGTCTGCACGGGAGGTGGCTCATTGGAGAGCAGGGCTGCAAGTGGTACGGGTTCGCCAATTCCCTCTTTGGTGAGTGACATGTACCATGTGTGCAAACATAAAAGTTTTTGTCTGTTCATTCTTGTTTTACACCAACTTTTTTCCAAGTATTTTTCAGTTGAAAAGACTATGGTTACAGGTCAAAAACTTTCAGATTTAGTTCAAAAGTGAAAGTGTTTTTTTCACCCACAATCTGAAGACGTTGATTGAAAGTTCACACTTAAACTTTATTTCACCAGGATTGTAAAAATTAAATGTCTTGACATTGCCTCTAGAATGTGTAAATGAAAACCTTTATGATTTATATCTGCAGTGATGAGAGGAAAAACAAGAGCTTGTTAATTCCTCCTAAATGCACTTATTTTGTCTCATTTATGAAATGTATTATGTTTTCATGATGAGACGAAGTAAAAACAATGATACTGCAGTAGAAACTGCAATAAAAATGGTTGGAAATGTTCATATATGCACAAATTAAAGGGATAGTTTACCTACAAATGAACTTCAGTCATTATCTACTCACACTCATGCCATTTAAAGGCTGGGTTTAGTTTTTTAGTCCATGAATCACTGCTGGAGTTTCAAGGGAAAACAGCATTGCAGAACCTCCCCAACAACTGAAGTGAATGGTGACCAGTTTTGAGATGAACATAAACAGAAAATGTCTACTACATATTGCATATCTGGTGTAATCCAAGTCTCCTGAAGCCCCAACATGCTGTTCCCTTTGTGCTCACACCATCACACCACACACACCACCTGACAATCAGATGGTGTGAACACTTACTTAAGTAAGAGAATGCAGGACTTTTACTTGCAACAGAGTTTTTTACACTGCCATTTTACTTAAGTAAAGTATCTGAGTACTTCTTCCACCAATGGACACACATTTAAACCTCATGGTGGCGCAACAGGAAAAGTCAGGGATCACCAGAGTCATTAAGTTTTAGTGCTTTGGAACCATGAATTTCGGTACAAAATTTCATGTCAATCTATCTAACAGCTGAGATGTTTCAGTGGTGGACTGACTGACACTGCCTTCCACAGAAACATGAGAAATATATGTCAGCAAACATGTTTTTCCATAAAGGTCCAAGTTTTCAGTCTCAATAAAAACAGAAAGAATCTATTTTTCTGCACACACACACATTCAGGTACACCGCTGTCAGTCACAGAGCTGGTCACAGAGTAAGGTCACTCTGTAATGTCTACACTATAATTACTCTGCAGTACACAGTACATCTAGTACTTCCTTTTCTGAGAGAGGACTGACAGCAGAATGGAGACACATTCTTACATAATATTGTATGATGCTCACATATACTGCAGATTGACAAGGTCTAGTATCATGATACTGACATAGAATTACATAAAATGTCAGATGAAAGTTTTCCTCTAAAAAGCACATATGTTATATTGCAAATCATAGTTTAATGAAAATAAATTAAATTTAATGAAAGAACTGCTCTCTTTACAGTGATCAATTTGTTTATTTCGCACTGTTGAAATTTTCTTTTTATGGTTCAACCATGCACTGCAGTGAGTTTAGAACTGCAGAGGGAGAAATAAGAGGAGTCCTTGGTTGCGGATAAATTACTGTACTTTCTATAATGGTAACATAGGTGTTACCAATGACACTAATCAAGGTTCCAGAGTCAGGTTGCTGTTATTGTGCGAGGCTCCGCTACACTAAGCTTGGGTTTCACCAATAAGAATTATTTTTCAAACCTCATTAAATCATGGCTTAACTTTAATGTTGCACCAAAATTTAAAACTAGTTTAAATTTCAGAGATATTCAATTTAGAACTTAGTTTAGTTTTTATTCTAAACTTAGATTAATTGTAAATCTGTTGCGCCAAAACTTTAAACTCCACAGGACCTAATTTTGAATTAAACATGATTGCTGATCTATAGCAAGGGACATATTATTTCATCATAGGTGTGTTGTAGTTTAGTTTAGTTTAGTTTTGTGTGACTGCTTAGTGAACTACATCTCTCTTCTCACACAATATACATCACCAGCATCAATTGTAACGTTATCTTGCCTGAATAAGATAATAAAATATGACTGCCATGAATAAGGTCAGCTGCATTCTGATAATTTGTGGCCACTGTATCTACTCTTTTTGTCCTCTCTTGCCTGTTAAGGGATCGTGTCCCTGGTGTCCCTGTCTGTCCTCTCCTATGAGCGTTACACCACGGTGCTGCACTCCTCAAAGGTTGACATCTCAGACTTCAGGAAGGCCTGGCTCTGCATTGGAGGCTCCTGGCTCTACTCTCTCCTCTGGACCTTGCCGCCCTTCCTGGGTTGGAGCAGCTACGGGCCCGAGGGAGCCGGTACCACCTGCTCTGTCCAGTGGCACCTCCGTTCAGCCACCAGCATCTCATATGTGTTGTGTCTCTTCATCTTCTGTCTCCTGCTGCCCCTTCTGCTCATGGTCTACTCCTATGGCCGGATCCTGGTTGCAATCAGGAGGGTGAGTTCATGCTAACCTGTAAATAAGGACATGTTGCTTTTAATGCATTTGTGAGTCAAATGTGTCTGACTAAAAACACCAGATCCAAGTACAATATTTCTCAGTGTAAGCTGGAATGGGAACACCCTCCACCCACAGTCACTGAACAGCAGATGGCAGCTCAGAGTTAAAGTGAGTTAAATCTAAATTTAGACACCTGTGTCATTCATATGCAGACAGCGTGTCTTTGTCAACAATTAGGAAATGTGTTTTCAATTATCTCTCTCATGCTTTGACTAATATTTCACAGTAAATCCACCCTGAAGGGCACTGAAATATTTTCCTTTCTGCTCCAAAGAGGCATTTCCATTAGAATTCATGTTTCCCCTTTTTTAGTCATCAGTGGTTCTCTTGTGCCTCTTTTTCTGCAGCATAATTATCCCAATGAAATATGGGTGAATCCAGAACTGTGGTATTTGATATGGCTGGACACATTGTAGCATTGTATTTGACTAATTTCAATGGTAAAATTCCATTTCTTGTTTTTGTTTTCCTAATTAAGCCACTAATTTGTGGACAGAAAGGTTCTAATTTGTATCCAAACAAACCAACAATCCCCAGATGTGATACTGTGTGCATAACTTACTTAGGTTTTTAATATGATTGATGAGATTCCAGCAGATTCTGTCAGGCAGTACTTACTTAAAGTCCAGTACTTTCAAACTACTGCAGACTGTCTAGTTTCTGACACACCCGTCTAACCACCAAAAACAAAAAACATATTCATTTCCTGGCATCTACACTTACAGCACACCAACACATGCAGGTACTTCACCAAAAAGTCGGGCCCCTTAGGAGACTGGGGATCCCACAGACAACAATGCAATTTTACATGTTTTTGAATTACAGTTTTGACATATTTGTATGAATTCATGTTGAGTTAAACTTTTCTTTATTTTATCAAGGATCATTCTGTGACTTTGACAACTGAGCGCTAAAAAAATTAGGGTTAATCAGTCAGCCATCATGCCCTTAAGTCTTCCACTGTCCAAGTGGATCAGTGAGTTGACATAGCAGCCAGACACTGCTAATATTGAATTACCAGGTATTGTTAGGCTTAATGTCGTCTGTAAATAACAACAAGTGTCAATAGACAACTGTTGATCTGAGCTAAGCTGAGATTTAGTCAGAGACGTCCGTCTGGACTGTAATGTTGTGTCTCAACTCCAGCAGCCTCCCACACAAGCCAACATTAGCTCTCCATCAGTAGGAACAATTACCATCCTCTGGAGGCTCAGACATTCTTACTGTTCTCCTTTTAGGATTCTGTCCTTCACAGGCAGAATGAGGAACCAGAGATCACGGTGGATTTGTATGTTTATTTGTTTTACAACCTGATACACAGCAGCTTTTTGTAATTTTCCTCTCCGTCCCATTATATGAAACCCTGAGTTTTTTCTCTCACAAGGGGCCGTGGCCTTGACGACTCAGGCTGGATGATGAGTTGCTGATCTGATGTATGCATACATGGAAATCTATATTATCCAGTAAACTATCACCACATGAAGACTAATCCTTAATTTTACAGATTAAATTTTGCAGATAAAATACTTTGCCATTTTGGCAGTGCCTGACTCCGCTAACTCCGAGCTAATGGTCAAAGAGGGAGAGCATGAGTGGAGCTGAGGCAGCTGAATGAAGCAGCCACCTAGCGGCTAGTCATTTGTGATGGTTACCACCTGTCACTCAAAGCAGGCATGCTCTTAATTATGCATAACTTTAAAGTAGCTGTGAAACATGTAGAGCCAGTGTTTGGTTTGTCCATTTTGGGCTACTGAGGAAACATGGCGGCGCAACATAGGGACCACGGAAGAGGACGTGTGTCTTTTGTAGGTACAAACAGCTCTTTCTAAGGTAAGAAAAACACAACAATTCTTAATTTCAGGTGATTATACACTAGTGAAAACATACTTTTGAATATTATATCCATTTCTGCCAATAAATCTCTATATATCTTACACACTGGAGCTTTGAAGAGTAATTCCCTGACAGTAAACAATACAATACAAACATGTACAAAGTTCAGTATAAACACATATGGTGAAGATTACATTTATAGAGCTGTAATTTTATCGGGATAATGGGCTCAAAGTGCTGCCTTTCACCATGTCCATCTGCTCTGCTATGAAGCGATAATAGCTCTGCTAAAGTGGGCTCCATTGTGGCTCTTGAGCTTTCAAGGTGTTCATTCAGGACGTAAGATCGTGGTTAAAAGGTTGAGTGATGGCTGTCAGATTCCCACTCAACACTTGGTCACATGTTTTCAAGGTAATTTCAAGGAACACCAAACCAGATAATCCTCAGATCCACAGCTCTGTGTTTACAATCTTACAATCAATTTATCCAGCAGAAGAAGGAATGAGAGACAGTGTCTTCAGGGGTGAAATCTTTGCTGGCAGTCGCCCCCTTTCAGTTTCCAGTGACTCATCCCCTCCTTGTTAAGGCTTACATAAACCTATCAATTACCAAATAATTGATAATTATGGGCTCCCAATTGGGACTGGGTCCCTTCATGCACTTTGTAGCTACTACTCCTATCAATGAATCACCCAGAAGATATTTTTAGATTGTGGAAGCAACCCGTTACTATTGGAAACCTGCTATTATATAACCCCCTCGATTTTTTTTTTTTTAACTCTGTACACCCGAGGGAGTCAGAGCTGAGAGGGGCTTTGCAGACTTGATTACTGTAGCGGTAAATAGGGGCTCAGCCGCGCACCAGTCGCCCTCCGACTGAGTGCCCCGCCTTAGGCTTTTCTTAGAAACTGAGCAATCAGACTGTCAGTTTCTCAAAGATGACTTAAACTGACACGTCAGAAGGTGAGATGACATTTATAACAACAGCATCAGCATGGCTCAGGCTTGGATTTTTTTTCTCCGCATGACAGCTTCACATCTAGTTTCCATCCATGACGCCGTCTGTAAAGCCTCTTCTACGAAGTAACACACTTCTGGAGATTTACTGTTCCATGACCGTGTCCTGTTGAATTGACAACGGACACATTATGTAACTTAAATATACAATTTCATTCCAAATAAAAAAAACATCCATTTATTCATTAGTGGTTCATAAGGGTTGAGCTGTGCCTCAATAACTGTCCTCCGTAGTCAGAGAAAAAAGCAAGGGAGGACTATGCACAGAGAATGAAAACACAAAAATTAAGATTTAGACTAGAGTGCTGCTTTTGAATATTTCTATTAAATATGTTGCACGGCTGTACAGAGAGTGACAAAGGAGTGCACATCTTTCAGTCCATGTTGGACTTTCCCCAGTGCAAAACAAAGCATGCACAATGAGTCAGCCTGTTTACTCTACAGGTGCACCAAATCAGTGCTCGCTGGCTTAACTGAACTCATTTGAATCCGGTAGCCAGAAGATCATTTGCAAGTCAGTGCAAACACATTAGGATAATATAATTCCATAGCACTAACATGCGTAATTTTATTTTACCTTTAGTTTACGAGGAGAAAAAAAAAAAAATCAAAAATCTCTTACAAGAGCAACATGGCCAAAGTAACAGCTGTTCAAAATCACAGCGTTGAAAAAATGCATCATGATACAACATGATATACAAAAATCTACAATAAAACAAGAATAGCTATTCATACATACTGGCATCTCAAGAAAAATAACCATGTGTTCAAGTGCATTGTATCAAGTTTTAGATCTTTTCGTAAATTATTCCATGCCTAAGGTGCGTAATAGGAGAATGCAGTTTTCCTCAGATCTTTCAAAATCTGGGGTTAAAACCACTGCAGTGTAAGAGAGAGAACAGAGCTGGACCAGAGCTGACAGAGAGAGGAGTACAGCGGTAGGCTGGAAGTTTACCCAGTATCACTTCATGGATAAAAATATACCACTGCTGTTGTCTTTGAGAGGTCAATGATTTCCAATGCACCAAATGTTAAAGAATGCTGAAGAATGCAAGGTAGACGACATTACAAGAGCCACATATGATCACACTTTGGAAAGGAAATCTGCGGCGTTGTCCAAACGTCCCTTTTGGGTGGAGTTCTTTTGTGTATCTGCATGTACTAACACTCTTTGGTCTACAAAGAGAAAAGGGGAAGAGAGCTTTTTGGTATCATGTTTGGTGAATCGTTCATTTCTGTTTTTCTCATAAGCCTTTGCAAAGGCCTTATCCAAGACATCTTGTCGATACTTTCTCATCAGAATGTGATCAAAGAGGTTGTGGGCTTCGACTTGGAAATCATCATCCCTTGTCTCGCTCTGTGAAACTGAATATGGGGCATGAGGGGGATAGAATGATGGCTTGAGTAACGTAAAAGACTATTTCCATCTGTGGGTTTGGTGAAGAGAGGGGTGTAACTGTCTCTCCCATTATACATTACACATGTCCAAAAATCTTACTGTGTGAAATGTAGGAATGGTTTGATACCTCGTTTTGTCCAACTTTTTGAGTATCTAGCCACTACTCTAATCTGGTACTGTCTTTTTCCTTGTTAAATTGAATGGATGATCATGCTCAGACTTAAAAAACAAATAATTTACCCCCACGAGGGAAGAAATACACTCTCTCTTGACACCATGTTGCTCAAAGTTTACCTAAGCAATCACACGATACTTTAGGCTAATGGATCGTGTTGGATCTGTGTCTGCCAGAAAGGGCTCTATGGCTGAAATCCTTTAGGAGGTCACATGGCATAATTTAAAGCGTGACACAGCGCGGGCCGTGGTGGATGAATGAGTTAAGCATCGCACGGATGAGTTTGGTATATTGGTATAAAGGCTAGCTACAGCCATTGTCGCCAGGAGAAGATTTATTAATTTCTTTTTTAAAGCACAATTCGAAATAAACTCCTTGAGTGGATCTGTCATATTTAAACCTCTCTGTCCATATAAGACATAATTCGATCTACTGTAGCTGCGATGTTGTCAGATTTATTCTGTGAGTAACATTAAAAACAGAACACAAGTCCAGCCATGCAGAAATCACAGCTGACTGAACGTTGTCAGAATAGTTATTATATATTAAAGGGGATCAAGGAGATGGCGCAACAGAGGTTATGACCAAATATTATACAAGGTGAAGTGTAATTGAGTGTGTGAGAGATGTGCAGTGATTTGACAGGCAGAGTTTTCTCTTGCGGAGGACCTCCTTCACCGCACAGATGGCCTCATTTATTTATGAAGCATCGTGAATCACAGTGGTAATTATTACACAAGATGGAGACCACAGGGGTATGAAATCAGTACTGAGGGGGTGACAGTCGCCACAGACGAGATGCTGCGGTATGGCTTATAATATATCTGAGCTATTTTTAGCCCACAGCAACAGTACATCAGGAGAAACCAGCAGGACAGGTGTAATGACACACATCAGAGCACGTACAGTACACTGGACACACAGCTGCCGGCCAAACTTTAAACACGCCGCGTTTTTTAATAAATGTTTCAACGGTTACTGTAACATAACCATCACTGAGTCATACATGGTGGATCCGTTTGACTGATTCATTCACAAGTTCACCACAAGTGTGATTCAGTTCATACCACCTTGTAGCCTTCATATGAACCTAAGAATTGTTGTCATTTTCAATAAATAAAATGATCATGTTTCAAAGAACTTGACATGTACAGCCCTCAAAGTTACCTAAGTGCGGTTAACTTGTGAAGAGCGTTTTCAATAGCATTGTTGTCATCGATACACTTGCACCCCGGGTGGAATACCCAGTGACACAGACAAACCATGATCTTTTCCCAAACTTAATCAAGTACTTTTGGTTCCTAAATTAACCAAACTGTGAATGAAAACTGAAAAACAAAACAAAAAAACCCCAAAAAAGGACGTTTCACATCGAACTCAAACTCCCGTCTCCGAGGTTAAAGTTTGACCTGTTCATCCACAGTCTCCTCCCGGGTGTAAATAACAAACAGACCAGTTTTTATTTTTTCATGACTAAGGTGTGGAGACACATTTCCAACAGAAAATCAGTGTCTCAAACTAGAGGTGAAAGACGCTATCGAGTTACATTAGGTAAAATATCTTGGCTTCTCTTGCTTTGATTTTGACCATTGTTATTTTTTCAATCTTTTAAAGATTCAGTATGTCTTAAGTTACAAAAAAATCAAATTCAAGGTCAAGTGAGTTAGATTTAGGGAGATCTACTGACAGAATATGGCAGAAATCAAATAAAATATTCATAAGTATGCTTTTAATAGTGTTTGAGTGTTTTCTTTTGTGATTATAGTTTGTTCTGATTAAGGTTAAGTTTTAGGGTTAAGTTTTAGTTTCTCAGTGAAAATCGGTGCTGTCTCTCATTAACTCAGCATCTCCAGGTTTGATCAATGATGGGTGAGGGAGGAGCATGTTGCTATGTGTCACAGTGTCTTTTTTCATAACACCACTAGATGGCACTTAAAAAAGAAATGCTCAACTACTAATTAGAGAGGCATTTAGGAATCAGTCACAGAACAAACTGAGATAATGAATGCAACAAAAAATGGCATAGGAAATCGAAATAAAAACACAAAAATGCTCACCTTTCCAATAGCCCACCTGACCTGGCTCCACCTACCTGAGACCATCAGACAGTCTGTGCTGGGTTGGGTCAAAATACTATCAAGACAGGTTTCATCTCTGTACTTCTTATAGGTCTGCAACTAACAATCATTTTTTGCAATTAATCAATTAATCATTTAGTCTGTAAAATATCACAAAATTGTGCGCTCATCACAACTTCCCAGTTCCCAAAAGTCAAAAGTGACAAGGAAATGCAGCATATTCTTACATTTAAGAAGCTGGAACTGGCAAATTTTTGACATTTTTGCTTGAAAAATTATTGAAACAATTCAGCGATTATCAAAATTGTTGGCAACTAATTGTCCTTCAGCTGCAGCTTTAACCTCCCCCTCTCCTCCTCTTTCATGTCTCCAGGTGGGTAAGATAAACCTGCTGGCAGCTCAGCGCAGAGAGCAGCACATTTTGGTGATGGTGTTGTCCATGGTGTCCTGCTACATGCTGTGCTGGATGCCCTATGGCATCATGGCGCTGATGGCCACATTCGGCAGGTCGGGACTGGTCACTCCCATGGCGAGCGTGGTGCCCTCCATCCTGGCCAAGTTCAGCACTGTCGTCAACCCCGTCATCTACGTGTTCTTCAATAACCAGGTGAGAGAACAATGAATGACCTAGAATCACTGTCTGTTTCCGCTGCATTGAAGTATATTATGTAAGATCTTTTGGTTGAAGTGCATATGGCTGTTCAGCTGTGTCTAAATATAGAGAGGAGAATAGAGCAACAGTGTTTCATCCATGAACTCAATGATACCTATGTCTCTGTGACGCTGAGGACAAGGCTCTGTCTCTCTAAGTGTCTCTTCAGTACCACTTCCTGCTACATGCAGGACACTAGATGGCATACTTCTGTCTGTGGCAGCCACAAAAGCTCTCTTTACCCTGCAGCTGTATATGGGCCAGAAAGACATTATTTGAAAATGTGTGCATAAGACTTTCATTTAACAGTCATAACCATGTCATGACACCTGTCATGAACATGAAGATGACTTTATGAGTGTTTATGACTGTTGCCATTAAGTGTCAGTTAGTCAATTGTGTAATTTTTTATGCAAAATTGACATTGTTTGAGATGTCTTTGTTGTTACAACTAGACATTAATCAAGCCAATAGTGTCAATAGTTTTTGTTATGACACCTTGACATAATCATACTTACAGAAACTGTTTAGCTTTATGTTTTAACATGACATTAAACTGTCATATGTGGTTGGTTTTGATACAGGCTGTCATGAGACCATTATAAGTGCATTATGAATATTTTCCTCGACATCAAATAAAGTGTAGACTTTGTACTCATAATAAAGATGTTGTGAAGTTTTAATACACTATGAAATGCTTTGTAACAGTGTCATGATTAATCTCCTGGACTTGAACTAAAGTGGAGCCATTTGGACGATGTCATTTTTAATGCAAAGCTGACATAGTTTGACAAGTCTTTGCTATGACAACTTTACATTAATCAAGCCAGTAATGTCTTTGTTTAGACAACATTACCTTAACATTAACTAAGACAACATAACCTGTCAGTGTCACTAGAAGATGGCATTGGCCTTATAACATTTAATGACATCTTTATGACAAGTCTAAATTTTACCACTTTACTTAAAACCCCTTAAATTATTCCTGACAACATTATAAAAGAATCTGATAGTGTAATAAAGCTTAATGACATCTTTATGACAAGTCCAAAATGTACCAGTTTACTTGAGGTCCAGGAAAACATTCATGACACACTTATAATTGACATTACTAGCTTGGTTAATGTCAAGTTGTCATAACAAAGACATCTCGAACATTAACAGCTTTGCATAAAAGATACATAATTGACCAAAATGACACTAAATGACAAAAGTCATAAACTTTCAAGACTCCTTCACGTTCATAAAGGTGACAGGTGTCATGACATGGTTATGACAGTGTACTGACAGTCTTATGCACACCCTTTCGAATAAAAGGTAACCACATGGGGTTTGAACTTTGTCTTTGTCTTTAAAATTGTTGAAACATTTAAGAATCTTTCATTTTATACCATACTGATCCCATTTTTAAGTTGATGTTTTAGTGTCTTTTGACCTGAAAATGTTGCTTTCATGCTTACTGGAAGAAACAATTGTCTTTTGTACTTTTACACAGTTTTATAGATGCTTTGTGGCCTTCGTGAAGTGCAGCGAGGAGCCCCAGTCTATTCAAGGAGAGGAGCACTCGTCTCGGAGAAAACAGTTTTCTGGTTTCTTCCCTGTCCACAGACAAGCCTCCCTCAGCTCGTCACAACCTCAGATCCTCAACACCTCCAGAAGCGCAGCTCTCTGCAGCCGGCACAATGACCGCCACACTCTGGTTGTTCACTACACTCCATGAAAGCTTTTCATCAACTGTCAAATTTAAAGCAAGATTTTCTGAATTATCATCCAGAATCCAAAGTGCAACTGAAAGACACAACATTTCCTTCTATCTCTTTATTTCACAAGATGAATGTCACTGTCGTCTCTTTAACATGTGAATGTAAACTCAGTGCCATGTAGTTCAGCCTCTGCTTTAATGGATATTTAATTTGGGCATGCGCTGACCCTCCATATATATGTAGGTGTCAGTGTACATGTTTTAAATGAATGCTCTATGAAAAAAAATGTATGTATGAATGTGTTTGCTGGAGGTTTGGCCAAGTTAAAGCCGTCCTCAGTCCTCTCAGAGACTCTGAGCATTTACATCCAGAGACAATGAATGTAGTAGTTAGAACTTTGAAAGGAAGTGTTTTCCCAGTATTTTATTTATGGTGCTGAAACCAAAATATTTCAAATGCTGAACACCCAAAAGTAAAAAAGTTAGCACAAACACAGATCTTCAGGACAAAGTTGACTAACTGCATGTTCTGATGAAGGTAACTAGACAGAAATGTTATGTTTGTTGACATGGCCACAATAAACTGAGATTACTCAATTTTGTCCACAGGATCTGTGTATGTGCCCCCTTTGTACCTTTAGGTATTCAACACTGGACAGACACTGAATGTCTTTCATGGTTTACATAAAAATAATAATGAATAGTAATAGTACTAATAATGTCCACCCCCACCATCAGTTAGACAAGAAGCAACCACCTATAGGGGTCATTTTATAATATAATATAATCTTCTTTTTGTCTCACAGTGTTTCCCTTTTCCACAATAAACAACAACACCAGCAAACAGGAGTGCTACATAGTTATTAGTACAATATAATGTTGTGTTATAGCCTAAAGGTAATTTAGCATACAGAGACCATATAAGACCATAACTTTATATTATTAATAAAAAGATCAAATTGGCTGTTTGTCACAGGCAAAGGTTAAGACAATAAGGTAGAAAATTTATTAAGGGGATTCTGGGATTTGTTACCAACATTGAACATATTCATTGTATTTATACAGAACATGTAAGTACTTTATCTTACAGCTGAGGACATTTTTAACCACTAGAGGAAGCTATGAGCCGTTACTAAAAAAAAGGTCTGCATGAAACATTCATGAATGTCAACAGACTTCAATTACTATAATTATACATCATACATACGCTGTGGACGTAAGAGCACATAAATATGTGTGTCACTCATGTGAGAGCATCGATTTCCTTTATTTTCCTTTCTTTTTTTAAAGGAAAACATTTTTTATCCTAAGAAATAAAGAATCTTTTGTGGACCAGAGATGAAGCCTTTATACAAATACTTGAATGTATGTCAAAATCAAAACCAAATACCTTTATATGTCTAAATTATATATCTGTCTATCTGTCTGTCTATGTATCTATCTATCTATCACAGGTGAATCCAGATTTTAAGGGCACAGTTCACCCCAAAATCAAATACACATATTTTCCCCCTGGCCTGTAATGCTCTACTTGATCACATTTAACCCATAGATATAAACCCTCCACCAGAGCAACAGTGGTTAAATTGCCTGAAACAAGCCACAACGTAAGCATGCACACGATATAAGTGTGCTCTGGTACTTAAACAAATAGCACTACACCTCTGCAGTGAATTATATTGAGATTGATTAAGACTGATTGATTAAGAGAGAAAGAGATAATCCTGTTCAGATGAGTGTCATCTAGTTTCATTATTTTCAAGAGAAGGTAAACATTTCTACAGCTGATATCCCCTAAATTCAGCAGCTCACGCCAAACCAACCTAGATGGATAAATAGCACTAAAAGTAAATAAAAAAAATATGGCTATACTGTCCCTTTAAAGGACCAGTGCATAGGATTTAGTGGCATCTAACAGTGAGCTTGCAGATTACAAACACATTGTGTCACGCTCACCTTGCAAGACACTACAGTGGCAGTAAAACGAAGATGCGAAAGGTCCTCTCTAAAGCCACTGTCTGGGTTATCTGTTCAGGGCTACTCTGGAAATGTGGCAGTGAAATATGGCAGCATCCACAGAAGAGGAGGTAGTGTGGCTCATTATAAGATAATGAAAAATCTTATTTTCAGGTGATTATAAACTAATGAAAGCATACTTATAAATATCATATTCCATTCCTGCCATATTCTGCCAACAAACCACCATAAAACATACACATTAGACCGTTACAGTTTTTCTCAATTGTTTTGGTTCATTTTAACTTTCTTTAATCTGTAAGTGCAATTGTCACAACTATTTCATGGGACATCAACGCTCATTTGCATATATGCAAAAAGTAGACTCACCAAAAAACATTTTGTTCATGCTTCAAAAAATCTGTCATTGTGTCAGTAAATTGGCCAGTTCTGCCAAAATGAAAAGTTGTTTTGTTATCGTGTGAGCTGTACTGCTCAAAATGTTTCATCTTTTTCATGTCTTTTTCACCGTAGCAGTCAACTCTGGAAACGTTGCTTATGTACGAGTCTCAGTTTTGTTGATCCTTGACGGTGTACTATAAAATAATGTCTGTTTTGTCAAGCTGAATGCTACTTCATTGTGTATCATACTGAGCTTTTTAAATTCATACTGTACCGATACTGTAGTAGACAGAAAGAGAAGCACAACAAATATATGTTGTGTTAAATATATGTTACACATAAACAGAAAATTCACATTTGAGCTTTCATAAAAAGTCAAATTTGCCACAAAATGACACCTGTGTGATTCATAGTTCATTGCTGCTCATTTGCCAATTTAGCAGACATCAGAAACAGTCCATGTCCTACATATGTATGAGTTATACATGTATATCTGACAGATTTTAATCATTGAATGGATCATTTTGCATGTGACGGCTCAAACAATGAAAAAATGTTGAAGTGGTTATTGTGGAAATCGTAAACACGTTTACTTACTCTTTTGTACATATGTGCCAAAAGGTGTGCAATTTGCTTGAATGAATGAGAAATTACAATCTGTTGTGAACGACAAACTAATTGTTTAGATTTTTAACATTAATACTTTGGGAAAGTAATTCTCGTCCCAGAATTGATTCAAAACGAATGAGAAAAACTGTAAGTCTCTGAAATTCACAAGTGACAGAAATCGGAGGAGATAAAAGGCTGCACTGACCCGCTGCAGTGCAGAACTGACTGGCAACTTACTCTGCAACCTCATGCAGGCAACAGACGGATGAAAGAATGAAAGAATAACAGCAACAGTTTCAACTGTTAAGCTGCATTTACTGCAGCAACCTGACCTGCTGTAGGGATAGGCCACATTAAAAACATTTCACACTAGCCAAACTAGGCTGTGTGGCTTCAGCGAAAAACATTAGTGGGTCTCATTCCAGGCAGACGTGCCACCACAACCAAGCAGAGTTTACATACACTGCGGTTCAGAAAAGAGACAAAGTTATGTATCCGGGTAAACAATTGAATTCAGCAGGCTGTGTTACAGTAATCTGTAATTTGGTCATTCCATATTTGTTAAAAAGTGTCCCTTCTGAATCACTGTGATGTAAATAACTTCAACAATCAAACCAATACTGTTGAAATTTACATGAAAAACTACTTGTGGCTGTATTTGGACTGCGTGGTGCTAACACTGAGGTCATACAGCCATTACACTGATATTTTAAAAAGGGAGATGTGTAAGGAAATGTGTTATTTCTTTAAATCTATCTAGTGCTGCTTGTGGTCATCAAGACTGTGATAATACCATTGAAGACGTGATAGTAGTTGATTATGTTCTCATGTTTTAAAAATATATATATATATATATATATACATATATATATCTGTACTATAACAAATAGTAACCTTCATTGGAATTTGTTTCACATTGGCCAAAAATAGAAGTATTGCCAAACTGACAGAAATACTGACTAATTTAAGACATTGTGGAGTGGTGTGGCATTTATGAACACATATATGACAGAAAGGAAGGAAGAAATGCAACAAGGTATTTTCACACACACACATACACACACACATGAACACATAAAGGTCATATCTCTCACAGATCTGCATGTTGAAGAGCTCAGAGCTTCCAGGAAGTAGCTCAAGAAAAACTCTGTTGCTTGAGAGAGCAGCGGTTCAGAAGTGCATGGGATGTCACGGACGCCAGCAGGCCTCTCCTCCTCTCCACCATGATCAACACTTACCAGACCAGCCTGCCTCCACCGCCGGTGCCTCCACGCCACAACAGGTCCCAGTCGGTCCTCATCCCAGCTCCGCTTCCATTACAAGGCCAGAGCAAGGCTGTACTCCGGTTTTTGGTTGGCATCGTGTTGCTGCATTTATTCCTGTCGGTCGGAGGATTCATCTATCTGTACCACAAGGGCCAAATGGTAAAAAAAAAAAAAAAAAAAAAAAAAATCTTATAGCTGAGTTTTTCAAATAAGTACAGGTTAGATTTACTTAACATCTGACACTGCTGTATGTAATATTATAGTAATTATACATAATTTGTTCAACCTAATATAAGTTAAAATATTTTACTTTGCATTAGTGATGACTTAAAAAAAAGACACACTTAAGACAGAAACACAAAACTTAAAAATTAAGTTAATGGATCTTTCAGTTTCATTGTCAATTTAATTCATTTTCTGTTAAAATATGAAGGAAATGCATACTGCACTATACATGGGTTTACTTACATTACTCTAAAATCTGACAAGTTGATATTACTTTAAAAAAAATGTAGGAAACCAATTGCCTTAAAAACATAAGTAAATATACCTTAGTGTTAAATTACTTTATATCTGCTTGGTACATTTACTTAAAATTAAGTGATCTCTATTTAAGGAAATGAAATTGCTCCGACTTAAAAACAGCAAATGAATTAACTTGTTCTTTATAACTGTATTGAAATGTGTCCATCTTCTAATGATTCTTAAGTTGTGTTTACTTTATACCCACTTGTTAAGTTTACTTACAATTTAGTTGTATTAATTTCATAAAGTGAAGCACTGAAACGTACACATCCTCTGATAGTTCACACATTTTGCCCTATATAAAAATATAACAGGTCAATGAAACCGTGTCTGAAGTGAAGCACAGGAAATGCTTTTGAACATCTGAGGTGTGATATTCACAGCGCAGTGGCTTGTTTTAAGACAGGCATTATGTGAACACAGATAGAAAGACATTTGATTATGAATACATATCTACATTCATGTATATTTGTATCTATATTGCCGTTCTTGTTCCTGATGTTCTATTTTTCTTTCATTCCTACAGGAAAAATTCACAGCTGAAGGAAAAGGTACATTTATTTAATTTATTTCTTCCTTCTTAAAGTTACTACAAGGAGTTTTTAACTGGTTATGAAACAGCCTCAATTTAATACTGATTCTTTAATACTGATGATACTAAGATTTTTATTTACACAGTTTTACTTGTGACCCTGTATTTTGTTGTTATGGTTGTGGAAACACTATGCTTTTGTCCACAGGGGTCTCCAAATCAGCAGTATATGAAAGTTCCTTGTAGTAACTTTATGTAATGTTACACATTAAAATGCAAACAAAAATCCAGGCTCAACAGTGTCTCTGACCAGATGTTTGTTCTCGTCTACAGTTGCTGCTCAGTCGTCAGAAAAACAGGAAATTTACTATAAACCCTTGGCACGCATGGTAGTGGTGCAGAAACCACGCCAACAATCATGTAAGAAACTATGAAAATGGCATATTTTGGATAATAAAATTGCAATTGAGTATGTAGAAATATTAAGAAAATTATTCTCAATAATGTTGCTTAAACTTGTCCCTCTGTCTCTCCAGCGGATTATCTCCAGTGGGACATCAACCACTCATTTCTTCAGGGCATCAACTACTACCGCAACAGCTGGCTGACCATCCAGCAGCCCGGTGAATACTATGTCTACTCCAAGGTGACCTTCTCCAAGGGTGACCCCAAGCGCCCGCTGGCTAGCATGGTCAAGATCAGGAAGAGTGACACAGACGAAGAGAAGACTGTGATGCAGGCTCATTGCAACCTGAACAATGGGTCAACCTCTGGTCTGTGCACAGCCTCGCAGGGAGAGATTATCAGACTGGAGAAAGGAAACCAGCTCGCCGTCTGGATAGAAGACCTTTCGAAGGTCAACTATGGGGATGGAGCCACGACCTTTGGGATGTACAAACTGTAGGACTCCTATATGAGCACATGCATGGAGCTAAGCTGAAGAGTGGGAACTCACTGAGTGGATGGAAGCTAAGAAGAACACTGTTAAATAGACTGGAGCGATAACCAAACTTTCTGATCATTTTCGTGGATTTCAGAGATCACATTCCCAAACTATAATTTATTAAATCATATAATATTTTTTTTAGAATTTAGTTATTTCTGTGGCAGTACTGTGAATGGTTGTTCTGTATTTATTGGTGTATATGAGGTTGTATGGCAATGAAACTTTGATATTTAATCTAAAATATTTCTTCTCTTCTCCTCAGTTTGTCTTGCATGAGCCCTGTTTCACAAGTTAGTTAGAAAGAAAGTAGATGCACACATCAGACCAAAACATCCAGACTAAAGCACCACGTTGATGTTTTCAGTGTTGGGTTACATATCTGCAATATGTCCATGAAAATGCACAATATCATAAATGGCATAAAGGAAAGATGTGCTTCTTCTGTACACCAAACAACCCTCTACAAGTTACTGCAAAAAAAAAAAACCAAGATTCATCATCAGTATTCACACAATACAATAAGTTTGTTGAAGACCAAAAATAGTCATCTACACTGTTTCATTCATTCAGGTTAATTAAACTTAAAAAAGTATTTTGACTTGCAATGATGAGTGAATGTGCTGTGCAGAGTTCAGTCAACTCATAAAGTTAAGTTTCTAAAGAGACATGTTTAGCGTATAAGCTGACTTACCAGCAAGCATTGTTTAAAGGTTTAAACTCTCCTTTTTCACAGCTTAAAGTAAACGTATTTGATGAAAACTTGCTGTTTCGTACACTTTAAGACAAGTTGTGAATTTTTGTTTTCACAATGATGAAAACACTGTCACCATGTTTTCTCAAGCATAACTAATTTTAAAATATATATATATATATGTGACTAGAAAGGTTTATTTGTTTTGAATCATTAGAAATTACCTTGTTATATTTTTACATTCCATCAATTTAATTTTTAGGGCAGCCCAGACACTAACTTTTTTTAAGTTAAAACAACTAGTTCATTCTTACAGTGTGACATGTCCAAAATAATCCCCGGGGGCTACACAGATATAAAACTTATTATATTTGCCGTTAAGTGCAAAAACCTACTGCATTTTGCATGTTTGCTCAGTCTGTACCACTATGGTTTTAAACTTCTAGGACACAAGAAACCACATAGCAAAGATGCATTTTCTCATGAAGCTCGGCCACAAAAAACAAGACCTCTAAACATGTAGGTAACCACTCGAGGACGTTAACTAGACTCAGCAATTTATTGTGTATATACACATGCTTCAAACTGTATGTCGTTGTTGGTGGTAGAAGAAGGATCATCTTTGTGAGAAACATTTTGTTTTATTTTAAGGACCTCGTTGCAGTGGCTCAAAAAACAACTTTCAAGGACACTTCTGGTTCTAACTCAGCCACTGTTGAGCAAATCCACTGTGATTTTTATGTTTAAACTAACTCAATTAATTTAGTAATTAAATTAAAAAGTTTTGGTACTTAATTAACTCCTTAAGTACAAATACATGTTATTTTACTGTTGCCAGGTTTTACAAGCAAGTGGCAGACTTTCCACTTCTGTTATTTATCTTTCCTTCTTTCCAGGCAGCCACTGGTTCCAATTCATTTCCAGATGCTTCATGAATCATTTATCAAACTCTTGAAACTTGTTTGAGTTGTGTAATCCATCACAATAAATGTTAAGTTTTCATTTCTGTTATTTATTGCCATGTGGTGACAGCTTAAATGCAAATTGATTTAAAAAAATGTAGGCAGTATCTCGCAATGATAATGAAACTTTGACACGACTGCTTGTAGATGCAGCATTCAGTGTGATGGATTATCCAACTCAAGCAAGGCTCAAGAGTGCGATTTGATTTACGTACTGTCTAAAATTGAGTTTGGCTCTTAAAAGGCAGGAAAAGGACATTGAGAAGATTGAACAATAACAGCTGTAAATAATGTCAGCAATGTTGAGTGTCAATGATTCATAGGAAATGAGCTAAAACATGAAAAACCACTAAATGTCCTGCTAAAATGCCCACGCACAGGTTAGACCTTTATCTATTTAATCATCATGACCTACGTGTTTTAATATCAAGTGTGGTGACTAATATAAAGATTTTAAAGCCACTTGGTGAGTAATATTATAAAGTTCTGCCATTAAAACGAAAAATGCAGCATTGTGCAAATTAAAGTGGCAATGAGTTTCACATTACTGTCGAGGTGGAGCTGAACAAACAGCATGGAAAGTGTGAATCTCTATGGAGGTGTGTACAGATGCAGAGGCAGCGCACTCTGACAGGATGTCATCTATTCTAGTCACTCCTTCCATCCTGTAAAGGGTTTCTTTCTTGCTACCGAATCTGAACAGCCTACAAACTCCTGAACCACACAAGTGCCGAAGGCTGCGTGGAAAAGCCTGCCTTGGTGGATTTTCCAGCATGAATGAGGGAACGTGCAGATCACGCTGTGGTTTTCCATTTCTCACTTGGTGAAAGTTATGTCAAAATTGCCGCATGTTTTATATTAAATTTTTAATAAAAGAATGACCATACCAAACACAAAGTAAAGAGTGTCTAGAAAAACAAAGCATTACAATACTTGCAACAACAATTGCATAGAACAACCTTTCAAAAACAATACACACAGTGGTCTGGAGACAACATAAACAAGATGAAACCGGAGTTTAATCACCCTCCCACCAGTAAGTGCTCACTGAGGCTATTGGGAATTGAAAACTAGAGTATGTGGTACTTAAAAACAATTTAGAGAACAGGAACCGCAAATGTATTAATAAGATGAGACAGAGTCACGCATCTATACAAGAAGCAGAGTCTCTGTAAGAATCCACATGAGAACAGTGATTAAATATCAACTGCAGCACCTGAGCAAGCAGTTTTTCCTGGCCGAAATGCCCTTGAGCAAGACACCGACTCTGCTGCAGCTGTACCTGTGCTGCCTTGTACCCTGCACAGTCCTCCGACCTCCCTGCGAAGGGGTGCAAACAAAAACAGTGCTTTCCGAACAGGGATTGTACAGTTTTACAATATTATTACAGCTTGGATCATTTGTGATGGAAATCAGGACCTGGTCAGGGACCTTTAAACAATCATCAATACAAAGAGACTTGAGTAAATAAAAGGCAAATGGAAAATAATGACTAGCCTAACTGTGTGGTGGCTGAACCACATGGTCTTCGCCCTTTTTGGTTAATAAATTGGGTTAAATTATTCATTATTATCATTATTATTATTATTATTGCAGTTTCTCCAACTCTGGCCCACCATGCTGGGTCTAACCCAGAGTTCAGTCAGTAAAGCAGTCACTTATTGCATTTCAATATACATCCACTACTGCTCTGCAGCACAGCAGGAGTAGATAACAGTGTTGACAGTGCGCACACACTCAACCTCATGAGAAAATGTACCGCTGTGGGTCCTGGTAAAGAGGCTGCATCTTAAACAGTACACAAAGCCCTGTATGTTTTTCAGACCCCATATATACCCATTAAGCTTGAGCCATTCTTATTGAAATATTACAACGAACCACCTGTGACACTTTCAATATAAATCATGCATTTAATCCCAGTCTGGTCTGAAACTCTCCAAAAGTTTACTGACCCCTTCGGGAGGCACTTAAACAGTTGAGCTCTACTCTAAACCCGCAAATAAATCTCTCTCCGTTTATTTCCTCAGTCTGTCTCCACAGAGCACACAGCCTGCAAACAAAAACCTCTCAATCGTTAAGCCAGGCTCATTATTGAATCATTTGGTGACACTATTTGAAGGGATGTGCATAAGACTGTCACTGCATTGTCATAACCATGTCATGAAACCTGTTATGAACATGAAGGAGTGTTTATGAGAGTTTACAACTGTTGGTAAGTGTCAGTTGGTCAATTATGTCATTTTAAATGCAAAGGTGACATAATTTGAGACGTATTTGTTATGACAACTTGACATTAACTGAGAGAAAAATATATTTGTTATGACAACTTGGCATTTATCAAGCCAGTAATGTCTTTAATACCACTTGACATTAACTGCGACAATATAACCTGTCAATGTCTGTCATGACATCTAGATGTTATCAAACTTAAAGAAACTCTTAAGTTTCAGTTTTAACATTTCATTATACTGTCATATGTGGGTGGTTTTGACATTGCCTGTCACAAGACAGTTATAAGTGTGTCATGAATGTTTCCTTGACCTAAAGTTAAGTGGATTGATTAATGTCAAGTTGTATAATATATACAGATCAAACAATGTCAATTGCATTAAGAATGACATAACTGACTGATGACAACAAACAAACATTCATAACAGGTGTCACGGGTGTGGTGAGTGGTGACACGGTTATGACAATGTAATGACAGTCTTCTGAACACCTCTTCAAAGGAAACGTTACCAGTCATTTTACCGCTTTTCTGAAGAAAAAATGCTCCCTTGGCCAAAACAAGGACATTTTTTTCCACCTTTAAAACATCAGTGTAGTTTAATAAAACTACAGATGGATGTAAAGGCAGCTAAACTTTATCTATAAGGCTAACACCACAACTGCCTGCCTGGGTGAACAATAAATAAGGAATATTTTCTTAGAAATCCAAAATAAAGCAAGGCTATGTAATTAATAGGTTAAAATGATACTTGAATACATTTTAGTAAGAAGAATAGGGGAGGCATCTTTGTCATTATTTGCGTACTTTTGTATAATAAATGATACATAGCTAAGCCTTTTCTATTCTATTATGCAGCTGCATCCCTGATAGCTTTGGACTAAATATATCTGAATATCTTGATTATCACATTTCTGATGCAGAATTCATACTGTAGAAACACTGTACATTCATGCAGTTTTTAAATAAACAGTGAAGGGCTGCATTTGAAAACAACTGAATGCAACATGAGGAGCTAACTTGTTTTCTTAAATGCCTACAAAAAGGCCTGGAAACCTGTATTGTGAATGTCTAGAATGTTACAAAAATGCACATGAAAGCTCAATAAATCAATTTCCCCTCTGGATGTCCTTGTGACAAATAATATATGACAATGTCAAAAACAGTCATGATGTGAAGGGAAGAAAATCAGTCCCCTTGGTAACAGAAGTGCATGCAGGAGAACACCTATTGGACACAATGGCTTCGTACTCCTTTTCTATTTTCATATGAAGCGAAAGAAGCAGCAGAGAACTTGTCCTTGTCCACAATTGTTCCATTTGCTGGGGAGTGTTCACAGTGCCAGTCGCCAAGAGGCAGTATGTTTTGATAAACATCCCACTTGATCAGTCTCAGTTTAGCTGAGCTGCTTCATGAAGAGGCATATTATTTGTAGTCTCATCTTGTGAGGCTGGAACAGGAAGACAGACTTGATTTCATCAAAATGTCACATCGTGCCCCGGCACTCAAAGCTAAGAAACTCCAAGCCTGATCGTCAGAGAGGGAAGTCCAACTCTGCTGTGATTGAAATATGGAGACGCAACATAGACAGATACACAAACATACACACACACACACACACCCCTGACCCCTACTGCCCTTCCACAAGTATGCTTACATAAATGCACCCATACAAACACAAACACACACACACACACACACACACACACACACAAGGATGAGGATGATTGTATGGATGCGTTCAGTGGCTGCCATCATCCCAAGCACAATCATTCTTCTGCTTGGCCAGTTTTCGAACAACTCTCTCCAGCTCTTTGCGAGACTTCTGCTCCTCCTCCAGGAACTGCTTCATCCACTTATTCTCCTGTAAAACATTTACAGGAAATGACAGTATGTAAATGTCTACTTCAGTTTCCTCAAACTAAAACGAACACAGTAGAGAGACTGACCAACACGTCAGCAACATCTTATTACTGGCTGATAATGGGTTATACCAGATGAACTGTAGCTGTAGCAGAATTTATTGTGTTGTGTGTCCAGTGTCTATTATACAGTATTTACAATGTTTTGATTATATGAGCAGTCAGTTCATCCCTTTTTTTTGGTGACTATTCACTTGGTGATATTATTATGTCTGTTTTACTGTTCTTAAATTACTGTTATAGTTTTTTGTGCTTTTATTTAATCTCATTATATGTTGTACTCTGTATAATTTTATATGTGACAAAGTTTGATCTTTACCTTCAGTTTTCATTTTAGTTTTCAGTGTTCATTTTAACATTTTAACATAAAATTTGATGGCAGCCTTCAAACAGTCACAAAAGGGCTTGAAAATGTTGATAATCCATATTGTATTTGATAAAAATATGAACCGTAGTCTTTGGCAAGACAAATTATTTTTTAATTCCATCTGATTCCTTTTGAACTGTGCCACAAATTACACATTTGTCAGTTTAAAACAGAATTTTACGTATTGTGGCACAATTCAAACGGTATAAAAAAATAAAAATACGTTTTTAGCCATTGACTACAGTTCATATTTTTTCCTAAGTTAGGTCCCATGGTGGTCCAATGGAAGGGGCATGACTTAGATATTCTAGAGGCAATACATTTACAGGCTTTGAGGAAATAACGACAAAGTTTCAAGGAAACATCTCCGCAAAAATATCAGACAAAAATTAAACTTTATTTACTTTGAACAAAGTAAATCACTGGAAAGACCTATCTTTGGAAAAAAAAGTCACAAAAACTGCAGTGATGGAGGGTTAATTTCATTGCTCCTTAACTGAAGGAGGAAATTTCCATTGAAGATCAAAAGAAATCTGGTGCTATGGTTTAGATACAAACCATAAATACTAAGTTGTAGCTGCTTCAGTGCACCTAGATGATGCAGACATATGTGTAACTCCTGTTAAACCAAATAAACATGACAACATTTCAAGAGTCTCACTGCTTTCTCATTCATGGCTTGTGGGGGTGTAACAAAAGATACGAGCTTTGGACGGAAGGTATTAATATGATCTCAGAAAACTTATTTGTAAACGCTCCCTTGGAAGTTTTTTAATTTCACTTTTACACACTGGATCTTACACATTATAAACAAAACAGCTTTATGCTCAGAGCTGGAAAAAATTGTTCAGCCAAAATATTAATATCTGGGTTAAAAATACGGCACATTGTATGGGCCTGGAAAAAATTGCCTACATTATGAGAGGTACAGTAAATGTTTATGCAGAAGTCCGGAAACTATTAGATCTTTCTATAAGATAATACAGTCATGCTGGGAACCTTCTTATTAATTAAATATTGGGTCTTGTCTCAATATGTGATAGTATACATGTAAGATAGAACTTTTAAAAAAAACTGTACCAGAGCCTACATTTCACACCTTTTAGTTTTCATTTTTACCTTATTTTCTAATTTTTTGTGTATGTCACTATTATATTGACACAAGTCATCAGATCTGGTTCATTCTCATGTGTCAATATTGGCCTTAATCCCTTTATGGTCCAGCTTTAGCAGGTGTAACCACATTTTTAACCCCTCAAAATGTCAAAAAGCGCAGTGGCACCATTAAGAAGTAGGACAGAGAACTATGTTGCTTACACATAAATACAAAAGTCGCCACACACACCGACTTAGTCAAACACTTGAGCACATTTACCTTTTTCAGCTCGTGAACCTCGTCCTTTAAAGCATACACAGCATCAACCAGACTCCTGAAAGAAACGCAGAAAATATGGTGGGATTTGCTAGACAATATAATATTTTTTTTCCTGCTCTCATTAAATAAGCAGGTAAAACATCATTTGCTAACAATCAAGGTTCTACTGCCTTCCAAGTCAAGGTCGTATTATGTGAATAATTCTTTCCCCAACAACATAAAAAGGATCAATATCACATTTCTGAATCTAATTGCAGAGAAAATTAGGATCCCGACACAAATAATGACAAAGCCTTGTTTGTCCTGATATACAACAAATAAATGAAAGCCTATTTTCCAAAGCGATAATATGCTTACTTTTCCTCAATAACCGTCTGCCCATTACTCTTCATCTCCTCCACAATGATCTTCTCTTCCTCTGGGAGAAGCACCTGAGGGACGCACTCTTTCCGAACTGCTGCATTATCACACACACACATACACAAAATTAAAGGGAAAGCTTGATTTATAGCTGTATCAACTGCTGAACATGCACAGTCTAAGAAGATATTAAAGAACCACGGTTCCTACACAAACACACCTGTGGTGGTCTGGTGCAGGCTGACTCCCGTGCAGTACGCCTCAATCACCCTCAGTATCTGAGCGTCCTCCTCCAGAGCCGCTGTGCCTATCAGAACCAGAGATAATCAATATCATTAATACACACTTAAAAGTTTCATTCAGCACATGGTGTCATCGTGTCACACACACACACAACTGAGTTTGTTTAAAGACTGGACACAATCATGAAGAATAAATATATTCAGATAATCAGAGTTCCACATACTGAACATACAATTACATTAAAGGGGGTCTTGCAATGTGAACATTTTTTACATTATTCATGGAAAGATTGGGCTACAGAGGATAAAAATGTTGACTACCGACTTCCTCCATAACACGCTGACCTGCAGAACACTTGAAGGTTTTCTTTGTGATGATGATCAACCTAATTCTCATAATATCTTAGCGGTGCACCTGAATTTTACTTCTGCTTTAACAGATTTACTCTCACAAACAGCATCAACAGTAAAGTTCATTTCCATCAATGATCTTAATCATTCTCATCTTGACCAACAGCAGCCTTAAGACCACACAAACAATTGAACATGGTATTTATAACCCTGATTTAATCAATCTCTCATTAGGGCTGGGGCAATTCATCAATGCAATACATGTCATTGATTACAGAAATACATCAATTTACATAATGTGGGTCGATGTGTCGCAGTCAACTGCTGCGCCTGGTCACAGCATAGACTTAAAACGTGAACAAGCTGCTGCTTAAAAACCTCACCCGGCATCATCTTCAGTGTTTCATTTGTTTAGACAAGGACGTAACTACGTGGTCTGTAAGCAAACTGGAAATGGCTTTTCACAGCGGCTCTGTATGAGCAATGGAAGTGAAAGCACAGCTTTGTCAAGAAGCAGCAGCAAGACAGCACGGTCCTGTTCACCTTTTGTGAGCACCTGAGTATGATATATTAGGATTATCAACACGTTGAATGTGTTTCTGATAGCAGTTGTTCCTCCAAAGAGATTTTCCAAATGTTTCTTCATCGCCTCCATGTTAGACGTAATTTCTGTACCAGTGTTCTTAACGTAATGTTATACCATGCGTTATCTAATGTTGTTACTTGGCTGTTTTCTATTTTCTGTTTCCTTTAACGGCCATGTAAGATTGAGAAAATGGCTTAAATTAGCGTTGCCAACTGTTGTTGCTGTCTGTAAATTGTTTCACTTTTTTTTTTTTACACTGATGCAAAAACACATTTACCAGAGATTATTTTACCTGCATATGACTCCGGTGATGACATAAATCCATGTCAAGACCACATTAACTTTTAAATCAACGAATGAAGTAAAAATACTGAATGTTGAGTTCAAGGAAAGAGTTGACACAGTTATTAGTGATTAAATTAATATGCTTCACAGCAATCTAATACAATTTGACTTCCAGTGTTTTTCTGACAAAAAGGGTCTATTAAATAGTTTTAATTTTAAAATATGCCACTATTACTTTCCTATACTATTAAGTTCTAAGTTGGTTTATGTGTCTATTTTTCAGGATAGTGATTAAATAAACATGAAAAACCATAAAATATTATTGTGATATTATTTTGGGTAAATTAACTGTTAATCAAGTAATAAAAAAATCATCTTTGGAACAGGGCTGCCCTAGTAGCTCAGCTGGTAGAGTATTCGCCCCATGAACTAAGGCCGTGAGTCTTCTGCAGCAGACGTGGGCTTCGTTCCAGTCTGCGGGTTTTTGCTGCATGTTACCTCACCCACTCTCTCTCCCCCTTTCCTGTCACATCTTCAGCTGTTCAATCCCAAAAATTTAAGGCACAAAATATACAGATGAAAATCTTTAGAACAGCCTCTAAGTTACTCTTTAGATTAGTCAACTGATACAAAAAATAATCAATAGGAGCAGGCCTTTCAGTCATACATTTCATATTATAGTAAGATAAAAGTCCTACTTTTCCTTGTTTGAATCTCATCATCAGAGGGCTTCCGCTCTTTCTTCCTGTTGCCCGGCAGGAACTTTTTCATGGGCCGCGGGCTCTTGCTGGAGTCCTGGAGGAGAGCCAACATTAAATTCAGTACATCTCTACACACACACATACAAACACACTGCTACACACACCTGTAAAGCCAAGGCTCCAAACCAACAGAATGCAAGCTTACAAGGATGCGCATCCCTTATGAACGAACAACATCAAAGAATTCCATCAACAAACAAGGCAGCAAGCATGTGGCCAAGTAATCTGTCTGTGCTGATATGAATCCTGTCTATCAGGGCTATAAAACCAAGAAAACCATAAATGAAATCACATTTAATAACAATTAACAATTTTTTCAAGGTACCTATTAAAAACATTGACTGTGATCAGAGAAAGAGGGGAATAAAATACTTCAAATATTCAAGCTTTGCCTGTGGGATACAGTTTTTACAAAGCCATGTGGAAGGACGCAAAGACACGATCACATTATTTTTTACATTCTGTAAAACCACAATAATGTGGTTTTATGAATGAGACTTTTTATTGCAGTCACATTGACTTTAGTGACTGAGAACAGTCTGTTTCCTTTCCAGAGTACATTAAAAGCTGAGGTGTGATGAATAATTAACTTTCTGAAAATAACGGTTTGGTCATGGTGATGTGCTTGATGCAGACGGGTGGTGCTGAGTCGTGAATTATGAACATCACATTCTACGAATACTTGACATGATGTCATTTGACCCGAGCCCTGCAATGGAATGGAGAAGCTTTGTCAAACACGCAATAGGAAAGGAGAAACCAAATCATGGGGCAACTGTACTACAGACTCCTTAAAGTCCCTCATAAGAATCAGGAGGAATAATTGACTACATCATGTGTCTTTGAACCAGCTCAGGGATTCCCAATAATGCAGACACACAGCACGAAGCTGAACTGAGGTTATTCATAGGGCTGCAACGATTAATTTCATTACTGATTAACTTGCCAGTTATTTTCACAATTTATCAATTAATCATTTAGTCTATAAAATCTAAAAAAAAAAAAAAAAAAAAATCAAAAAAAAAAACAATTGGAGAAA
The DNA here is from genome assembly GCF_056507025.1 of Lutjanus erythropterus. Lineage (NCBI taxonomy): Eukaryota > Metazoa > Chordata > Actinopteri > Lutjaniformes > Lutjanidae > Lutjanus > Lutjanus erythropterus. The sequence goes on from NC_139321.1 coordinate 16,429,413, forward strand.
TGCCCATCACAGTTTCCAAGAATCCATGTGACGTCTCAAAATAGCTTTTTTTGTCCAACTAACAGTCCAAACCCCCAAGACTCAACATTTGTTATCATAAATGATGAAGGAAAGCAGCAAATCCTCACATTTAAGAGGCTGGAACAATCAAATATTTGAGATTTTTGCTCGAAAAATGACTGAAATAGTTAATCGATTATTAAAATGGTTGGCAACTAATTGCATTAATTGTAGCAGCTCTAGTCCCTTCTCTGTTGGGTTTGGTGCTCTACGGACTCACTGTGTACATCAGTAGGAGAAAAGGTGAAGAAGAGTCGTGTGCCAATGGTAATTCAGTGGCATGTTGCACTTTTTATGCCAAGATTGACAGTGTTTAGTTCCATCCACCTGTTTGGTGTACATGAAGTGCACACATGTTCTGCGATATTTCCCTCTTTTTAAAACTGCACTTTATGGTCATTTGGGATCAGAAGAACTTCTTAAGAAGCTTACAAACACAAGGCCCCGATGTACGATTCTATCATAAACTTGTTATGGCCAACATGTTTAACAAATGCCCACATATCCAGCAGACACAGACAAGCGTTAGCATTCATTTGGAGTTTTGTTTTTAAAGCTGCCTGGTGAATAATGAATTTGGATCATTGTGATGTCTAATAAAATTGCACATCACGATGTCCAGAAACATGGAATCCACTTGAAAAGAGACATCACCTAAATTATCACAGCATATTTGGGCTCCTGATCATTCAAACGTGACACATGAAAACACATCCAGGGCTGAGTGACAGCAGACTTGTCTGCTGCTTTGCGTTCTGTGTCTAGAGATTTCCAAAAATAGCAGCCCCAGTAGAAATGAGTACTGCTGCTGCATCAGAACAGCTTTCTAACAGATAACTGATACCGTACACAGTGAGTGGCATGTTGTCTCACTGCAGAGAATGAGAAAAAAAGAGCAGTCACGGCTACAGAAAACAGGAAACCAATGATGACAATGAAGGAGGAGTGAAGCAAACAGAACAATGGCATGCTAGCTCAACACTGGGGGAAAACACGCGCATACACACACACACACACACACACACACACACACACACACACACACAGGCAACCCCATCCAACCCCCACCCCCAAAAACCACATCCTTACCCACACACACAGATAGAAACACAGTGAGATCTAACCTTACCTTCATGATATAAGACATCCTCTACAGAAGGCAGGATGGAGAAAGAGAGAGAAAGGGGAAATGTGCATGAAAAATACGATGAGCGAAGGATGTGATAGAGAGTTAATGGTGAACACTTTTAAACCCCCTCTGACATTCACCTATTCTTTGTCTATGCAGAATAGGGTGATTACTTTATGTACAAAAGAAAAATGTCAGGAGAAATGGGGAGATTGGCAGAAAGGTGGTTATGGCATTCAGAGGACTGAGCATGCAATCTCTGCAGGGCAGAGACAAAGACCCAGACAAGTTTCTGTTCTCAAGAACGAACGTAGAAGTGTTGTAGTAGTCAAAGTGAGTTTTGTTCTCAAGCCACATTTTTACTTTGTCTTGTCTTGGACCTAAAATTTTATTTCAGTTGCTGGAATATCACTAAACTACTCGTGCAGTGACTGAATTTTTTGTTAACATATTATTACGAAGATTCAGTGTAAAACTTCCTGCTTCAAATACAAGCAACAACTTGACACATTTCTTTTTATTACAGATATGTTTGGGTGGTTTTGAGGGGGTTGACAGGACAGCTGAGGTGGGGACAGGACAGGGGAAGACAGTATATGGGGGATGACATGCAACAAAGGGCTGCGTGTGGGAGTCAAACCAACGGCTGCTGCAGAGGACTCGCAATCTCAGCATGCACCGCCAACTGAGCCAACCCGGGCGCCCCATAACTTGACTCATTTCAAATCTGATATTTTTGTCACTATTAGCGAGTATCACTCTCCCGCCCCCGTCACATGCACTCAGAGAAGGGGAATACGTGAGGAGAAGTTGTAGCTGTCTGGGAGGAGATGTCAGACAAATGATCTGTTATAAAATGTGACTACCTAGGCAGGGCAGGGTTGCACCTACGAGGATTAATTTTAAAGCAGGACTAAATCATGGCAAAATTTAAAATTTTGTTGCATTGGACTTATCTTAAAATTAAGAAAGATTAATTTTAATGCTCAGTTATGTTTTTACTCAAAACCTAGATTAAAGATTGTGTAAAGCACCAATAAATGAGTGTTCTCAGTTTGTCACACCGCAGAAACGTGTTATTAATCACACAGCCAAATATGAGTGAATCATAAAAAAAAAGAGCAGATTTGTCTGCTCTGAAACGTTGGGGGGTGTCCGCTCCACTGTCTCAATGTCAAACACCACTACAACCTGAAAATGACTTGAAAAAATGGATGACATGTTTGAGCCACCACAACCAAAGAACAGTGAAAGGAGTCCACAATCCAGTACTATATGACTCTCAGTCTTTACATAATTTTGGCATATGTAGGAAGAAAAAGTCTTTTTTTCTTTTTTCCTCAAAGGAGGGGAAATTAGAGCTTCTCCGCAGAGCCATAATGAGTAGGGTAAGTTGGTAAAACTTTTTCGCTAGCTGGCAAATAATGTAACGTTTTATTAAGGAATGCGGAGCAGCCGAAAGATAATGGTTTTCCTCCTTTTTCACTAGTTACCAAACGCACTCAAACTGATGTTATATTTAGTTTACTGTGGGCAAGCAAGCATCCTTATACTGACTAAATTCTATTTAATTTCAGTTTACATAAGTAAACAGAGATTATTTTTTACTTGTGCAACAGAGTTCTGCTCCACATTAAATCTGGCTTTACACATTTTAAACATAGTTTTGCTAAACACTGATTAAAACCAATCTTTGTTGGTGCAACCCATTCAAGGAGTTTGTCTGCAAAGCAGCACACTGCAAATAGATTCTGAAATGCAACGTTTACTGAGACAGCTGGGAAAATATAAAATTTTAATTGGGGTTGAGAAAGGAAGCATCATAAATAAAGGTAAGCTAAGTGTAAGTGATGCTCACAAAGCTAGCTAGCCAAGTTATGTTTTTGCTTGTGATAAACAACAATGGGACAGACCACATCAAACTTTGTATATGTAATTGGTTTAGATTAACATTAGCTAATGTCAGTGCCGATATACAAATGCTACACACAGTGGTACCGCCTCCTCATTTGGGTGAGAGAGATAGTGATGTAACAGCATTCAGTCCTGACTCTGTCTCTCCCTGCCTTGGTCTTGGTTTTGACTTGGTCTCAACCCCCAAAGTCTTGGTCTTGTCTCAGGCTTGATTCACCGTCGCCGTCATCTTGACTTGGTGTAGGTGGTCTTGACTACAACACTTGTTTGTAGTGTCAAAAAGTGCAGGGAGGCAGAGTCATTTGTAGATCGCAGCTTCTCAAAAAATGCCTGACACATGTTTACTGTAGAATCACTAGACTGCCCTTGATAACCAAAACCTTTGAGGTGTCAAAACTTCTACCTCCCACGTGGACCAGAGCGAACATAATCACACTCCTCAAAGACAAGTTGCTCATAACCACTGTTACACTCAGTGTTCTCCAGCACCAGTCATCCTGCCGTTACTGGAATTGACTTCCTCAGAACATAATCATACCCTCCCATGTCTCAGATTCACTACACTATTTTTAAATGTATTCCTTTTATTGCACACTTAATCATAATTTCATGCCTGTGTGTAATGAATAACAACAACAGAGTGTAAAAGAATTGAATTTCCCCAAGTGCTTTCTTTTGGTGCTACTTTTCACAGTTCTCATGCAGTTATCAGCAGGCCCACGCATTGTGCAAATTACTTATCTATAGATATGTAGGGGTTTCCTGTTGCATAGAAGATTGTGACAACTAGAAAGTGTGGGATCATGTATAGCTTAAGATATTATAAACATGTCAAACGTCCCCAAAGAGTGGTTTGTAGAAGTCACAAAAATGAATATCTAGTTTAGATTGGATCACTAAACCTAATCTCTTGCTGTATATAAGTCACTATTAGTCCACTTACTGAATTAAAGGTAGGTTTGCCATCTTGTGTTATGTTTTGCATGTTTGATGGAAAAGTGAGTAAAACAGGACCCTGGTGGTCTAAATTAATAAGAGACAGAAAAGGGGGGCAGAGGTGGACTTGAAGAAGGGGTGGGCTTATTGGGTGTTTTTCTAACTAACAATGTGTGGCCTGACTGCTTATCGGAAATATATATATATCAAGCTTTTGTAGGCGTGTCTTTGTGGCTAAACAAGGTCTACTACCTCCTACCTCTTTGTATCCCAGTGCAGCAGAGGGCTTGAGGGGGGGCGCAGGGCGCAGGCAGCTCAGAGACCAGGGCTTGCTGATCTTCGGCGGTTCCAGGGGCCCACGACTGACAGCACTGAGGCTGCCCAAGTGGGACAGGTGAGTGGGGGTACCGACCATGCTCAGCGGCTTGCCTTCTACAGTCTATATCAGACGGTCAAAGGAAATAATACGTGTGAGAATGGCACGTCTAATGTGCAACATCAGGTTTTCACACTTGAGAATGTTGCAAGTTTCACTTTTGCAATTGTTCTGACTTTATGTTGTATATGTGTGTGTTTGTGTGAATGTGTGCGTGTCTGTGTGTGTCCTAACCTTTGAGATGGTGCCTGCAGGGCTGCCTCCTTTGGTAAAAGGCTGAAGGTGCTCGAGCCAGTCCTGTAACTCCTGGGCACTACTGCAGAACACAGTCATACGCTCGATCATGCTCCCTGCAGCAAATACACACATGCAACACACACACACACACGCACAAACTTCCTTCAGTAAAAGTTAGATAATATAGCTGACAAGAATCAACAGATATTATAACTACAAATACAACAGCCGATAAGGGGACTATAGGTGACATTTAGAGAACGAATGATGTTTGTCTGGTCTAGTTTATCCCCCCTCCCACCAAATTTAGGAAGTCATTCTGTGTGACTCTATCAAATACATGATTAAATACAAAATCCAGCTCAAAAGGATGCAAAGAGATAAGACCATACAGTCATAGCAGGCCTATACAATTGGTGGGTGTTTAATGACCTCAATCTGGCCCTTTGATCGTTTATAAATAGGAAAAAAAAGTATATCATTGTGATTTTATTTAAATAAAATAACTTATTTAAATTGTATTTAAGTAAATGCTAAGATCCTAAGTTTATGGGTGCCATAAGCCATAATCTTATTAGCATGCTAACTCACTGGTTATGTCTGTTTTTGAGGACAGATACTTATTATTTTGAAATCTCCAGAGTGTGAATTTAGGAGAATCGAACTGAATTTAAAGAACACATTAAATGCAACATTGTGTTTATTAAAAAAAAACAAGCTATTTCTGAATAAAAAGGTGCATTTTTCCCCTGTGCTTTTGTACATTATGTTTCTTGCCCAACTGTGACAACTAACATAGTGGGGAGTTTTAGGACAGACGTGTGAAATGTAAGTGTCCATTCCCCTGGCACTTTTTTTTTTTTCCCCCCCAAATTTGGCCCTTAAAAAAAGTAAATGAATAGGGTTAGTGTAAGGTGTTTAGTGACTATTGTGGTGGAAATTTCAATTTCTTACTGTGGATGTTAAAAGATTAACACGTTTAAATTCATGTATGTAGCAAACGCTTTTCTTTGAAAAAGTAGGGCATGTTTGATATCTTTTTATTGACTGCGTTCAGACACCAGCATGAATATTTTACAGAGCGAAGGGCTGCCTCAACAATTACTGCAGTTAAAATTTTAGTGTTCTGAAGACAGTCCCATGGCTGTTTAATGAGCTAATGCTTGATCTAAGACTCTTTATTTGGGATACGACTCATTATACTGAATAACTGCTGTATCCTCAACTCAACTAAGATGAGTCATAATTTTCTCTAGAACTTCAAATGCAAACCTGTAATGTCAAAGGCATAGTGGGCACTGTCTGCATCCTCCGCATGTCTTGTTACTGTGGTGCCTGTCAGTGGCATTCTCCCCTGCATGGCAAAAAAAAGAGGAGGAAATAAGATACTATATGACAGGTGGGAAATAAGTGGTAGATCTTATCACCTGAAATTACTGAATTACATTGGTTTCATTATGTCCATAAAAATTAACATGGTGTACCTCACCTGATAAATAAAGCCACTCATCCGAGGACTGGCAGAGAGCATAATTAACACGTTAGGGAAAAGCATTAGATAGCGCTCCTCTTTTTCCTGCAAGAGAGACATATATAGATATAGATTTGGTTGCAATGTGACACATTTATTTATGCATGCAACACTGGCACATTTAAAGTGATGTTGGTCATTTTTCCTGAAAATAAATTAATAAAAATACTACAACAGTTTGGCTGGCTAAACAGATTTTCATCTATGTTGTTGTCCTATTTGTCAGTGAAGGGCGGTTGGCTGCAGCTGACCCTGTTCCTTCTGCTTCCTTCTCACATCAACCGTTCAAACCATCATTATAGCTGACATAAGCACATCTTACCTTAACTCAGCAGCTAGATACTAGCTTGGCAAAGGTGTTGCCCATTACATACATGGAAAGGTTGAGTTGTGTAACAATATTGTGACTGGTATGGTGGTTGGAAAGTGGTTGACAGAGATATAAAGACAGTGAATCCAAATGTCTATGTTGGGCTTTCCTCCAACCACTGACTCAAAGTCAGCCCCTACACAGAAACCACACAAGGTAAAGGAGTCGGCTCATGGCCTACATAGGTTTCTGTTTTGACACTTGAGGGGGATACTGAATTAGTATGAAAGGATGGATTTTAGCACACACTGTTCATGTATATATGGAAACACTATAACACATTTAGGCAAAGATAAATGCTTCACATTTTCTATAAATAATGACACGCTGCTGTTTTTTGGGGGGGAATTTAAGTTAACAGCAGTGCATTTACCTCATATTAGTGAGACTTTGCATTAGTCAAACAAATCTAGAGCACCTGACATGCTGTTAACACTTCGTCTTCCTGCATCAAACACCACAGGACTCATAGCTCAAAAATGAATCATAAGGACCCGACCTGAGACATGCAGGCTGTGGAGGGAAAAGCTAAAGGAGAACTGTGTCCATCAGACTCAAGAAAGGAAAGAACAAGTAATTGCATATTTCGGGAACTAATGAAAATCAATGCATCTGTCTGGATTGCAAGCTAAATATGAAGATACAAGCATTTTTAACTGTGCAGTTAAGAGCCCCATCCTTCTTTGCTCTGTGCTCCAATAACAGTTGAGCAAGTCTGGAACCTTGGTCAGCTGTGTCCTTTCCTGTTGTCCTAAGCTAGTTATATCAATATCTATGTATATGACACACAGGAAAAGTAGAAAATTGACTGAGGGGTTTGGTCAACTGATATTGAGGCACTTAAGGTAGGACTTAGGAAGGGTCAACTGCATGTTTAACTGCTACTTTTTCTTCTAGGAGAGTTGGCGAAGTATCCAGCAGGCTTCAATGAGAAATGGATATGATACTTTTAAAATGGGGAATGACTCTTAAGAGATGGAAAAGAAGCACACAGAGGTCCTTCTTACAGTATTTTCTGCACATACTAAAGCACTTTTTGTGCTTTTTAATACATCCAAATCTCATATTTTTGGTCTAAAATAAAATCTGTATTCTTTGACTTTAACTCTAATCTACAGCTTTCACTAAGTCAACCAAAACCCATCAATTAAATGGAAAAAAGAAATAACAATCTAGGTTAGTTCTGCTCATCCTGGACTGTGTTAAACCTCACACGTCTCACCTCACTGGACCCATTCTTCACATGGACCTGGGACATGTAGGCTACATGACCCAGGCTCTTCATGCTGTCTCCCTCCCACGCCCGCACTGGTTCTGACAAGATCTGGAGTTCCAGGTTCTTGCGCTTCCTTAGATCCTGGCATTGTGTCTGAACATACAGACACACAAACACAAACATCAGTAAAATGAAGATAACAAAAGGTTTCATAATTCATTAAAACAGTAGCTTTGGAAATAACTTTGTGATTTATTATTAATTTCTAGATCTGAGGAGCTCCAGTCCAAATTCCACAATAACAAATATGTAACACTCCTATAAAATAAGTGCATTAATACTGGTGTATATGTTCTTGAACATTTTATGTTGAAAAATGTGGTCTCTTGCCTTTTAGAAATACTGAATAATGACCAGCAGGGATTTTTTTCCAACTATTTTCTCCCAGTGTTTTAAGAAAACGCAACTGTTACCATCAATATTTACTGTCTATGTGTTTTATTTCTTTGTAAGAAGTACATGAGGTAACCCGCAACATAAAGTAGAACATTTTCAGGTGCTCTGCAGGGGCGCTCCCTCTTCGAAGGAGAAAAATGACAATGCAACATCTGTCATTTTCCACTGCACATTATACTATAATGACATTATGAAGACGGAGCAGAGCGGATGAGATGCAACTGGCATTTCTTAAGTGCCTGCCCACCCAACCACATATTTAAAACACTCTAGGGCAAACGAGACTTGCAAATTACAACAGTCTATACTGCATGATGCTTTTTTTCCCGCTTTCCTGTGCAGCCCTGCTGAAGAGACATGTGTGAGTCACCCCATCTATTCTTACTAGGAACTCAGAGCTATACCGGGGAAAGTGTGTCTCAGAGAAAGTGCACTCAGGTAGAATGCGGTCGCTTGTTTCTAATCCAACTCTTCTGTTCGCACCCACTGTAGGAACGACATGATCATGAACATGAAGCTGGGAAAAAGTTCAGGCACCATCATTATTTTTTTTTCCTCTTGCCAGAGTTGAAGTACTATGTTACGTGCATTACGTTGTTAATTGTGTGTGTAACAAAGGTGACTCTTAACAAATTAAAAAAAAAACCATACTAGAGAATTTTGTCTTTTAACTTTTAGAGATTATTATAAAACAAAACTTTTCTTGGGAGAACAGCATAAATTTGCAAAGCAAATTTACTTTTCATCTTTAACACAAAACAGTGTCTTGATTTTTTTCAGGGGGAAATAAATAAACAAATGAATGAAACAGAAAATCCAGTTGACTTACAATCCAATAATTAGGAACTGACAAGTGAGGTTTACAAGTGATTTAAATAAGTCTTGTTTAGCACTAAAAGAAGAAGCCTGGAGGAGATTAACAAAGATGACATAGTTTAAGGCTAGGGTTAAGCATGCAGAGCTCCCCTGGACCCCCTTGACCAAGACTTACCACTAGGCTTCTAAATGCTGCTGTTGCCTTTACAATGTCAGCATAGTCTGGGTGGGCTTCCTGTGGTGGAAATAAACAACACATCAGACCGACAAAGTCTAAATCAAGGCTCTAAATGTTAAAGCCAAGTGTTCATGAAAGATTTGCTGTGACATAGAAAGGAAGTCAGAGATTGAAAGAGAACAAAATCATCAGGGTTTTTAACTTTCCACTGAGTTAAAAAAAAAAAAAATCAAATGTATCAAAGAAACATTTTTAATTCAAAACTATTTTTATATCAGTATATAAGCAGAAATTATGTTTATTTTGTCCTGTACCTCCACATGTCTCTCCAGCTCCTGCAGCAGGGTGGGGTATTTGTCGAGCCTCATGAAGGGCTTACTGAGACTGGTGGTCAGGGTCAGGATCCCTGGAGCACTGGCTCCCTGGCTCTCCATGAACTTGTCTAGCTCCTCACTGTTAAATACGGACAAACGCACACTTTTTAAGCACAATTAATGGCATTTTTTAGATGATTTTTAGGGGTATAGACTACAGAGTACAACATCCTAACTGACTATGCAGGTCAAAGTTCAAGGACACTTCACAGATTTCTGATGACACGGGAACTTAATGATGGCACCATAAAAGTCATTAACGCTGCCACAAAAACCACTCAAATGAATTCAAAGTTTGGGGCTGCAACTAATGATTATTTCACTGTCTGTTAATCTGTTGACTATTTTCCTAATTTAATCAATTAGTTGAAACAGTGAAAAATGTTGGTAACTGTTTCCCAAAGCTCAAGATGACGTCTTCAGTTGTCTTGTTTTGTCCACTACCCCAAAATATTAAGTTTACTGTTATAGAGGAAAAAGAAAAAGACATTAAATATTTACATTTAAGCTGTATTCGGGTATTTTTTACTCAAACCAATTGATTATCAAAATAGTGGGAAATTAGTTCAACACTTGACAACTAATCAACTAACTGTTCCCACTCTTATAAAGTTTATAATTTTCACTAAATACAGTATTTCTAAGCCCAGATTGGACTGTGGGGTCCATTTTTAAATGTACTGTAAGAGAGCCATTTATTAAATATTGTGTAGGTTAATTTAAGAAAAAATAGATCCTACATGCTAAACTATATAACTGTTTCCATGTATGGCAACGTGTTTAGCATACACTGTCAATTAATTGCTGTGGCACAGTATTACTATCATATTTTAGATAATAAATGTAGAATAAATACACTTGTTAATGAAGCTTGAAAATTGTCTCTCATATGTAACCACATGTAAGATTTCCATTTGTCACTGACGTAAAGACCCTGATAAACGCATACTGTATGTCACACCTGCATGTGCGAGTAGACCTCTTTCAGCTGTACTGGTGTTAACCATTAGTTGTAAAAGGCAGAACTAATTAGGTCAGCAGTTTTTGCACATTTGCTGCAGCTGGACTGTGACACATTCACTTCACTGCAAACCTGACAATGTGCTTTGAAAGTAACATCATTCATGGGTTTCCATGATCCTAAATGTCAAACCATACAAGATCCTGTAGCAACACTATCAGGTAGCGCTGTGTAAATCTGAATGTCTAAAAAAACTCCTGAAACTGAAATGCAAATGTGCTTACTGCAAGAAAGTGTCTCGCTTGCCTGTCAACATAACCACAACTTCATATATCCTGTCAGCAGTCAGCTTCCTGTGTGTAATTCAACTTAACCTGCAGCTCATGATGAAGAACCAGACAAGCCACTTCTACATTATTCAGGGTTGTATCATTTAAATTTAGCTGGCAGTGACTGTGATCTATGCCACACAGATTCATCACAGCAGGTCAATTCTCAACAAAAAAGACACATTTTAATAGTAAGCGCACTGAAGAAAACTTTCAGCACACAGGGACTCTTTAACTGCTCAGACGTGGTTCTGCCTTCTGGTCATTTACAGACACCTTGTGACACCTTGTGGCTCAAAGCTGAAATACAGCTCATCAACAGAAAACAGCATGCAGTAGTTTCAGAAATCACACTACAATGAGTAATGTCATCTTTTCTCAAACATTTGAAACAAATTACCGTGAAATAGATAGGTAAGACTGCAGACTTGTTATATTGATGGTTTCAAACCTTATTTGCCTTTGACCCCTCAAATAGTGACTTTCCCTTTTTGGATGATTCCATTTGAATACTTCCAGGGGTCTGTAGAGGTAAAACTATACTGCATTTCACAAGAAAAAAACAAACGTCTTCATTCCACCATGCATGTTGCATTTGCAACACATCTGTCATCCACATGGCAGATTTTTTTTTTGATTTGGTCATTTTTTCTTGCTTTTCATGCTTCTACAATGGGTATGTAGGTCACAGTTTAATGGTTTGGTTTTTGTCCATTTTTATGACCCAGAGTCTGCACAGAGTGTTTCAGAGTGTTTTGAAAACTGACCGGATTCTCTATGATGTTCTTTTGTCTGACTTCCTGCAAAGCTCGATCTGCTTTGTGTAGCTTTACACAGGTTTTGTCAAAATAAATAAATAAATAAAAAATCGGCAAGGAGAGCTGATTCTAGTAGAATCACAAGCATTGTCTAGAATAGCTGCGATTAGCTCTGGGGGCCAGAATGCAACACAGCCATACTCAGTGGAATCAAGCAGTAAGATAAGTGAAATGTTTGAGAAATAACGATAATTTCGTGAAGAAAGATATTTGTTTGTTTTTTTTAACCAATCAGAAATCATCATCACTCAACTGATCTTGTGATCCCTTGGGGGTATCCTAACCCCAGCTTGGAAACCACTGATTTATATTACAGTTTGAGTTCTTTCAGAAAAACAACAACAACAACAAAAAAAAAAATTGCTAACTAATAGAAAGTTCTACCCTTCAACAGCTAAGTGAGTCTACCAGCGTGAGGCACATTAAAGTCAATCAAAAGCCTAAACACCTTAACCTGAAAATAAGGCTAAATGACTTCATGTGACACAGGCCTATGAACTAGCACTCTTCATCCTAGTTCTAAAAATACCTCCTGGATTTAAAATGAGACTTTTCTTTGTTGTGGCAGTAAATGGCTGTTACGTGTGCAGGGGCTGACCTGTGGTCAGTGAGGATGCAAACAGCTGATGGGTGGCTTGAACAGTACGCCAGGTACAGAGTCTTGATCTGACACATCAGGTTTAAATAGCAGCCCGCCACTCGCTGCTGGCCCTCTGAGACTCTGCAAAGTCAAAGAGACAAAGACAAGTTTAGAGGGGTGAAAAAAGAAAAGGGTTGGGTGAAGAGGAGAGACAAGGAGGCAGACAAAGATTGTTATGACAACATACTAAATAATTTACCAGCAACTGAAAAGAGGGCATTTGCAAGTTTTTTCCCATCAAAGACGTTTTCACTGACAGGTAGAATACATGACCGTTGTTGCTGTTTTGAAACTTGGCAGAATACAGGTCTCTGACAGTGATGTCACAGATTAACAACACAAAACCACAATTTATTAAGATGTCTTTAACTGAATTTGAAACAAACAAAAGAAAAAAACATATATAGTGGCATTTTAGTTCTGTTCTGTTCTGGTTGATGTTTACATTGACTTTTTACAAATTAACCAAGAGGAGTAAACATTTAGTTTAACAGAATGACAGGTAACTAATGACTGGACAGTTTTGGTGATTGTCATCCCGCATCATCGGTGCATCATCAGGACCCATGTGGGGACTTATATTCTAGTGACCGACTAAAGTTTACGCAGCACTTTAAAGCTTATGATACGTTTATTTAAGAGTTCACAAACAAATGACCAATTATAAGTCTTATTCAGAAAATCACTGTTATGTATAATTACTAACAGACAGAAACAGGATGAAAAGGAGGCATCTTGTAGCCTACAGTCCACTGTTCACCTGAGTGTGCTGCCACCTTGCTGACTTGCTGTAGCCCTGTGTCAGCCAGCCCTACTGGATATTTTTCTATATTCAGTTGTCAGAAATTTTGTGAAGAGAAGAAAGGAATAATCAGAAAGCATCTGGATTTTTGTGTTCTCTCATTCAGACAGAGACAGAGAGAGACAACCCACCGGTCCTTCGTTTTGCATGTGTGACATACAGTATTATTACTGTTGGACCACTGTCATACTTTTCAAACCAGACAAAGCACATAGAGCAGAATATAAAGACAACAGTTTGAACAACTTTTGACCTATTAATGAGGGAAAATATCCATGCTGAAGTGCACACTTGTTAATTGAAGAATTTCATAATTATAGGCTATACATGTCTAATACGGATCAATATACGGTGACCTCTGAACAGATATACCAATCCACAGATGGATTTATTAGCAATTTCACTTTTGAAATCATGCTAAAATCACATCTGCTATCATAAAATCCTGGGGCTGTTTGTTTGCTTTAAAATCACAAAAAAACCACACCAGAGTCCATTTGCAACCGTACCAAGATACATCCTTTTCAGGTGGACTCAGTCTGGTCGTTTGGTCTACACCAGTATTCAACTGACAGCTTTCACACCAGCACAAATGAACCGCACTAAAGAGACCACAACCTGTTTTTACCAGACCAAAAAAGATAGGTGTGAAAACACGCTGAGACATTTTAAAGACTCAAGCTAAAATAATACTTTAAAAGTTCGTGAAGCTATTTTTAGACTGTGCATGCTTCACACTGCCACTGGACATTTTTCAAAGTAAACCACATTACTCTTTCCCCAAGGCAGGCGTTTGTTTCCAGCAGCTGTGGATGTCAATTTACCTGACAAGTGCATGAATGCACCAAAAGACATGCAAACATTTTTTAATTCAACATGTGCAAAGATAGTAACTTTAAGAAAAGTATATTTCTGCACAGCCACAATGATGGATTTGGTACTTCAAACAGTTTCGTCAGTCTTCGCAAGTTAATATTTGTACCATGAAGAAATGAAGAGGAAGATATGGGAGGAAGGAAGTGATTGCAAAAATATAATCAAGTATGGTATGCTTGGCGGAACTCTTGGCAGTTTTGTATAGTATGTGTGCAGTGTATTAAACGAGGTACTTTGGATCTTCTAAAAGCATTTGATGAACGCAAACACACGAGGGCTTTTACACACTTTGGCCAAAACATTGCTCTCCACTGACACTGGTTAAATAGAACGTTTTCATGTGTCCAGCATGACTTACTTGGTGCACTCCTCCAAAGCCACACATAGTCCCTGCTGAAAGGTGAGGATCTCCTCCAGGTTTCCACACAGGGTGGAGCTGTCTGCACTGCTCAGCCTGCACATAGACATATTAAGCACATTAAGCATAAGTGGAGATGATAAAGACTAAGAGAGTTAAATGTGAAAATAAAGAAAGCATTATCATTGATCATTTTAGTAGTACACTTTTCATAGATTAAAGAGCAGTGACTTATTGTGGAAATCATTAATTTCATATGTTCATATGTTAACCAAAGAGATTTCTGTGGTAATCCACATTGTCCTCTGCCTTCAGTGATGTCTTTTGCACATTAATGGATCTGTCGGTGCTCTTACTTGTCACTGGCTTGCAGGGGTCGTAGATAACAGCTCAGCACCGTTTGTAATTCTTTGACAAACTCCCGCTCATGTTCCAAGATGTCTTGTACAACCTGCAAAAAAAGCAGCGAGAGTGGTAAAATGCTTAACGTTGCTGGATTCCAGGAAAGCGCAGTATTTCCTAAAAGTGAAGTAAAGCTGGTTAATAATCAGGAAGATCTGGATGATCTTTGCTTTTATTAGCCCACAGTACCTCATAAATACTAAATTATCTTAAAAAGTGAGGTAAAGTGATGTCTGACTGTGTTTTCAAATGAGGGAATTACTTGCAGTATTTGTTGAAGTCAACATAATGTGACAAGCAGACATACTGATCCCATTTTGGATTATGCATGAGTGACAAAAGCAGCTACTTGCAGAGTAATTCTAAAATGAGGTGAGATCAATCACTGTCACGATCTTAGCTCATTTACTCTGCTAGAGGATTTCATTTATGTTATTTATTAGGCACCTCTTAACCTGGATGGGTGTGATCTAGCAACCAAAATTTATCATTAGGAAAAAAAAAGTTTTGACAAACTCTAATAAACAAGATATAAGAGTGAAACATAATGTCCAGCATAATTTTGACTCACCACACTGTAGTAGTTCTTTGTCAGCTGAGTTCCTTTAGGAGACACTGGCTTCTCTGTACAGGTGACAAGTAACAAGGGTTGGAGAACTCCTCAAAAAAATCCTTAATAATCATGAAAATGATTTTAAAAACATTTATGCTGAATATCCAGGCAATGATAACCATCTCAGAAATCAGTTTGGGATTTTAAACATACAACTGAAGAGAATAAATATTATAGAGCAATGTGTTTCAGATGACTTCTTAAATGACCTACACAAGTTACAATGCACATCTGAAAAAAAACATAATTTTTTTCCCCCAGACTAATAAGACCTCAGTATGTCTATCTCTTATTCTCTAATGCAAATTATTTTATTCGTGGCTGATTAGTGTTTATACTAAATATCGGTTTTGTCTGAAATGTGTTATCCATCCCTGACCAGAAGGCTATAACCTAAGTTGCTAGCTATTTGGCAACATGACAGTTTTTCATCACAGCTTTTTTTCCCTTTTAATTGGATGCCACTGCACCATTATACTGAAAAATGGTGTCCCGACTCACCGCAGGGTTTGACCTCCCGGACGTAGTTACTGGGGAACCAGCCCGTCTTGCCATTGAGCGTGCCCTCCCACCATCCTCCCTCCTCCTGCCGCGTCACAAGGATCATGTCACCTTTACTGAACGACAGCTCATCCTCATTGTTCTGCTTGAAGTTGAAGCGGGCCTTCACCATCTGCTGCCCCCCTCCACCGTTCTCAGACATCTCCTGTTAGAGAGGTTGTCAGAGACAGTCAACACTAACACAAAGCAGCAACAAAACCTGTAGGCTTGTGGATATAAACAGTGCAATCTTTAACTGGCACACGTTGCTTTTAAATTTGGCTATGTCTCTGTATGAAATGTTTTGTGCTTCTCCTGATGTAATCATTTCTGCCAGTAAAAGAAAAAAAAGGCAAATGGTAAGTCATAATTATGACATTTAAAACAAATCTAAATTACGAGATAAAAAGACGAAATTATGAGATAAAGTGAGATAAAAATTGTGACTTTTTATCTCATAATTTCAACTTTTCATCTTGTAATTATTATCTCATAATTATGACTTTTTAATCACACAATTATAACTTTTTATCTCATAGTTGGGACTTAATACTCACAAAAACGGGCTTCCATGAGGAATAACAAAAATGTCACATGCAAAATGTGGAACCTCAAACTGGCAAGAGCTAGTTTCAGGCATGTGAACAGACTACAGGAAGACATAAAATTTAGATAAACATAAAAGAGACCATACCACTGATTTGGATTGTCTACGTAGAGAGCCTTTGGACTTGGCGGAGGAGAGTGTGTGTGAAGATGTCGACTGACTAGGAGATGAAGCACCAGACTGTGGACATGACCTCTCAGCAACACAGTCTGTGGACATGCACAGAAAATATGGAGCGCCTGTTATTTAGGTCGATGTTTAAACTTATGATTCCTTTATCTTGTTCTCACCAGGTGAATAACATAACACACACATCATCATCATCACAGTTGACGCAGGTGCACATAGTTTGGGGGCTGACAACTTGATGATAATTCATGCAAGTATGGTCCATTGCTCTGCAGAGCCCCAGGACAGTACAACACACACACGCATGCATGCATGCATGCATGCATGCACGCACACACAGGTTACACATTTACAATGCCTGGATAGAATCATCTGATTTAACCAAAACTGGCACACAGCTCCAAAATAATATCAAGGAGCTGTAAAAAGAACTGCAACATGCAGTCTTTAGAGGTTTCCTACATATTTTCCAATTATTATTATTTTCAAGTTCCATACCTTTCCAGATTAAAATTTTCGGACATCTCACATTTTTCACACCATATATGATATCTAGCTTTCTTTTCCCATGTGGAATCCTTCGCCAGGGATCATCAAGCCAGCCCTTGGAAAACTTGAATTTACACATTGTGTTCTTCCCTGAATCTGGTCTGTGCTCTCTTGCACAGTGGTAAACATTTTGCTGTGCTGGTTGTAAGCTCCAAAAAACATGAAAAACAGTCCCTCAAATTATTATTTAGACATTCTGAATTTTAGATTTTAAAATACACAATAAGGCCAGTGGTCTGGATATGTCATATTTTTTTCCAGTCTCTCTTTTCTTCTATCCATATTTACCCAGACCTGGAAATTACTAAAATCAAATTCCATGCTATTCCATACTGAATAAGAACCCTGTCATTAGATTATAATAAAAAATATGTGGAGACACTTTATTTGAAGACTTGTGCATAGCACTATCATTACACTGTTATGACAATGCCATGACACATGTCAGGAACATGAAGGAGTCTTTATAAATGTTTATGACTGTTGTCATTAAGTCATAAACTTCCTTTGTTATGGTGACTTAACATTAACCATGATAACACAACCTGTCAATGTCTTTGTCACAACAACTTGACATAAGTACCAATGGAGGCCAGTTTGATGACGGAGAATACAGTACTGAGGTGGTTTTCGTGCCAGGTTCAGCTCCTGGCACGCCAGGGCTGAGTCAGCTAATTAGGCGGTTAGTGCCACAGCTATCCAAACTAACTAGCTAACACCAACTTCAGGTAACAGCAGACAGTGGTTTTTCTACTTGAGCAACAAGTAAGCTAGCACACCGCTGTCTGCCCATTTGCCAACTCTGTAAGATAAATCACCTTGGTAGTGTACTCTGTCATCAAACTTGCCTTATAACACTGTACGACGTTACTTGAGGTCAAGGGAAATATACATGCACACTTATAATGGTCTCATGCCATTTTAATGTCATGTTAAAACCTAAAGTTAAACAGTTTAAGTCTGATCATGTCAAGTTGTCATTACAAAGACAACGACAGGTTATGTTGTATTGATTAATGTCAAGTTGACAAAGGCATCTCAAAGTCAATTCTGTATTAAAAATGACATAATTGACCAAATGACATTTAATTAACAACAGTCATAAACATTTATAAAGACTCCTTCATGTCATGTCAGGTGCCATGACATTGTAATAACAGTCTTATGCACAGCCTTTCAAAGTGTGATGAAATGCATCTCAGTGATCACGTGTATCTTTGTGTTGGTTCAGCAAATCTGTCCATTCTGACTAATTGAAACGCATTTAACAAAATTTCATCCAACCCTGTCTCGTCTCTGAACTGCAGTCCAGTGAGTGACTTCAAAATCAAATTTATGTTCCTGACACCCAGTCTCTCCACAGTTCCATCACTGAGCCACTGCAGCAGATGAACAGTGATTTAGGGTCAGTAGCTGCCAGCTGTCCTGCAGTGTGAGTGCAGTCCTTGAGATGCAGTGACAGAGGTATCAATTGTGTTGCAAGTACTCACTTTAAAAGTGACACATGGCAGCCCTGCAGCCTCTTACAGGCTAACAAGCAGAAACACATCTGAATACTCCCTATCAAATGCCAACTGGATGCTAGCCATATATACTGTCAAATCCTTGTGCAAATTACAGAAAAATCAAAAATAAGAGTGCACCGTTGGCCTTAGTAACGTCTAATTCAGATCGAATGAGGAGTTCAGCTCGGAGGCTATAAAAATTGACAAATGCTTTGGTGCACTTTCGCTTACAGGCAGTAAAATGTACTATGGTAACACTTCTTGTGTGATCTTGTTTTATCAGCGTATCATCTGGAATCTATGTAATGCATGTTCAGACCAGTAGGCTGGAGATCCCCTACTGTCTTCCATATGCTGGGACGCCAGGGTGCATCATTCTGAGGTCTAACTGATATGATAAGGACACTGAAGGCAGTGGGACAGTCCACATGTACTGCAGGCTACCACATGCCACTCCCTACACACACAGAGAGAAGCCTAACAAGCCCTTCTGTCAGCTAAGCTCTGTGATTATATCACTGTTATGTTTGCAGGCGGGCAATGTTCAGAAGCATTTACTGTAAACAAACATAAATGCTGTGCAAAGACATGCATAAGGCAGAAGCGACGCTGGGCTTGGAAGATTCACATTACGAGTGAAAGCAGAGAGGACTCTTATGTTTGATCATATCAATTAACTTGTGACTAATCCACTTCAAATCAAGTTCACTTCTGAAGATGGGAGAACAGCTGGTGGGCATAGGCAGCCTATAAAAGATTTGCATATCAAGCAGAGCCCAGCACTGACAGAGGCTTCTGGTCCACATCTCACACTGTGGCACACATCCACCCCTTCATTTAAGTGCACCCAAGAGATTGATCATGCATTAACAGAGTCACAGCAAGTGTAACACAACACCAAAGGAGGGCAGTTTCATGTAGTGCTGAAACAATTAGACAATTAATTAATAGGTCAAAAGACAGAAATGAATAGAGTCATTTATCTGCAAAAATACAGAACACTTGCTGCTACTATCGCTGTAAATTGAACATCTGGGTTTCCTTCTGTTAAGTCACACAAATCAAACATTTTGAAGACATCACCTCAGGGAGTCTGACAAACTGTGAAG
Source organism: Lutjanus erythropterus (assembly GCF_056507025.1). Taxonomy (NCBI): domain Eukaryota; kingdom Metazoa; phylum Chordata; class Actinopteri; order Lutjaniformes; family Lutjanidae; genus Lutjanus; species Lutjanus erythropterus. Next base: position 16,449,244 of record NC_139321.1, read on the forward strand.
GTCATTTTTCAATTTTTTTTGACATTTATAGACTAAACAATTAATCAGAAACATAATCAAGAGATTAATCAATGATAAATAAAATAGTCATGAGCCACAGTGCTAATATTTTGCTCCATCTTTACTGTCATCTAGGCACAATCTAAGGAACATACCCACGACACTGTTTACATACAGGAATGTCACAAACATTTTCAAATACCCTGGAGTATTATGCATTTATTATAAAGCATGCAGAGGCGGCAGATTGGTTGAAAAATGCTGACTACATAATTGTTCTCCGGCAGCTGGAAGGAGACTGGTATTACCCCCTCAGCGCTCCAAAACAAGGACTCTTGAGTGAAACAATTAGCCCCAAACTACTGTGGGGTTGCTGCACTGCCAACCATTTTATGGTGCCTCTTTATTTAACAAGTGCACTTGAGAAACAGGTGTATATGTGTGTCTAAAAATTATACGCTCATATTCAGACACATTATACATTTTATTTCATTCTGAGTTTAATCTAAACCCCTCACTCACTGGACAAATAGGATATTATTCAGGGTGTATCAAGCAATGGATGCACATGAGTAAATATGGCACCCAGCATGACACAAACACACACACTGCCATGCCAGCTGCCCATTGGTAACACACCCGAATCACGATTTCAAATGGCTACATGGATAAAGTCTGTGGAAAATGACCAGCATCAAAGCACATACACGAGTCAAAAGGCATCATCTGACCAGTGCTAATATGGAGCTACATGAGATGTTTATTCATTATCTAAGCTTGTTTACTGGAGTGTTTGCATTGAGCGACAGGGATACCATTTTTCCTGATATTAAACGTTTCATTTACTTTAATACATCAGGATACTAAAATCTAAAAACTAACACTACTCCTCACTACTAGTGATGCAGAGATGGGCTCTGAGTATATTTGAATCAGCATGTACACGTAAAACACCCCCCCACCCCACCCAACCTAACAAATTATTTTCACTGATTTAAAGACCTGAACCTCTACCAGTCCCTGCAGGCTATATTGATGTTATAATGTTTATGTATTATGTATGAAGTGTTTTCTTTAATGATATACTTTAAGGATTAGAGAGGCTGCTTTCAGTAATTTTAAACGTTTGCATGTGGGCAGTAATATCAGAGGAGCAAGTATTGTGGGACATTCAGGCAACAGAGCTAACAACTGAAGTTACAAACTTGACAGCACATAGAAACTCTCCAGAGGAAACAGAAGTAAACTTCTGAAATGAATGTTTCAGACAGCTCTGATAGAGCTCTGGATGTTTCAGGAGGACAGCTGTTTTACTCTAAACAATTACATTACTGAACTTGGACTGTGTGAGGGATGTTTTGGATGTGTAAAAAAACACAAACATTAATTAATGTTAGATCCTGACTGATCCTGTTGTCAAGAGATTTAAATATTCAATGCAGTTATGTTGCTGTGCCTCATGTGTAAATGGATAAAAGCCTATTTCTCACCCACTATGTCAATTTTTATGACTGGGCTGCCCTATCCACAGATTAATGATCGTGCCTGCCCTTTTAACTATAGTCTGTGCGTCACTACTCGATAGTATTTGATTTTTTTATTTTCAGAGTGGACAAAATATTTTCAAACAATCCACAGTGTGGGGGGTCAGAGGTAAAGTGAGACTGCAAATCTCTTACCTTGTGTGGCAAAGTTGACTGCAAGCAAAGTGGTCAGCACTTTGCCAAAATTCTCGCCAGTGTATAACCACTCTGGTTCAAACCCCTGGATGGAAAAGGAACAGATAAGATGCAATCAGACCAAAACAAACCCAAACCATCTGTTCATACATTCTGGATTCCATCAGAAGTGGAAAATAAGAAAGTCAAAATTAGACCTTTTCCTACTGATTGCTCAGATCTGAGCAGTAATACTTGTTAAGCGCAGACGGATAGAAAGAAAGAGATGGTCACTCTAGGCTGCAGCAGAAACAATAGAAAGACACACACACACATACACACACACACAACGAAGTGCACACGGGGATTTGAATAAGCCTATAACAAGACAGAGATAAAAACTGACATGTTGAGCGTGACCCATATTTTGTGACCGAGTGGTTCGTAATAAAACAGACAGTGCCAGACTCATTTGCCAGTCGCTGTGCACACATAGATGCTCACACACACACAGTCACACTGCTTGCTCGCTCTGTCTCAGGCAGCTATCTTCTTTCCCTCCAGCGGATAAGGTTTCACATTTTAAATAAAACATCTTAAATATAGAGTTTGAGTAGTACGGCCTTGGTCATGAGTTGTGTACAACATCATTGAGAGCAGAGGTGGGACCTCTTGACACCTCATGATTCAATTCTGATTCAGTGGACTACGATGTGATTATACCATGATTATCAAAACATCTTGAGGCATCAAAATTTTTAGATTTCTATACATTGTATACAATGTAGCTCTTTTTAAGGTCCATTTTCCCTTCAACTTTATAGAAGCCAAAATGCTAACATATGCTATCTTATAAACCAGGTGATGCCAGTCGGATTGTGTCCATCTGCAGCTGCTCTCACTCAGGCATCCTCACGAAAAACTCAGAAGTAGCCTACTTTAGAATGTAAACATGACATACCTGTCAATGCCTACTGTTACATTTCACCATACAGTTGGTTCAGGCATAAGGAATGTACAGCCTGATCTTACTAAATCATTACAATCATCCATCCAATCATAATGTTAAGAATTGAGTCTTACATTTCTGATTATTGATGTTTCTGAATCAATTCCTAATTTTTCAAGAAAGAATCGCAATGCATTTAAGAGTCGATTGTTTCCCCCACCCCAAGGTGGGAGCAAGAGTGACCAATACATCTCTAGCTATGGGATCAGTCTTAGGGTCTACACAACTGCCAAAATTTACACATCCTGTTTTTTATCATGTAAAAAATAGCTAGAACACACTTCATTCTAAATACATATTGATCTTTACCTCTTATTTATAGGATAGAAAAAGGCAGAAAACCCCATTTGAAGGAGTATATAGGTCTTACATCACAGTATTGACCTTGATGAGTAATGACTATTAATAGTATTGAGATCTTGACTGTAGTTATGGACAGCCGTTTCAATGAGTCATGTTATGCATTCTCATTACTCTGAATGACTGCAGTAGTGTACAAAGTCAGACCAAATAAATAATCTCATACAGCAAAAAAAAAAAGAAATCACAGGCTTTGAGCCGTAATTGGTGCTTCCTCTTTCTGCATCTCAGGGCAGAAGTGAAAGCAGCATGACTGGTTTCTTTATGCAGTCACAGGACAAACAGGCACTATTTGCTATGGCAGAAAAAAAGAGAGAAAAAGTTCTCTAACCATGATCACATCACTGACCAGAGGATGGGTAGGGCTCGCTGTAGCGCCACAGACATCTTCTGGCTGATACATTTGACAGTGGCTCTCCCAAAAACTTCTGACCATGAGCTACTGGCTGCCCACAAAAAGGTCTAATTATGGGTTATGGATAAAGCAAAGGGGACCTCCCAGACATAACAAGCCAGCCGGGCAGAACTACTGAACCACTTGACTTTGCAGTGAGCCAGGCTTGCTGACTCAATTAGCTGTTTAAAGAAACCAACTGATGTGATTCAAGCCCAGAAGAGATTATTTATAAAGCTGGAGGAGACGTTACTGTCCAGTGTGGCATTCACAAACAGGCTGGCACAGAGACGGAGAAAACTCCCAACATCTGCAACCGATTTGTCCCTTTCCAATATTAGAACATCATCCCTGCAGTGTAAGCTGAGGAGAGTTTTTTAACCTGCAGCAACAATCAAGCATCAACGTCACTGCAGCATAAAAGAGAAAGGGAATTTAAAAGGAAGTAAACACTGTTGAAAACTAAGTTGTGGTCATTTGAAAACTGAAGTACTAGTCATAAGGGACAACAGTTCCCTTCCTGTCTGGCCAGAGGGAGTGACTGACAGCATGGACGTGTGAGGAAAACATAAGCCAGCAGAGTAAGCACATCACAACACAAACAAGAGAGAGTTTTAAGTCTTGTCTGCGAACTGCAGTAGGCTGAGAGGGCTAAATAAGGAGATCATGAAAGAGAAAGATCAGGCCATGTCAAAACATCGGACATGAAACTTGACATAAACTGTAAATAGCAACTTACCTCTACTTTCAAGGACGAGCATCCTCGTAAAAACTCCCTGATGTTTGAAATGCAGTCGGCTTCAGTTCTCGGATCCTGGCAATACTGAGCACACACACACACACACACACACACACACACACACGAAATAAATATATAAACACAGACCTCGGCTTACTATGACAGACAGACAGACATCTGACACAAGCTTTTATCTAACTGACGCCGATGCTAGCTAACTGTTATTTCAGTTACACATGAAAGCACATAAAGTAACACTGTTGTAACAATCCAAACGTGGCTACTTACAGTTAGAAAAATAACTGTGGATTCTTCCTGCGTCTCCTTCATGCATACATAACCATTAACACCACACAAACGTCAAAGTAGCCAGATTTAAGCAAAACATCCGCTGACTTTTGAGAACTTTCAAAATAAAAGTCTTCTTAACCATCGGCGTCGCGACGTTCTAAAATCAATATGGATGACTAGTTTGGCTTTTTTGCGAGTTAAGTCCAGACTGTTGCTTTTACTGCAATGTAAGACAACCAAACAGCGAGAGACAACAAACCAGACATGGCAGTAAATCATACAACAGAGAAGTTGCTTCTTCCGGTTTTATTCTAGTTTCCACTTGCCTTGACGCCTCTTTTTCGGGTCTGTCTACATAGGAACCCTACATTTGAGAAACTCGCGTGATTTGTACGCGTTGTGTCTTCATTGTGCAAGTTGTATGAATAAATTATGTTTTAAAATGTGACAAAGCTGTAGTTAAAACCTAAGTAGTTTTGGGGACAAAAAACATTTGGTTAGAGTTAAGGAATGGTCATGGTTTGAGTTTAAGTGATCGCCTCTCGCGAGATCTTAGGCAGCTCTGGAGTTCCCATGTAGACGCGACCCTGTTTTCCAGAAGAGAACCATTAATTTGCGAAACTCTCGTGAGATTATGCGCGTTTTACCTTCATTGTGCACCTTGTACAAATTAATTTTGCTTACTACATTATGATTAAGATATGGGTAGGTTCTGGGACAGAAAACACTTGGTTAAAGTTGGAGATTTATCATAATTTGAGTTAAAACGACAAGCCTCGCGAGATTTTCCGCGGAGCTGGGGTTCCCGGTCAGACTTGACCCTCTTTTTGTTCAAAAGGGGAGGTATCATCGGGAAGAGCCGAACCACTTCTGGAGGAAGTGACGTCTTTGCAACTGTTGTTTATAATTACCAACTTTGTCATCTCAACAACTCAACAAAACATGTTATTAACTTTGATTTATCACGTCTAAAAAGTTGTTTAAAAGCTGTGAAGTCCCGTGGAATCACCTTAATTGCTCTCTCGATTGTGGTCCATGTGCAATGTGTCCTGCACTCTCTCCCTACCGAATTTGTCCTGTTTTGGTGGGTGTTCACACCAACTGAACTCACATCAAGAATGCGGAACATTTTCCTCGCTTCACAGGAAATCGCATCTCGAAGTCTCACGTCTCAAAATGCAGCAAAACCCAGCAGTAATTCGTTAAAATAGGCATTATACAATACAGGCGGCTATTAAAACTTCACGGCTCGAGTGCTGTTGGGAGCTACAAAAATGAAAGGCCTGCTGCTGAGAGAAGTTCTTGTCTCTATCAGTTTGATCAAACCCCTCCCTTCCTTTAAACCAGGAGCCGTCGATCATTTGGCGTTTGTTGACTTAAGTTAACTTAAATCAACAACTCACCTTGGGAGTGAAGCCAGGTATGAGCCGCTCCGTGAGCTTGCACAAGACGACCCCATCCTTCAGCGATGTTTTCAAAAACTCCTCTGGGTCCGCTATGTTCTTTTTAGGCGAGCTGAGCACTCCCAGTGATATTAACCACGTTACCGTCTGCTCCTCTGGATTCATAGCTCCACAAAAATGACCATTGCCTAAGCACACATTGCTAAAAGAAAAAAAACTGGCGGCCTGTTCCGTATCAATATGCAACTCACATCCGCACTTCTGCTAGAAGTTAAAAAAGAGGCGGTGGGGGAAGGAAGGACGACGCTCTTTCTATACGCAAAACTGATGATCACCCCTACTGGCAAATAGGCACCTCGACAATAGACAGGACAGGAGTCGTTTTCCTCGGCAAGGTAGCACATGCTGTTAGAGGGCATTCTCTCTCATATTGAATTACAAGTTAAAAAGCAGCGAGGATCAGGAAGCACCATCAGGGAACTGATATCTGACGTGCATCAGCAATTTCGCAAGAGAGAAATGTACCACTTACCCTCGAAATTACTTAGGATGTGTGATCTGATCAGTATGCGGTCTGCTAGCAGGGTTATTTTATGATTTTCACCATCAGGGTTATTTAGTGATTTATGGGACAGCTGCACACAACTTTTATTATTGTGGATCACACGTAGGTTTTCTGTATGACTATTCCTATGTCAACCATAAATAATTTATGTTGACTCATTTTTGATATTTGCTGTAGGATAAATTAATCATGACAAATGCTTATTACCATAAGAGAAGCTCCAAACTCACAATGGAGATAAAAAAAAACTAACCTAGTAACACCTCAGTCCCATGAAAAAATGCAGTAATCATTTTAGCAGAGAATTATGCTAATTACATTATTTTAGCCTGATATCAGACTGACTTGTCAACTTGTTACAATCCTCTTCCATATTCAGTCAGCTCAGTGCATTCAAAGGTCTTAATCCAGGCAATTATTTACCAAGACAAAACGGAGTGGACAACAAAGCTTTATTTTAAGTCTTTATTGAAAAAATGCCACAAAATGTGAATTTGAGAAAATCCTCAGGCTCTGTTCCTCCCACTTTCAACACGCATTTCCACTTGAAGACTGACCAGCGCTCTCAGCAGCAGCCTGTGCCAGCATCTGAAAGACAGTAAATAAGAAAAACTGATTACACAACAGTTTAATATTACATTAATAAGTAAACTGCACCATAACCCTGGACATTTACACTTAAAAAGTAGATTTTTAACATTTCGATTCAAAAAAGCACATTTATTCTGCAGACGTGTGTAGCTGTACTTCTTCTTGGTTATGCACCTTTCTGTAAGTTCTTATAATCTTTATTATTCTGGGCCCTGTTTCCCAGAGCCTTCGTAGCGCTACGTGCGTCGTAAGTTGTATTTTAAGGTCTCCCTTAAGGTTACGGGCTGTTTCCCAGAGTTGGGACAACCTTAAGGGAGACCTTAAAATACAACTTACGACGCACGTAGCGCTACGAAGGCTCTGGGAAACGGGCCCCTGGTCAGTTGTGTTCAGTTGTAGCCTGGTAGGGTAGGAATTGTTGGTGGAACAATGGAAAATGAGTAGAAGAGACTACAGGGTTGGAGAAAGGGAGGGTGATTTTAATCTGGTATACATTTCAGCATGTACACCAAATTATTTTCACAAATCAATTAAGAGGCATTTTAAAAATGTGTTACTTTTTCATATCAACCATGTCTTTCAGATTTTTTGAGTTAAGTCATGTCTGGTGGACATACCTGCACTGGTGCACTGTAGTTTCATTGGTCCAACAACTTGAGGACACAATTCAGGTTAGAAGTTCAGAAGTTGCAAGGGCAGTTGCCTTGGATTGGGGGTTCATCCTGAAAGGAGAGCAAAAAATTAACATGTTGGCCTTCTATTAATCATGTATTCATAAAACATCTGAAAATAATTTTGTATTCCTCGGTCCGAGTGCGAATTCGCTTCAGTGACTGTATCCAGTTTGGCAGTTAGGGCGCTGGTGTTCTTCCAGAGGTCTCCATTGTTTGAATTGGCATGCTTGTGGAAAATGTTGATACTGAAAAATGGCTCTTAATTTAAAAATAGCTTTTAATATTTACTCCCCCCAAAAAAATCTTGATACATAGATATCTTTATCGATGGTTTAAAAAATGCACTGTTGCCAATTTTACTGAAGTTTGGACGATTCGATAGGCAAAAAGGATCATTGCTTTGAGGGCTCAGTTGGCAAAAATGGATGTTAAACTTTGATTGCTGAACAGGGGTGAAACTTGTTGGGATGGTACTGCACTGTGACAATTTTAGCTGATGCAAACGGACTACAATGAAAAGGACATTCAGTTGGTTGACCTCCTTTTTCTTTTGTCCTCTGAGGCAAAAGTTGTCTTGACATCACCTCCCTTTGAGGGGAGATTGCAAAACAGGACAAAGAGAAACTCATTTACAGATGAGAAACAAAGAGGTTTGCTTTGCTTACCAGCTGTTGACTACCAGTCGAGTTGCATTTGGTTGTTGTTGCCTTTGGTTTTGTCGTTGCTTGCCATCAAATGGCTCTAGGGTGATGGATCCATTTCCAAGGAAACTACATTGGAACATTTTGACAGTAACATTTGCCTAACGCTTGAAGACAGCAGCGTCCAGTTGATGGCACATTTGTGTTAAGAATGAACTCAGGTCACTTGACTATATATAGCACGAGCAGAGACTCACCTAAGCTTTACAGAAAACTTTGTTGTTAATCAACATTCATGGTACTTTCTCTGGTCGTTTTTAAAATCGATGAGCAGAGGTCATGGTACAACTAAAAGCTTTATTAGAGTAGGAAAGCCAGACTTATAGGGCATTGCAGATTCCAACAGCACTGAATGTACAAAAACTAACACTCACTTGGTAACTGTACTGTTACATGAGCAAGAGAAATACTAAAAAAACAAAACTTTTACACATAAAAAAACTGGGAAAGTCAAGATACAATTCAAAGCTAAGGTTTATATTTCACAGATTTAGACATGGGTAGTTTGACTTGTCAGATTTCTTCCAAAACACTTGTTATAACTGCACGGAGAATAAGGTTTGCTTTGATGTGATTTCCAAGTCCAGTTCAGTATCTGCTGCGAGCCATTCCTCTATCGGGTCGATTTCCACCACGGCCACCACGTGGCCCTCCACGACTTGAGCTGCTGTACGAATCACGAGGAGGGTAGCCTCTCTCAACAGGGGGAGCTGGGCCCCTCTCCTGCCTGCCCATTCGCTCACCACGGCTAGGTGGATATGGGTCACTCCGACTGCTGCCGTAACTGTCACGACTGCCATAGCCATCCCGGGAACTGCTGCCATAGTCATCGTAACGACTGCTTCCACTGCTCCCACCATAGGATGGTGGGGGGCCCCGTGAAGGTGGGGCGCTGCGAGAGTTACCTGCAGGGTCAATGGTTCAGGTAATTGGCAAGGTTCAATTTATACATTTTCTTGCACTGTCAAGTGCTCATTTTTTTTTTGCCAATAGAATTCATTCTGTGACATAAATTTAGACATGTTTAAATGTCCAATCACGTAATCGATCTTAAATTTAACATTGATATTTAGTTGCTATGGGCAGTAACATATCCAAGCACAGGGAATAAAGGGCAGTGTTATCCATTTCAGCATGCCATTGATCTGAGTAGCCATTTCTCCTTTTAGAGCTCCATTTGTTAGAATTGCAGGTATGGACGAGGTTTTCAGAGTTGTCTTGATGGATTTTTTTGAACGTTACTCCTTGAGGGAGTGCTTTGCTAGGCAACACATTCTGAGTGGTCAACGGATGTTTCCAAGGACTTTCTGGGGTTCCTTGTGGTTGCAAACTTTCAGGGGCACATTATGTATTGTGCATTATATTGCCAAAAACATGATTCTTGGCTGAATGCAATTGTAATATGGACTGCGGTAATGTAGACACAATATAATTTTGTTTCTCAGTTGCAATGCCAATGGTTCTACATTTCTGACAGCGTGACAATATGCAACTTGCTTTGCAGGTTAGAGCTGCTGCAAAAGGAATGAGGAAAGTTTAACGAGGCTGCCTGAAATGCTGTTTCCTTTGGGGAGGGGAAAAATTGCAGCGTCTTGCGACTGCAGGCTGCAGTAGTCAATGTTGTGATTTGGATGGATATTTGTGCAGCTCTTCTTTGTGCCACAGTGGTCATCTGTTGGCATTACATTAATGGAATCACATCTTACCGTAACCATCATATGAATCTCTGTAGGAGCCACCACTTGGACGGTCCATATAGCTTCTGGGTTCCCGGCCTCCGCCATAACCATCGCGGTCACTAAAGAAAACAAATTGTCAGTTGATGACCAGGTAAGACCTGATCTTAATTTTTAAATTCCGTATAGGCCCATAGTTATACCTGTATCCTCTTGACATTGAGCCATAGTCATCTCGGGAACTGGAATTGCTGTATTCTCTGTATGAATAATCTCTAGGCGGAGGTCCATAGTCCCTTGAATCTCTGGAATTATAATCCCGACTGGAGTAGCTGTGAAAGATAGCACAATTAGTTGGAGAGCTGTAATCATGAAGTGATGTATATTTTACTCGGTATATGATGAACTGTTAAAATTGTCAAAGTTATGACATATTCGATTTCAATTGACTGATTTGAGTTTGAGAGTTTAATCTTTTCTCATACGGGACAGCTCAGATTCCGAATAAAGTAATCCAAACAGATTGAGAATTAAGAAGCAGAAAATATGAATCTGGGATCAAAGTTCTCTTTAAAGAACTAATTTCATTTGTTTTATTTCTATTAAGTTAAAATTTTTGTCTGTCTGTGTATACCAAAACACTGTTTTTACACCAGGAACAAACGTTCAACATACTTTTGTTTCAGCTCATCAAATTTGGAAAAAAAAGGTGGATATGTCAAAATAGTTTCATACCCATGTATTCTGTAACTAAATATGAAATGCCCTACCTATCTTTTGAGTTGTAATGGTCATCTCTTGGTGATGGATAATCATCCCTCCTGGACATCATGGAGTCTCTGCGAGGAGGGGGTGGACCATAAGGATCCCTGTCCCTGGACATGGGAGCTGGAAAACACAAAATAAAGATAAATGGCTCATTATTCACAGAGTAACCCTGAGACACACACAGCCTATCTAGGTACTTGCAAGATGGCTAGATTAAAAAGAAAATGGAGACTATAAAAATGGTGAAGGAACCAATGGATATCCAAATTAGGTAAAAAAAATAAATATATATATCAACTGAGATAAGTACTAACAGAACTTAATAACACTTGCCTCTACTCATTGGACCAGATGGGGCAGACCTCTTGGGTGGGGGACCTCCATTACGAACTGGGGGTCCCCTCTTCATTGGTGGGGGGCCTCTGGATGACATGCCTTTAAAGAAGCTGTCTCCATTCCCTGAATCATAGTAGTCTTTAACAGACAAGAAAGGCAATATTAACACAAGACCCTCAAAAGAGATGTGCCAATGAATATATTCAAAGAGAATATTTCACTATTACACACATTATATCATTTAACAAACTCAACTGCCTAAATATAATTTACCTCTGGAAGGTGGGCCCCTCATACCACCAGGACCTCCCCTAGAACCACGGGGGCCTCTTGGTGGACCACGACTGCGGTGCATGGGTGGGGGTCCTCGCCTGCCAGCACTCTCAAACTGAGGCTTTGTAGCTTGCTCCACTTTGATAGGCTTGCCATCAAGAGACTGTGGTAGAAGAATTAAAATTTATCACAACTTCAAGTAGATGTGCACAAGATTATTACTGATTGAAGGTTATATTTACCTTTCCATTCATCTCACGTGCTGCATCCTTTGCATCACCTGGACTTTCGAAAGTAACAAAAGCGAAGCCTCTTGATTTGTTTGTTTCACGGTCCTTCATCAAAAGAACTGGAGGGAGGAAACAGTGAGAAATTAATATGTACTTTCAGACTGCTGTTCCCATTTTCAAGGTGGAAGTTACATATAAAACCACCATTTACCACTTGGAAGGCTTACAACTTGAATTTATATTAAAACCTTTCATTTGCATCTTCATAGTTACTAAGTGAAAACCTTGACATAAAGACAAAAAACACTGTAGCAAAGACAGGTTTGGAGAGGTCACCATGACCACAAAGAAGTTAAATTTATTTATAAGATTTGGAGAAACAGAAAACATTAATGTCAGCAGTTAAAAAAGCAACTAAGAGTGTTTTATTTTAAACCAAATACTTTGTACTTTTACTTTATTTTTGAGTATTAGTTCAATAATTAAGTATTTCTAATGAGTACAGATTTTTAAGTACCCTTACACCACTGCCCACTTTACCAACGATAAGGAAAACTGTTAGTTTTAACCATCGTGTCCCATTTAAGGGTTTAACTAGTCTCTTGTTTCCTGTTTCAAAATGAAATCCTACAGAAAACAAACTCATTTGCTATAATGATAGCTCAGAATAAGATTAGGGTTGCGTTTAAGAGAAAATTGGGACTGAAGGAAAAGGGTTAACTAAGCTGAGCACTAGAATCTGTTACAGAAGCAATGAATGAACGAAGATGAATAAAACTAACTGTGAAAGTGTAGTTCATGGCCACCAAGAAACCGAAAAAACAGACATCTGATGCTTTTACAGATACAGGCGAGTTAAGGTACCCACACTGCAAAAACCGGGCAATTAAAAAAATAAAACAGTGCTACATTTAACGTTAAATATTTCACTCAAATATAACCATGAACAAAATGGCCAACATGTGGTTCAATTCAGACCTTCGACAATCCTGCCATATTTGTTGAAGTACTGCTCCAGGGCCTTCTCGGTGGTCTCGGTGTTCAGTCCACCGATGAACAGCTTCCCCGGTCTGTCTGCCTCTGCCATGCTAGCGTACAATATCCTGCAACAATGCAAGAGTCTTACATCGTTACTGGAACTTCTGCAAACACCATACTAACGCTAAACGCAGTCTTTGCCCACAGTATCCAGACATTCCTTACCTTGCTTCTGGCGAACGTCTTGGGCTGTTGAATGCGCAAAATGGCGATTAATGTGCCAACGTTTATAGCCAGTTAGCTTACTTGGCTAACGCTAGCTAGCAAGGACTTAAGCTACTAGCTTGGGGCTCGAGCTTAACGAATATCAATAAGCTACTTTAAAAATATAAAAAAAACCCAACCCTGCTATTGTTAAACAAAGTGTGCAAGCACGCAGCTAACTGCTACCTTCGAGCACTTAACCGCGGCTTTGTGTAAACTGCAGGAAAAGAAGAACGACGACGGTTTTTCCACTCCCGCCCTTCTTCTTCTTCGTTTTTGTACCCGGCACAGCAGACATCACAAAGTGTAACACTGCCACCTAGAGTTCAAAAGTCTGAATTACGTTTCTCTTTACAGCAGGACAGCTGTAGCAGTAGCATACATTTCATATGTGCATTTCATAAAACATGTAAAAAATATTCTGAAAAGTTGTAAGTTTGTACTATTGTGATGTCACAAAATCATGGCTGCTACGAAATATGTAAGGGATAATGTACAGTAAGCACATCATTATTGTGAAATAAATGCAGACAGGGTGATGCAGGATCCCAACACAAAACGGAGGGGTCTGCAATCATCCTGAAGGGGTATATTTCACAAAATTTGATTGTCTCACTGTACATTATCCTGCTTATTTCATGGTCACTTACCAACAAAAAACTGGCACACATTTATGCAAGACAAAATATTAATTTTAAAATGATTTTATGGTTTATTTGACAATAGTGACCTGCTCACTGTGCATTATTCCATTTACATGGTTATGTACAAATAAATCAATAATTTGACACACAAAAAAATAATTTCAAAATGATTTTAGTGCTTTAACAATGATGTTATAGCTCCTTTAGAGTCTATGATCAGAACTGTGTCCATAGCAGCGACCTGTTTTTAACAATAGTCTGTTATACAGAGTACTGGGATGCTAAAATGAAATAACAGACCTTAGAATGCTGTAATTGACCAATCAGTATTTAAGTATTTAACAAAGCCATGTAATAAATAGAATTTATATCTATTCTACCTAGTGGTGGTGGATTGTTCTACATCAGTAAATGTACTACAGTAATACCACACAGCGAGAATACTCCAATACAAGCAAATGTCCTGCAGTATTGTCATCAAAATGTAGAAGTATCAAAAGTACTCATGCACTTAAATGGTCTTCGTCAGTGTTTTACCATGATATATCAATGTTTTTGGCTCAATATTACTGCTGCATTAATGTGGATGCTGTATTTTATTAGCTAATTTAACTAATTTATATATTGCTGGTTTAATCTACAACAATCTATCATATTCTATAAGATCATCATGTTTTCGTAGTGTTGCTGAACTGAGAAAAACAGTCCTGTTTTCAATTTGGTGACAATTTATTTTCCAGCCAATCCAGAGTGCTATTGAATAGTTTGAACAATTTATTAATACAATATATGTAATATGTAATAGTAGTAGTAAACTTGATCCTTCAGTTTATCACCAACGTTCAAAATCAGCACATTTGGAGATACGTGGTTTTCAATGGATAGGAAGGGTATGAAAAATTGAAGAAAAAAATGTAGTTTTATGATATCTTAAAACCCCGAATTAAAAAAAAAATACTTGTGTAAAAACTGTATTGATAACAAAATACAGCTATTTACGGTACCAAAAGTACTCCTGTTCCTAATGGCCCTTTCGAGGTGTTTGGCTACATTATTAGATCGCTAACTTCAATATTGTAGACAACATTTTTAATCTAACAGGTTGTAATGGGGCTAATGTTTCCACTTAATATACTGCTGGGTCGTTTTACCTTTAACAGCCTAATTTAACCTTTAATAGCCTAATATTTTGTTTATTGATCAAGTTTTATACGTCAAATCTGAATCTGTAAAGTAATTCGAGATCTAAATAATGTATTGTGGAGTCAAAAGTACACTCTTGTCTTACAAAGTGAACTTAAGTATAAGTATATTGAAGCATTAAAGTAGCCTTCATTGATCTCAATTTGTACTTGGCAATGGTAAAAAAATACTCTTCTTTGTTACTTTCACTGAGAGCTAAACAGATAAATCAGCAAGGCCGATACTGAAGATCTACGTGTAATGTTTGTCAGATGTATTTGCAGTTTTGTTGGTCCCCGATCCGGATTTTCTAGTCAGACGTCTTCTCATGATCTTAAACTAACAAGTGTCGTCTGAGTGCGATCCCCCTCTTTTTCTATCACTTCCTCATGTCTCTGATATTTCGTACAACCGTATATACGAATCTGTCATTACGCATTTTAAAAATTATGAGCATTGAAAGGCACAATATTGTTCTCATTAAAAAAAACAAAACAAAATAAAGAAAAAAAAAAAAACAAAAAAAAAAAAAACGGATGTTCATGTTGGAACCGACGAGCAACGTCAGTGTTAGCTACTTCCACGGGGTCAAGTCTCTAAAGAAAATATGACGTCCGGTTTTACTCCTTTCAACGTAAAAGCATTACCGGTGTACCTGTTGCTTCGATTAAATTGGAATTGTTTATAATTACATTTATACAAAAGTGTCCTATAGAAGATGCCATGGGTATATCTGCATCAACTATAATTGTGTTGAGTCATAGGAGTGCGATGAAAAATAATACATTTGTAAAGGAGTAAGTAATAGTAATAGATGTGGCACTATATAGAAGAATAAATAAAATATTAAGTAAGCAAATAACACAACGTAAAGATTAAAAAGAATTAAGTAAAAGAATAAATAAATATGAAAATGCAAAGACAAATAAAATGTTAACTTTTCTGATATTTTTCACTATTGTTTTTAATTTTCCCTTTTCCCCTTTTTCTGCTTTGGCAAGCAGGATTCATGTGTGCCTGCCAAAAAGGAAAACCAAAAGTAATATGGAAAAAGGAAAAAAAGGTAACAAAAACAAACAAATCACATTATATAAATCAAATTTAAAAAGTAAATTAATATACAAAAATAATGCATGTTTTAAATATGAATGAACAAATAAATGTGAAAGAAAATGCTGATAATTATACCTACCTACGTTTCTACATTTATTTGTTTGTTTGTTTACTATTTATTTATTTGTTCCTTTTCATAGTTTCACATATAATTTAATGTAATCACATTTTATATTCTTTGTATATGGCACTCTTACTCCAAAATATCCTACATACGAAACAGATCACTTCTGAGACTCCTTTATTTTGAAAATTCAATAGAATGACTTCCGGTGCCAATCTCGTGGCTTCCGCATAGCTTGACGGAGGTGAACGTCACGGATGCTGGTTGCGCCAGACAGGTCAGCTCAGCCGCTGAGTCCCGAGTAGAAAGACCTCGCTAACAGTGTACAGCTAGCAAACATTCCCTTTCCTTACAAGAAGGAAAGCTTTCCTTTGACATAAGTGTACGAAATATTCGAGGAACCGTGTCCGCGTTAAAATGAAGAGGCGGATACATTTTAGTTTTGTGCTGGTTTATTCGCTAGTCTGGTGTTTCTGTTCGTGCTCGGCGTTTTATCTTCCGGGTTTAGCCCCAGTCAGTTTTTGTGAAGAAGGCAAAGGTGGAGAAGATTGCCAGGTATGGTGAATTCATAAGACTCACAATTATAATGTACGTTAATGTAGACGTTAATGTAGAGCTCGCTGTAGCTGGAATTGGCACATTTATTTAAGTTTGTCATCTTCCTTAATCTTGCTAGCTAGCCAGTCCTCTCCTTAGGCCCCGACTATTACCTGGAGCCGGAGTACTGGCATGAAATTCTGATGCACTGTTAATTGTTTTTGCTGGCACACACTGTCATTGCCAAGGAGTTATATACAGTATAATGACTGAGGTGTTTGGGTTTTTTCACCAACCTAGCATTACACTGTTAGCACCTTAACACCATTTCAGATAATCTGTTTGTAATTATGACATGTAGGCTAATAGTCGTCTTTGTACAAATCTTGACTTAACACTGCTTTGTCCTGGCAGGTAGGTTTGGATTGGCCAAGATGTTGGGCGCTAGCAAATCATTAAGTCTTTTGAGAGACAGATCAAATATCACCGATCACGTTTAGTCATTGGTTATAACCGAGGCACTTCCTTCTTATTAACATAAACAGCTGGTATGTGAATGGACCTTAAACATGGGTAACCTGTCACCTGTTGGCCTGTTAGAAGAATTGATGCTGTTTTGATGGAAAAGAGTGGTCAAAACAAATATGCCTAAAACTTTTGCACTGTACTGTACATAGAAAATTTAAGACAATATCTAGTCTCATATCATAATATCAGTATAATATCGATATATTGTTTCGCCTTAATCGAGATATTAATCATAAGCAATATCGATCAGCCCTAGTTCAACAAATATACACTGAAAGATAAACTGTTTTGCTTCTTTACAGACAGTGATTGAGCTGTTTGTCAATCGCCTGGACTCAGTGGAGTCAGTCCTGCCTTATGAGTATGATGTGTAAGTAAGATTTAGTTTTCCCTTGATGCCATTGGTGTAATATTTGTTTACATGTTTCCAGCTCAGTATCATCTTGTCACTGACCATCTGTAAATTTGTTAAAGGTTTGACTTTTGCAAAGATGCCAAAGAGAAGAGGCCTTCTGAGAATCTTGGACAGGTGCTTTTTGGTGAACGAATTGAGTCTTCACCCTACAAGGTGAGTGTCAACCAGAAAATTGAAGCCTGCATGGTATTAATGCTGTTGCCTGTTTTAGATTCCATATAAGTTCTCTTTGTTAAAGGTATGATGGGTGTGTGTTGATGCAGTGTGACTCTCATCTGTCTTTTCCAGTTTAACTTCAACCAAAATGTTAAATGCAAGGCGGTGTGCACAAAAACCTACAAGAAAGGCACCCAGGAGGATGCAACCAAACTTGATTTTCTCAAGATGGGAATGCAGCTGAACTACCAGCACCACTGGTCAGTAAAATCAACACTAAACTGTATTGTAATTTTTTTTAAACTCCTGGATGATGGTGATGTTATGACCCGCTCTACTCTGACTCTCAATGGCTAGTACTTGTACTGACTGTTGTTAGATTTCAGACACAAAATAATGGTTTACTATTGAGTGGCATTTATTATTCATCTATCTGTAGCTGGTTGATCTTCACATGTTGAAATTAATTTCCCACCCTGCTTGTGAGTTATTTTAAGTACAGAAGTTTTGTTTGAAAAATGGAATATAGCAGTAAAGTAAAATTGTCAGCAAACAGAAATGAACACAGACTTTATTTCTTGAGAAACTTGTTAAGGTAAAACAATATTTTTTCAGGATCGTTGACAACATGCCTGTGACTTGGTGCTACGATGTTGAAGATGGTCAGAAGTACTGCAACCCGGGCTTCCCCATTGGCTGCCTTGTTACAACAGATGGCAGAGCTAAAGACGCTTGTGTTATCAATGTGAGTTGTGATTTGTGTCTCCTGGGATCCTTGAATTTGTCAGTGGTGTCCCTGAAAAATATAGTAACTCAGCCTTGTCTAATCTACAAATAAAACCTAAGTGTAATCATTTCTCTCTTTTAAGAATTTAGTTTTAATAATAGTGTATATCTTTTTGTTTATAAGTATATAGGGTTATTGTGCTAGACTTGAAAAGTAGTCTTTACGTTACAATTAACTGTCATTTAAGGTCATAAACAGTGTTTGATAATACTCATAAATACACAATGTAAGAATGTGTATTAGATTTACACTTCCAATACATTTAGAAACTGAAATATACAGATGGCATGTAGAGCATAATTTTATATGGTCTTGTTTGTTACCAGATATCACCATTTATTTATTTATTTTTTCCCAAAAGAAACTGGCTTTGTAATGTTTTATTTAGGAAATGTAGGTTCAGATTAGTTCTTGATTGATTGTAAAAGGTTTACCAAACTGAATAATTGTATGTATCTCAGGACAGTTTTTATTCAAAGCCCTCATATAACATTTAAAGGTATAAATTTACAGTGAATGTCAGGTGGCTTTAGCCAATATTTGGATGTTGGTCCAGAAACTTGCCACATATGGACAATAAAAAAACAAATCCATTTGGTCTTCCTTATAAAATGTTATGAATTAGATAGTTCAAATATAGAAAATACTAAACTACATATAGATGTTTGTTTACAAATCTTACCAAAACAATTCCTGTTTTTTTCTCCAGTCTGAGTTCAACAAAAAGAACACATTTTACGTCTTCAACCATGTTGACATCAAGATCATTTACCACAGTGGGACATCAGAGGGATGGAGAGGGGCTCGGCTGGTCGCTGCCACTCTGGAACCAAAGAGGTAATTGTAGTTGGCTGTACTGTAGATGTATATGATGCCACCATATTTTGTTATGTCACTAAGACCAGCTTGATTAATAATCTGACATGAAGCATTTTGTGTGTTTTGTGGACAAAAGTATCAAAAATACAGATGAGAAAAACCCAATCTGTGAAGGAGGTAGCCCAATGGAGGTCCCTGGAGAGTTTGACAGTGATGTGTCAGTAGTCTACACCTATTCTGTTGAATTTAAGGTAGGCGTCCAAACTGTTGTATTTTATGACTTACGTTATGCAACTAATACGTAACCATTTCAATATACATATGAGAATAAGAAAAAGAACATTTTGTGTGTCATGTTTTCTGCAATAATTCTACTTCTTTTTACAGGAAGACAACACTATCAAATGGGCCTCACGATGGGACTACATCCTGGTCTCCATGCCTCACACCAACATCCAGTGGTTTAGGTATGAAGACATTTTTCTCATTGTGCACCACAGAAACTCTCTCTCCCTAAAACTGCTGGGGTCTTGATTCTATGGCATGTTGTGTGCATTTTTCCAGCATCATGAACTCCTTGGTCATTGTCCTCTTCCTGTCTGGTATGGTTGCCATGATCATGCTGAGAACCCT
The DNA here is from genome assembly GCF_056507025.1 of Lutjanus erythropterus. Taxonomy (NCBI): domain Eukaryota; kingdom Metazoa; phylum Chordata; class Actinopteri; order Lutjaniformes; family Lutjanidae; genus Lutjanus; species Lutjanus erythropterus. Next base: position 16,469,032 of record NC_139321.1, read on the forward strand.
GCACAAGGACATCGCCAGATACAACCAGGTGGATCAGGTAAAGGCACCGTTGATCTCTGTCTCAGCTGGAGCTGATCCAGATGTGTATATGTAGCACTAGAGTACAAGTGAGGCAGAGCCTGACTGATATGGGATTTTTGAGACCGATACAGATATTAGAGGGGAAAAATTTACAGACTGCTGACATGGTTGCCAATACAGTGAATTTTTGAGCTGATATTAAAAGTGGACCTTTACTATGTGGATTGTGCACTAATATGACAATGCAAAGGTGCTCAGATGGCTGTTTTCTTTAATAAACAACTTTATTGTAGAATATTAAACATTTTATTTAACATGTGTAGTAATTTAACATATACATATGCAGTGTTTCCTCTAGGATTTTTTTCAGCAGCGGGGGCAGGCGTTCCGTTTCTCTTCTTAGAGAAATATTTCAATAAACTCATCTGAAAAATGCAGTCAGTTGTTACATAATGGTGTGTAGATATTAACGTTAGCCTAATACTATCAATTAGTTTACTCACGTTAGCGACACTGAGTTGGCACCGGGCCAAATTAACTTAAACTACCGATAAGTTACATAACGTTAGCTGGTCATCAACATATTGTGAACGTCTGTTTAACTTGTAAAATCTATGTTGAGTTATCTCAAGCTAATAACTTACGTCTACCTCTTCTCCGGCCAGTAATTCGCTGCTTTATTGTTTATTTGTAATTCGGGAATTCGCTCCTCTGACTCTGCCCTGTCGCCTAGGTGCTTAACGTGCTTGACGACCGTGCCCACCCAAACAATGCTAGCATCATGCAAATGAGCACGCGCAAGTATATTTCCATACTGAGCGAGATAGTTATCTGCAGTTTATCTTAGTGCTCGCAAGTACCCGACAAGAGTCTGTTTTGAAGGTGGAGAGATGCGGCGGTGGTGTATTTGCGTCAACAATAATAATAATAATAAAAAAAAGAAAGAAATTTGAAGGAGTGGCGGCTAGGATTTAGGAGTGGCGGGCCGCCACTCCTTAATGAATGTAGAGGAAACACTGCATATGCCAACCAACTGTAGAAAGGAACACAGATAAAATATAGAATAAATAGAAATAAAATAAATAGCTAAGTAAACATCAGTACTGCTCAGTATTCGTCAATTACTGAACTCTCTTGAAAATGAGATGCTTCATCTTAAAGGGTTTATCTTTGTAATGATAAATTAGTCATTATGTCCATATTACTGATGATCATTTCTCTAAAATCTCTTTGTTTTAAGGGACCAGCACTGTTTTTTCATATGTTGTCCATATTGCCCAGTCCAATATCCTATCATAGATAATGAAAGTATTAGATTTTAGCTGAAACCAATCTCACCAATATTTGAGGCTTGCTTACTGGTGATCTTTATCACAGTTACGTGACTGATGCTTTAATTCTGCAGTGAGACATAACACCCATCACACTGGGTGCACAGTACCCAGAATTATAAATATTTTGTTACATTTTACAGGCAGACTTGATAAAGCTTCCATCGACCACAGGAAAATCCTCTCTGCCCTATGTAAGCTTATTGAAACAAAACCGTTTTGAACAAAACCTTCTGTGGCTCTGAAATCAGGTGTTTGGGTTTGTGATTGCGGCAAAAGTGCACATCAGGACAGAACGTAAAATGTGGTGTGGATATCGCAAATTTAAAGGAGTTTCTTAGACTGTGTTGACTGGAGAGTTTCTAACACCATATTTTACAGTTTTTGTCAAACCAACTTTTCACACTCTTCACCTTATTTTGCTTTTGCTAGCACACTGTGAGGTAATGCTGACACCTTGGTGGTTGGTTAACCTTTAACTTTTGTCATTTGCAAATGTTAAGCACTTCCTTGATTGTGACTGTTGCTGTTTGCCTGCCTCTCCAGGAGGATGCACAGGAGGAGTCGGGGTGGAAGCAGGTGCACGGTGATGTTTTCCGTCCCCCCAGGAAAGGCATGCTGCTGTCTGTGTTCCTTGGACAGGGCACCCAGATCTTCATCATGACCTTCATCACTCTCTGTAAGGACTGTTACATATTAGGCTGTAATATGTTATATTTTAGAGTTTCATTCCAATAAAATACATAGAGTGACAACAGTGTCACATTTTTTTATGCAAAACTAAAACTAAAAACTAGACGTAGGTGTGAAAAATTGTTATAAGATACATAAATAAAATAAAAACTAAACTTTAGAAGAAGAAAAAAACAGTAACAGAAACAATTTGTACTTACAAAACTGAAATACAATAAAAATGTACAGGAAGTCTTAAGTTTTAGTTTTTGTCAACGTGGTCATATTTTACGAGGCATGAGGAGGTACTGGTGCATATGTTTATTGAGACTGGGATGTCTACATGCGAGTCAGTTGCTTCTATTGTTGTCATACCCATTCTGAACTTATTGAATCTTGTTCCAGTCAGTGATCTCTATATAATAAAAAGGTTAATAATAATAATGATGATAATAATAATAATAATAATAATAAAACTACACTGAAACTTAACATTTTTAAACAATAAAAACTAAACTCAAATGAGCAAACCCACCCTGAAAACTAAACTGAATTGAAGAACAAAAAATAAATTTGAAAAAAAGTTTTATTTTTCAGTCATGGTAACTGACATCCCTACAGTCAGCGAGACAGAAGACAGTTCAAGTCAAAGTATTTCCATCAAAGTAGTTCAGAACAACGGTCCATCTGTGAAAGCCTCTGTAATATATTTAACTATATTACTGGCTGAGAATACACATGAAAAAGCATGGAGTACTGCATACATTTTATGATTTAGAGTCTGAAGTTATGTGACCACAGATACGGGTCGCATGAAAGCAGTCAGTTTAATTCAAGAGGCTTGATTAGCATGGGAAACAGACATTTGTTAACGCAGGTGTAAAACAGAAACAAAAGAAAATGCACATAAGCAGAAGAAGTACCAGTTTCCTACCAATGTATAGGTCTGTATGTAGAGATAAATAGTTTAGAAGGTGGAATCAATAGGATTTGTCCAAGCTGTTTGTAAACGCACCATTCTCAGGATGTCAAATAACGACATTTTGGGTTGGTAAAGCGTAAAGAACAACAAAATAATGAGAAATATAGCCAGAGTACAGGCTCTCTGTAGGTGTAGCCACCTCCTCACACTTCCAGTGGGTCATAAGTTTTTATGAAAATGTTGGATATTATGACTTTAAAATAAAATGGATAAAGGAAAAAGGTAGACTTGGGATTAAAAAAAATAGAACAATATAAACACTGCAACAGTTCATGTATTGATATTTCAGTATTTATTTTACGATGTTGCTGGTATGCCACATGAATGAGTGCACTAATGACTGTTTGTCTGCTGTAGTCCTGGCCTGTCTGGGTTTCCTGTCACCAGCCAACAGAGGAGCTCTCATGACGTGTGCTGTGGTCCTCTGGGTCCTCCTGGGGACGCCCGCTGGCTATGTGTCTGCACGCCTGTACAAAAGTAAGAGTCCAGTCAAAACTTTGTAGCAAAATTTCATTAAAGTCTAATGAGTCAACACAAACTGTGTTACAGTCAGGGTGGTCTTTCTTCCCACGATATCCTCATCGATCTCTTTTTCTGTTCTCAGCTTTTGGAGGTGAAAAGTGGAAGACGAACGTCTTGCTGACAGCCCTCTTGTGCCCAGGGTAAGTTCACTTGATGCATTTGCTCTGCTTTTGTTCATTTGTCTCATTTCTGCCCTGAAGTGACATCTTGCATCACATGTGCCTGTGCCATCATATGTCCTCTTCTCACATGTATTATAGTTCTCTGTGTCATTGTCTTTTGTCTGCCTCTCCTCCCCAGCATTGTGTTTGCAGACTTCTTCCTGATGAACCTGATCCTTTGGGTGGAGGGCTCCTCAGCAGCTATCCCCTTTGGCACTTTGGTGGCCATTTTGGCTCTGTGGTTTGGAATCTCTGTGCCCCTCACCTTCATCGGTGCCTACTTTGGATTCAAGAAGGCTGTGAGTTAGGCCTCCCAGTTTGTTAATTTGCTAAGATTTAAATTGATTGTCAGAGTTTAAAATAATTTCTTGTTTTTTCTGCTCCTGCACAGGCAATCGAGCAACCAGTGCGGACGAACCAGATCCCCCGTCAGATTCCTGAGCAGTCATTCTTCACAAAGCCAATCCCTGGTATTGTAATGGGTGGTATCCTGCCCTTTGGCTGCATCTTCATCCAGCTTTTCTTCATCCTCAACAGCATTTGGTAAGAAGATAAGAATGCTGCCTGTCGAGTTTGACCTGCAGTTCCTGTTAGCACTCACAACAGCAAAGGAGGAGTTTGCCACATGTTGCCTTTTTATCTTTCAGGTCTCATCAGATGTACTACATGTTTGGATTCCTGTTCTTGGTTTTCATTATTCTGCTCATCACCTGCTCTGAGGCCACAATTCTGCTCTGCTACTTCCACCTATGTGCTGAGGTACCTAAACATTCAGGGAACTTTATCTCACTTGTAAAATTGGAATCTGGAAAAATGAATGACTTTAACTTAAAAATAAATTCACTGTTGATAATACATACTATAATTGTGATATTGTTGTCATGCTGAACATTCAATTGAAATTTTATTGAAATCGCAGTATGGCCTATTGCTACAAATCGCAGAATTTGTTTAGATGTTCTAGTCTCCACATCATATTCCTACAGATTTAAGAGAACACCTTTGTTTGATACAGATCCTCGCAAAATCAAACCATAATGATTTTCATATATTTCAAAGAAAATGAAAATAATTCTGTAAAAATTATCCTTCCCTCCATTATTGGAAATTAAATTGCAATCGCAGTATTAGTTAAAATAATTGCAATTAGATATTTTCCCACAGTTGTTCAACTTAGTCATACTAGCTTAGTCAGACTTTTTAGTCTTAGTTTTGTATTGGAAATTGAAATTAGGTAAAGTCACATTTCAGTCTTGTGTTTTAGTCCAGATTTTGCTGAAGGATATTTCTCCTGCCTGTAAAAATTCAAAGTAGAAGTAAACATACCTCCTAGGGTGCCTTGTGTTTAGTCTTTTAGGCTGGGAATGTGTTACTGACATGTTATTTTGTGTCATATAAAAAATTAACGTCTAAGTCTTTATTGGTTAAACACTGATCATGTTTTTTAACACTGGTATTATGCTAATATTTTTGTACAGTGTAACTGAGTCAACATCAGTCTGGCTTTTTCTTTCTGCATTTTCGGTCCGCTCCAAATTTCAGTTGACATTTCTTAAGTACTGGATCCTAACATGTCATCTTTTGTACTGTGTGTCCAGGACTACCATTGGTGGTGGCGTTCCTTCCTGACCAGCGGCTTCACTGCAGTCTATCTGTTCATCTATGCTGTGCATTACTTCTTCTCCAAGCTGCAAATTATTGGAGCTGCCAGCACCATCCTCTACTTTGGATACACGATGATTATGGTCCTCATCTTCTTCCTCTTCACAGGTGAGTCTTTGAGTTAAGTGCTGTTGGAGCTCTTAAAGCAGCTTCAATGATTTCCTGCTTATCTCGAAACGTTACTGTGCTACCAGGATTATCATTTAATGATCGGTTGCTTTCATTAGTGAGCTCAGTTTATATAAAAAATAAAATACAGATCATCAATCAATATAGCTCTTCTATCTATAGCTCATACGGTCCTCTAACGTAACATGAAAAGTATAAATTGATTATGTGGACAAGTAATTAGCTATACTCATTTTCATCCATACCAAACAGTGTTAATTTTTTTCTTTTAAGCCCACTAGGTGAACATGTTGATTTGAAAATAAGTCAAGATAAACATGCGCATTTATTGTCTATTAAACATGATAATAATATAAACTGCATTCAAAAACGTAAACAGTAGATGCTTATCCTAGTTTATGTCATTGCAGTGAATCAAACTAGCTGCTGTACTCATGCAGTATGTTGTCTCTTTGCTGGCATGCTAAAACTCATATTTTGTTTATAAAAGAAACAGTATTTCTAATTCAGGTAATATTCCAACATATGCCTTATTCAAAACACTGATCTGTTCAGTTTTTGATAGACAAGTGAAAAGGGTACTTATCAAAAACAGGAATATAAACATGCAAAAAATGTTCTCTCTGAGGATTTTTTTTTTTTTTTTGCAACTTCCTCTGGGAGCAGCAAGTCACACATGCTGCAATAACTCAATATCAGCAAATCTGATTAGCTTCCAATTAAAAGTGTAATCTTTTAACAAGCAGCTTCATTGGAAGAAACATCACATGGCAAAAAAAGGATGATGTATTTTTTCTTTCTGATGAAGTCCGAGAGTTTGTTTGCCTTCGCTCAAAGAATAACTTTGATTGAAGACATTATTCTTTTGACAACGATACAGTTTTGCTCATATCACAGTCTGCCGTGATACAATTTGGATTCCATTCAGTTGAGAGGTCTGTGATCAGTATGAGATGACATCATATGTCCATTTAACACATTTATTTACATTTAAAATTATGATTCAGCAACTTTATGACTGAACTCTTCCAGACATTTGTGAAACAGACATGTAATGTGAATTTCAATAAAAGTGTCCAGTTAAGATGACGATATAGATTGATATTTTCATTGAACATGGAATTGATATTGACCAATGCAGTTAGTTACTTCCTGGATCTTGTTGTGTTTCTGTGTAGCCATTCACTGCAGTCTTATTTTCTATGATCACTGAAGAAGCTATAAAAACTTACCGTAAGTCAGGCAGAAAAGGGTTGTGTGGGTATGAATGCTGTTGTTTGCTTTGCTCAGTGTTTGTAGTACCACCCAACATCACTTCAAATATATGCTGACGATTCAGGACCTCCATCCTGTTCCTATGACAAACACCAGGAAACACTCTACACTGTTGTGCAACATTTTCTTCTTTATCATTTAGTCACAGCCAACCCTTTTTATTACTATACTAGCAGTACAGAAGAATCATGTCATATGCCGTAAAAGAGCATCTATTTGTAAGCGGCCTATCTGAACTGTCATTTTTGTTTAAAGTTTAATGAAAACTGGATAGACTGTGAGACATGAGACTAGAATGTTCAAAGTCCTTCTTGGTCAGATCTAGTTTTGCAGAGTTATTTAGGTCAGCTTTACTGTCTGTGGTTTGCAGTTTGACAAGCGGGAGCCTAGGTTTATCAGGGAGTTCCCTTTTTTGTTCTTTCTTTCTGTAGATCAAAAGATACAGGCAGCACATCCACTCGTTGCCATGGTTGATAATAAGTCTATATGCAGTCAGGATTCCTGACCGTCGTTGTTAAGGCCCTCTCTCTGTGCTTTGCGTTTAAGATCCAGCTGTGTGACTCAGGTTGTGGAGATCCATGTACCACACACACTATCTCAAAGCTAGGATGAACAGAACATTGTTGCCGCTTTTGTCTCCGTGTTAAAGGAGACAAGGATTGACACATGTTGACATGGTAACAGCACTCTTCTTGGCCTGTCCAGCTCTCTTGCACACCCACTCAAATGAGTCTAGTAGGAGTGTGCGAGGAGCAAGGATAATACACAGGACTAGATAACGGCCTAGTCTTTATGCCGCCCAGAAATACACTGCTCACCAAGATGTCAGATGATGCCAGTTTTTTCTGGTGTTATACTGTCATTAGGCCAGATAAAAGTTAGCCTGTAGCCCTGCTTGTCACTGCAGCACTGCTTGACGCTATCTTAAGACAGAGCTGTAAGTAGCAAGGGGACGAGATGTCAAAAGATTATCACCAAGAAGTAATCCAAGGATTCAAGGAAAAGATGATCAGTTTCCCTCCTTGCTTCCAGTTGCGATCTAAATAATCCTAATCTCTCTCATTCCCCATTTTTAAAGTTTTTATTTTCTTGTCTGTCTTTTTCACCTCATCCCAACTTTGATCACAACTTAATTCGGGATCGGGCTGCATGGCCCCCATTGAGAAGTCAGAAAGGACTTCTAAACCCACATGAATTGATCCAGGATTTTGATCAATCTGGCTTCTTGGCACTTGGAGCGAATATTCTCCCTCTCTCTATCTCTGACAAACTGAAGCGCTGCTGGAGTTTTTGCCGTCTTGTGGAGATTGCAGTCTCAGTCCTGTCAAAAGTTATTTTTCAAGCTGTTAATAGATGGAAGTTGGTTTTCCAGTGACAAATTCGACACACTGATTACGGTTTGTGTCTGTGCTCCTGAAGCACATTAACTTAAGGGTCTTTTAGTCTTTTGTGCTTCACTTGTATTTATCCCAAACAATTGGGTTTATAAAGAGTGAAGTCTAGAACTGCTCTGCATACAAAGTGCCCATTATGATGTGGTGTTATACAAATTAAATTGAATTGAATTTCCAAATGTTGCTAGTCCCACTTGGGTGTTTTTAAGTTGTTTGGCTTTTGTGTTATATGTGCTTTTTGTGTTACTTTTTGTGAGTTGATATAAATGTAACTGAATGTGTTAAATGGACATATAATATCGTCTGATATCGATCGCAGGTCCCTGAATTGGATTGAATCAAAATCATATCGTGGCAGACTTTGTGATATCAGCAAATATTATACTGTATTGTTGTCCAAAGAATCAACATAATTTAATATCCTGATGAAACTTGTGATTGACACCCCTAATAAATTAGATAGAAAGCATCTCCGACCCGTACAGTAATCACAATAACAATACAATAATTCCTCTGACCCAGGGATCAGCAACCTGTGGCTCTTTTCCTCCATCCAATGGCTCTGTCTGGCTTTGACAAAAAAATATGTGGAATATGAAAAACAGTTATTTTTGTGATTCTTGCTTTTTCCAATTGCAAAAATGTGTAGCCTCTACACTGAATTTAAAAAAAGTGTTAACGCTAATATTTCAACTAGTCAACTAAAAAATAATAACCAACTACTTTGATTATTGGTTAATTGTCATTTTCTAAGAAGAAATGTCCAAATTCTCTGATTTCAGCTTCTGAAAAGTTTCTTCAGTCCTCTATGACAGTAAATTAGATATCTTTGGGTTTTGGACAAAACAATATATTAAAGGATGACATCTTGGGCTCTAGGAATCATTTATCAACATTTTGTGATATTCCATGGCCTAAACAACTAATCAATTAATAGGAAAATAATCATTAGTTGCAGCTCTAATTTCATCAACAAAAATGTGTGCCATCGCCTATATCTATGGCTCAACTCCTGTGAATTTCGTCTCCCCAGGCGAGCTCATGGATGCCAAATGAAAAAAAAACCTCCGAAAAAAATAGACAATTTTTAGTCACAGCTCCAGATTTTTTCTTTTTTTTAGGCCAGAAATGGCTCTTTTGATAGTAAAGGCTGCCGACCCATGCTCTGACCTGTCTTTTGTCCTCAGGTACAATTGGCTTCTTCGCCTGCTTCTGGTTTGTAAATAAGATCTACAGTGTGGTCAAGGTGGACTAGAGGACTGAGGGAGAGACTGACTCCTTGCTGTCGCAGCACCGGCCTCCTCAGTGCTGCCGGCCGTGTGATAAAGAGGTCTGAACTGACCTGAACTGAAACCATCACTTATCATAGAAACGACCCGAAAAGCAGAGCCCGTCCTCTTTTGTGCTTTAAACCTCTGTTGCTGTTGTTTTCTTTTTTAAAAATATATATAATTTTGTGTTCACTGTTGACCAGTAATAATTTGAGTGGCTCCTTGAGAATCAGTGTGGGTTCAAATGATCTGTCGTCGTGAGCGGTCCGTTTTGGTGGGTTAACAGGAAAAGCTGAAATGTTTTTATTTTTAATTTTCTAAAGAAAGTAAAATGTTCTGTATTTTGCTTTTCTATTCCCTTATGGCTAAATGTTTTGTTTTTCATTACTTGTAATGTAATGATGAAAAAAATGTGTGTACATATACTGTATAGAGAGCGTGTGTGAGAGAATGCTACTTAAAGATTGTCACCATTATGGATCCTTCTGTAGGAGTTTTTTTTTTCTTTCTTCCTTACAAGGTAAAGATGGGGCTATAAATCTTAAATATCAGCCTGTATTGTAGTTCAGAAAGTATATAAAACACTGACATTACTATGATACATGTCCATTCTTTTGTATTTGATGGCTACATTTACATTTGCATAGAAACAAAGGGTACACTTGGTTAAGAAGCACATCTGTATCATTGAAGAATATGCTACAGCTATAGTATATTGCACACGAAGGATGATCTCCCAATGACATACCTGATTTGTTTGGCCACAGGAGAGATTCTCACTTAGCTATCATAACGCAGACCATGAATTTACTGATTAAGTACATATGCACCAATGAGATGCACCCTTTTAGATTTTAATAAGCAGTTTGCTTAAGTTTAATGACATAAAACACTGCTGCCTTTTGCTTCGAGCAGTGTGGAGTCATCACCCAAGGTGATAACATTTTTACAAATAAATGCAATTAATTCAAAATGAAGGCCACATGTTTTTTTTTTCCTTTTAGTCACTAGAATGCATACATACACACAATTGTTTTTTTTTTTTTTTTTTTTTTTTTTTTTACTTTTTGTCCCTAGGGATTTCATGTTCTGCTCCTGTCTACTGGTTTTCTTGGCTGAAACCAAAACACAAAACAGAGCTTGCTTAGAGAATATAGTGTAGGGAGAGTTTAGTTTAGTAACACTTTACAGAAAAGGGTACAAGGATTAACTGTATCTCATGCATGACTTCATGCAAGAACAATACATCAATAAATTAAACAACTAGTTTTCAATCAGCTTCATTTCGGAGTTAATAAAAATGTTTATGTTTTCTTCATAGGCAAGTTTGCGGTTGACCATTTGTTGCTTATGCATACATGATCTATTTATGACAGTTGAAATGGATTCCAAAATTATCTAATTTCCATTTTTTTTTCCTTAACACATGATGCCTTATTATACAGAAGGGCTGACTCTATTTGAATGGCCACAAATGTCATGGAGGAATAATGCTTAGTTAATGATTACAACATGTGTAGTTCAACAGGGTACATGTGCACTCTGTGACTGGTCAGGTTTTTTTCCCTGTCCCTTTAACTGCTGACTTACTTATGAAGAAGACATGAGCGTCATTATTATTAACTCAGAAATCATGACGGTTAAAATATCAAACCTAATGCATTAATTAATGTGTTGTTCTTGCATTAAGTTATGCATGAGATGCTGTTAATCCTTGAACATTCCTGACAGTTTATGAAGTACTACATGAATGAATATATGTTGTTTTGTGCATGAAGTTACAATAATTCATATACCCTTACCATAAAGTGTTACTGATGAGTATTTTAGGAGACAAAAGTAGTGTAGTGCGCTTTTTGTGGCCCCATCTTAATTATACACATATTGTACATAATAGTCTTTGCATCTGTGTGGGGATGACACCTATTTTTTCAAGGATAGGAACGAGCATTAGCAACTTTTAAACATTTGTTAATTTGTTAATTTGTTAATTTAATAATTTCAGCTTAAAGTTTTTTTTATACTGGCTTCAAAATGTAGAACTTAACAAATACACACAAACCTCAAATTAAGAATTGTCATCTTTTGTCTAAATCTTATTCATATAACTATTTTATAAGTGTGCCGCAGCTTTTTTAAGCTAAGGATTCAAAACTATCCTTAAATCAAGTGATTAAGATCTCATTCATGCATTTCTTTATTAATTTGACTTCTGAACTTTCATTCACTCTTCTTCACTCACACACTTAGATCCCACAGAGGATGTTTGTTTACCTGGCTTCAAATGCAAATACCTGAGAAGATCCTGCTCATTAAAACCAGCCATTGTTTGATAGGGTAAAGTAGAACCCTGACACACCCACACACACCTGTTGTCAACGTAGCATGAAGTGTTTGATATTAATAATTAATAGAAAATTTTACACATAATACAATTAATTCACTTTTATTAAACAACAGACAACTTTTGATGTTGGGTAACTAAACCAGAAATAATACAAAAGCACAATAGAATTCACAAAAATGTGTATTTTTAAAGCACTTAATATATTAAAATATTAGTTTCTCTTGTTTGATAATACATTTCATTACATACTGTACTGTACCCCTTCATCCTGCACAGCGCAACACAAACTTATTATGCAAGTTTGATTGTCATTTTTAACACTATAGTACAGATTTGTCCAGTGACCAGGTCTGCTAAGTTGTGAATTGTTTCCCAGAAACCTATCACACTATAATGATGATGATAATAATAATAATAACAATAACAATAATGATAATAATAATAACCATCATCGTCATCAGAATAATACATTGAGAGCACCCTGGCTCATTCTGCTTTATAATTTGTTTTTTTTATCTTTCCCAAAATGTAAAAAAAAAAAATTGACAAAATGAGAACTGGACACACTTTTCAAATAATGCACATATTGTTTTGATTCACCTATGACATCTTTTGGCAACACATCAGCTTTCCAGTCAAACGGGCTGCCGTTCTTTAAGATGAGTCATTGCAAGCATAAAACACTTACGTAAGTCCTCATCCTCATCGTAGCTTTGAACATACAGGTTTTTCTGTTACAAATACTGTCAGGAGGTATCTTCACAAATCTAGGCCTACATCAGTGGACTGTAAGAAATCTTTTACATAAGAGCTTGCGGCATGCAGCCTACGTTAAATAACCTGTGCAAGGAGTCCACTGTAGTTTGCTTTTTTTTTTTATCATACCCTGCTCTCTATGCACTGTATTCTTAAGCAAAAATACTGTGCTTCCACAAAGAAAGGCTGACATTGCAAAGGCAATCCAAATATACAGTAAGACACAAAATCTCTACCTCACTTGAGCTAGAGTTCAAGGAAACGAAGATGCTAAGACAATGTGGCCATCCCATCAGGCAGAGGGAGTCACCAACTCTTATGTTCTGTAACTGGCAAGCACAATAAATCACTACTCGTTTACTCAAAAGGTGCTTTGAGACTATAAGAACAGTTACGGCGACAAGGACGTAAACACACGTATGTTCACTTGTTGAACAGGGGTCGGCACTATATAAATGTTTCCACAGGCACACCCTGAGTTCATCAGTTGGAGGCGAAGCTTGCTTGCACTAACACAAGGACAGAACATCCTGTGCCCTCGGCCAGGATCACAGAGAATACAACACACAGAAAGTTTAAAGGAGATCGAGCAGTTGTGCAGATACTGCAGATCAATACAGATCAGAGACACCTATGGCCCATAGTTAGAGCAAAGCGGTATGAAAACCAACCACTTTCTTTCAATATAACAAGGTCTATCTTGATACGGCAAGTCTAAGTTAAAAAAAGATCCACTAGCATTTATAATAGACCTGTAGGCAAAGAATTGTTGCTTCAGGATTTATATATAGCTTTAATCTTTTTAAAATTTAGATTGATTTAAATGACCAGTGTGAAGGATTTAGTGGAATTTAGTGGTGAGCTTGCAGACTGAAAAAACCTTGCTTTAAGAGAACCTACAGTGACCACGAAACTCATGCAAGCCTGTATCTCGAGCCAGTGTTTGGTTTGTCCATTCTAAGCTAATGTATAAACATAGCAGTGCAAAAAATGGCAGCCTGCGTCCTCTGCAAATAGAAATGACTTGTTCTAAGGTAATAAAAACACTATTCTTATTCTCAGCGTATTATTATTATTCAATATTATATCTAATGAGTACATATTTATTTATGGGATATTCAGCCAGTAAATCTCCCTAAATCCTACGCTCTGGACCTGTAAAGGAGCGGTGTGTAGGATTTAGTGGAATCTAGCAGTCAGCTTGCAGATTGCAAACAGTGCAGCCACTGTTTGGTGTGTCTGTTCTGGGCAACCGTAGAAACATGGTGATAGGTGATTATACACTAATGAAAACATACTTATGAATATTATATTCAATTTCTGCAATATCCTGCCCCAAAATCCCTGTAAATCCTACACACTGTGCCTTTAAATGTCAATTTTAAGTAACAACAACAATGTATACAACAACTGTATACATTTAAAATGGTAATGATGTTTGTAAAGACAAAACAGCTGCACAAACACGTTTGCTCTTAAAATGGCATTTACATATAAAACCTTCATTAAACAATGTGTTTCTCAAAATTTGACCAACGTAATAGTCATTGTCGTTGTCATTTCTTTTATGCAGCCAGTACATTAAACATTCATTATGCAACAATGAATGCACCAGTCATTCTTCAAATAGATATATATCAAGTTAATCATTTAAAGAACCAGTGTGTATGATGTAGTGGCACCTACTGGGAGAATGCAAATGTTTGGTTTGTCAGTTCTGAGTTACTGTAGAAACATGGTGGTGTAACAAGGCAGCCACCATGGAAGGGACCCACTGTAGGATGAAACAAAAACATAATTCTTGTTTTCATTATATACACTAATGAAAACATACTTATTATAATCAATTTCTGTCATATTGTGATGATAAATCCCCATAAATTGACACACTGGTCCTTTAATCAACCTTATGAGAAAATAGTAAATGTTCATGATCAAGTAATACTGTTCTTAATTCTTAATGCCAGCAACTTCAGAATGAACAACCCTGTTGTCAAGAAGGCATATTAGCTTTGTGTGAACACTTTAGGACAAGTTCTTTAAGTACAAGAGTAAATGTGGTCTCTGATGAATCCTCAAGGCAGTTTTATGTGCTTTGTTTGCTGTGGACTGTGAGCTCCCTCTCGGAGCTGATGCTGGTGGAGGTGGTATCTTTACGGCTGTCCCTCGACTTCCTCTCACAAGTGGGAGAGGAGGACGTTGTGCACTCTTCCCACGTCCGCAGAGGAAAGACTCGAGCAGTCAGGCTGGGCAGGTGAGAGTGGGCACCAATACGTCCCTCTGTGGTTGTAAAGCAGCTCTCCACGGCGGAGCTCTGGCTGGGACGGCCCTGTTTGCAGAACATCCCACAGAGCAATGCTAGGAATTCCTTCCTCACACTGCGGTGCATGTAACCATAAATGTACGGGTGTAGGCAACACTGCAAAAAGAAGAGCACGAGGGCAAGGGAGGACAGCCAGGGGGGTACAGCTGCTCTGGCACTCATAGATATAGTATTCAGTATGCTGTAAGGCCCCATGCTGAGGATATATGAAGCCATGATCACAAATACTACACGAGCTGCCTTGCAATGGTAGTGGAAACGTCTGTGCCGAACTCGAACAGGGTACCCCCTGGCTGAGTAGGGGCCATCAGGTGAACTGGACTGCTGGGGTTGGGGTTGGGGTTGGGGTTGGGGCTGCCGCTGTGGACTGCTTGGTCCCTGGAAGTCTTGTGGGCAGGGCTGGGAGTAAGATTGCGTCTGTATGGGGTGCACAAGTGCATTCTGCCTCCGAGCTGCTCTGAACACCATCCAGTAACATCCCAACATGATGAGCACAGGCAACCAGAAGGAGAAAGTGGACACTACCGCAGAGTAGGACAGGCTAGAGGACCACACCACTGAGCAGACGTTGTGATGGCGGTCGAAGTCAATGGCACCCCAGCCATAGAGGGGAGGAGTGCTCTGCAGGAAACTGAATACCCAGGTGAGGATGATCAGGTTGGTGCCCAGGTGAGGGGTCATACGGGTGGGATAGGACAGAGGGTGAATGATGGCTAAGTAGCGATCCACAGAGACGACAATGATGGTGTTGACTCCAGCAAATGCAAAAAGGTGCATAAGCACCACCAGAGCCTGGCACAGTCGGGCATCCAGGGGCCACACTCCTGGCACAGTAGCTGCAATAGCAAAGGGCATGACTAATATTGTCTGGAGAAGGTCTGCCAAGAGGAGGTTGAGGACGAAGCGGTTGGCCACATGAAGGAGCTGAGGTTTCCTCTGAAATACCAGCAGAACAACCACGTTCCCAAACAAAGACACACACACAATGAGAGAGATGAGCACCATTTTCACCACACTGTTAGCGATGGACGACCAGGCCGGGTCTCGACTCGAGCCGGTGAGACCAGGCTCCCAGGGAACATCTGTGACATTTGTTTCCATACCGGGCACCTGAGAGCTCTGCATCGTTTGTCCGATGACAGCAGGGCCAGTCAGTTCATATGCGGCCTCACATCCAGCAGAGTGTCAGGTTAGCCCCATCTTCATCGCCTGAATGACAGGAGAGAAAAGCAACTCAGGTTTTGTTTGCTTATCAGGATCACAACCAAGAGTGCAATGGTTGTAAACCCAAGTAAATTCACTTTATCCACCTCTTTGAAATTAGTTTTTCAATGCATGCCAATCAGGTACAGTTATTACAGTAATTAAAAATAGAAACAATATCACTAACACTAAAATTGTTCACGGCTTATCATGAAACCAGTAATTGTTTCATCCCTAGTGCAGACTGTGGAATAATTTAGTGAAGCTGTGGTCGGCAGTGATGCTGAAAAAAAGAGGAAGCAGGAGAATACTAAAAGACAATAAATAATACCCACCCCAGCCACCGTCTGATCAACCTGTGCCGTCTGGAAAAAGATACAGAAGTATCTGCTGCCAGATTTAATAACAGTTTCTTTCCTGAGGCTATGCACTTCTCAATTCATCCTAAGTAAATGTTTATTTTTTAAGAATTTTTAGTTATTCAAGGATAGAAAAGTGGGAGAACAAGGGATGTGGAGGGCCCCATGCCTGTGTTTGCCTTAGGTTCAGCCTACTGCTGCCTGAAAAGAGATGCAGAAGTTACCACTGCCATCCTTAACAAGAGCTTTTCAATTCTCTGCATTCCACCATAAACAATAGTTCATTTTTATGATTTATTTATTAAAAGACAATAGTCACTCAGCCACACCCTGTTCACCCTGCTGCCATCTGGAAAGAGGTACAGAAGTATCTGCTGCCAGACTTCTGAAAACCTTTTATCCTGCTGTGCGACTCCTCAATTCATCACCTAAACTCCACCGAAAATAAAAGTTGAGTTTTATGACTTATTATTTAGTATAAAAGAGTACCCACCCCAGCCACAGACTGCTCACCCTGCTGCCGTCTGAACAGCAATGCATAGGTAACCCTGCTAGATTTAAGAACACCTTCTTTCTCCAGTGTCCTCACTCAGCATTTTTTTTGAACTATTACATATTCAAGGATTAAAAATGGGGAGAGAACAAGGGATGAGGAAGGCCCCATGCCTTTGGCCTCAGAATGACTAAATCCGCCCCTGGTATAAAGGGCCCCCCTCATTGATTGAGGGGAAACAGTTTATCCATCTCTGTATTTACAACAATACGGTCACAACAATACGCTGTTGTATCCGCTCCTCCTTATTCAGTGGATTTCAGCTGCAAAATTCAACATGCATCTGTCGTTATTTTCTTATGCATCTCACCAAACATGGCACATATCATCCATTACATGTAAAAACCCGTCCAGCAGACGCATCCTCGAGCAGCCTGTGATTCTGGAGATGATCAACACTGATTCGTCGTGATCAGTGATTAATCCCTGAACGTTTCACCCACACAGCAGGCCTTATTCTTCCTGCAGCCCACATCTGCACAATGAAAACTGGAATTTGTCTGGCGACCATAAATGCCACCGTTGAAGCATCAGCTGAGACTGTCCAGGCAGCGGCAAATACCGCGGACTGTTAATCAGTAAATGATGTATAATACCTCAAAAATGGTCAGTGATGCGATGTTTTTGGTTTTTCTTTTTTTTTCTGCTTGAGGATGATCACTGTCTGTCCCGCGATCGGGTTTTCATCGTTTTGCTCCCATTTTCAGCCTCGGCTCCAGTCAATGGCAGCGAGCTTTCACGGCTCAGCTAACATACGCTGCGTGTCTTCACCCAGCGGGGGTCTCTCATCCAGACGAGCGTATCTCTCCTCCGCTGCTCTTTTCGGATTTCATGGCAGATCAAACATTTATTATTTTATCAGCTTTGATTCCTCCTCAACAGTCTTAGGCTACTTACGGTCGGGTCTTGTCTCCGAGGTGTCAGGAATATAAGAAAAAAGAAAAAAAAAAAAAGCCAAGGACACCTGCACAGAAATCTCCTCCACCGCTGGAGCAGCTTGTCACCGACTAGACTCCCCTCCCATCCGTTCTCCCCTTTTGTTGTGGATGTGCGAGTGCGTTTCACGAGCCTGTCTCACACTTGGGGTACATGGTGCAAACATAAGGTTTATTATGACAATCTGTAATTTTCTTTACTGGATATTATAAGAAAAAAAATGGTTGAACACATAGATCATTATTATTTTATTGTTGTTATTATGTACATGCAACATGTAACCAACATCTATATTGATCACCATAGAAATCCATTAACAAGACATGTCTTTAATTGATGTTTTGCTGCACACCATTAAAAGACAGATTTTCCATTTGGCCATAGCCAACAGCATCTGAGCCAGTCTCCCAGATCTCCTTAGTAACAGCAAGTGATTCAATCAGATGGCTGTTTATATGATCTTCACATAATAGCATAGCTGTCAGGGCAGAGAACAGAATAAGGCTGAGGTCCTCTTCCATCTTCTTCTGTTATGGACATCTTCAATCGCACCAAACACTATAGGTTTGGAATTGTAATGTTGAGTGTTTAACATGTTTCTGTGTGAAATATTATTGTTATTATTGTTGTTGTTGTTTGTAGCTCATTACCTTATAACTCAAAACAAAATATCAAAACTGTAATACAAAATATGGTTTTGACTCTCATTCTATGTAACACACAAGGACTACTGACTGAAGAGACAACTGTCATAGCAAAATGTTAACTCACTTCCTTCTAATAACAATATTAGTTATGTTATTGCCAACAGATTATTATTATTGTCTAAGGAAGGTTAAGAAAGTAATTAGCATATTGTGTAAAATGAAAATAGGCTGAGCACATTGGGTAATCTGTGTCTGTCTCATTTAAAATGACTGATGAACTGCACCTAAACCCCTGATAATATGCAATATTTTAAATCAGGACCCATGGCAAACAAATTTTTGACCAAATACCTCAATATCGATATTTATATATATATGACCATATTGTAGGGATGACTACTGGTGCTTTCTCAAAATATTAACCCAATGAGATTTTTGATTGCGTCATTAGTAATCTGGATATGATGACTAAGTGTGTAAAGGCAAATAATAGAACAGACCAGTCTGATAAGTTCAGAAAATTACATGATTTTACTGTAATGTGGCTTTTAAAACCTGGAAAAGACAGCATTTATGCCACATCACAATATAACAATATTCAAAATCTAAGACAACCACTAGCCTCCTATCACAATATGAATATAATAGGCAGAATTGAATCCCAATATATTGATATCTTTAAAAAGTCCTGATTAAAACAGAAACAGATAACAATGATATTAAGTCATTTGGAACAAACTCGACCCCTGTTGGTAGGTATTTTCTGTTTGAAAGAGTCAGAAAACACCATTATTCACATTTGCTCTTTTTTCTAAGTTCCTCTTATCTTATCTTATCTTATCTTATCTTATCTTATCTTATCTTATCTTATCTTATGTGGTAACATCACAAAACAAAGATATACTGTAGTTGGCATAACAATCACACTCCAAGATCCTGTGAGTTATCACTCCTGCACCATCTTCACACTATCTTCATTAGCAGATGTAGTTTACCAAGTTGTCATCAGTTCCAGCTGTGAATATTTCTATTTTTTTCTCAGTCACTTTAAAGCCTCAGACCTGGGGGTGCAGTTACACTTTAATGACCTCTTAAAATCATTCTTTACTTTGGAACAATTGACAAAACAATCTCACTTAACCTTAATCCTACCAACAGACGTACCTGCATAACCCAGACAATTTTGTCACGTCTCACAGATGCTTAATTCTACCATTCCGGTTTTACATGACTTAATTAGTTTGTTCCTAATAACTTCATATCATTGCTATCTGTTTCTGTTTTAATTCGTAGCATTAACATGCACAATAGTGACTCAGTTCGAGCTGAATGGAATTGAACCTTAATTAGATCAATGGTAACTTCCGTGTTCATTCTAATATTTCATGTCAAAAAGGCAGCTGTGAAATGGGTCTTGTCTTCCTCGGCATATTAAGCTCATGTTTGCCATGGGTCCTAATTTAAAGTACCACACACTATCAGGAGGGGCCATAGACGTACTGTATAATAGAATTAGACAGGGCATTACAGGAACTCAAGGGTGGGAAACAGTGCTGTGCATATTTAGTGGGCGGCATAACCGGGAAAAAAACCCTGAAAACTAGAAAACTTTTTTGGCTTATGCGCCAGACGAGCAATTCTCAATTAACTGAATGGACGCAACCTCTGCTTATAATTTCTTAGTCATTATAATACAGCTAGGAGGGGCGTTCTGTCAGTCATTCTGAAGGAGACAAACACAGATGCAGCAGACACAGATTTCTGTGCTCTGTGGAAAACTATATAGTTTTGCTTTACACAATATCCAAATTAACTGTAATTTTCTGAAAATAATAATTTTCCTTCAAGTGACATTAATTACATAATTAATAATGTTTTAAGAAGAAATAAGCCAACATTTTGCAATGAGGGTTGTTTCTTGGGGTCACCACAGACCCCAGTCAGTAGTCTTTGTGTGTTAAATCAAAGGTGCATTTATTAGCCGCTCTGGTGCTTTAAATCATATCGCTTCATCTCCATCAGCAGATACGTGAATATTTTCCACTCCACCCATACCTTCATATTTTCTTCTTATTTTACTGTGCTCTGGACACTTTACCAACCAACCCAAAGGCTCAGCTATCTTTGGTGTGTTTACAGTCAGCAACTGACAAATCCTGCATATTATATCTTTAAACTCCGTATCTGCAGTTCTGTCTCATCTGTACCTGACTTGCTACATCAATACAACCTTTTAATGAAGCACTTGGCATAAAGAAAAAAACTTAATTTGCTAAATAAGCAATTATTTTTAACCATAAATTCTTCATTTGCTGATTTAAAAAAGAAATTTCTGTTATTTCATCTCTTTCGGGCTTCATTATTTAACCTCTGACAGAAATCCTGATCTTGATTCATTTGAAATGTAACAGATCTCTCTTTGTATCAAGCTGAAATATATTTACATGGAACTTGTATTAATACAAAAAAACACTCACATCTAGTGTTTATGAAAACCTGTATGTGGATGGCTCACTTTTGATCAAATAACCACAACCTGTTTGCAGAATATACACGTTTGTATAAGACACCATTTTTATTGCTGGAAACCCAAAAATTGCTTCACCATTTCAACCTTTCTAGCAATAAGACTTCATTAAAATGCAGAGAAAACAAAAGCAACACTACATTGTGCAATCCAATTAGTCTGCAGCTTACATGGCCTACTAATCAACGCTTGTAATTAGTCATTTTATTTCAAGTCTTTGCTCTATCCGAGCTATCAAAAACCCCTTTGATGTGACTCTCGAGCACCCTGTGTTTTAGATTTAGATTGCAAATGAAATACTGCTGACTGCAAAGGGTGGGGAGATGTTTCCCCTGTTCTTCTGCTGAATGGACTGTGGTTCAAAGGGAGACCCACAGGCCTGCTGCCTCATGGGATTATTCGATAGTTTAATACAGTGTGAATGTTCAAAGTGGCCTCAGGTATCCATCTCTCTGTCTGTCGTCTTGTCTTACAGCCTCTCTCTCATTCACTGTCACTCACCGACACCTATGAGCCAACAAAATCAAACACACAATGGACAGGAAGGACCAGCTGTGGAAGTTCAACCTTTTCCTTCTTTATTTCTCCCCATGTATATCTTTGTGTCTGTTTTCAATTTAGTTTATCTTTCACTTTATTTTTTGGCATTACTGTAAATATACAATTTTGCCAAATGACACAAGTGTAAATAATAATATAAGAATCTGTCCTTATTCATTTAAACACAAACCTTGCAGCACTGACATAACATTGACATCTCCTTTTTCAAACCTGAAAGAAAGCTAAATCTAAATTGATGTTTTGAATCTTTCTTTCTAGCTGTTTATCCTCCATAAATTGGCATCTTTATCACAGTCTCTGCTTCTCTCTGATCACCAGTTTTATTTCTTTAGGAGTTATTCTAGGTCCAATAATCTTTCAATTCATGAGATGGATGGATTAATGCCATATTAGATTAGTTTGATGTTGTTATTAATTTTTAAATGAATGCTGATGTCGCTTTCTGTCTGAGAGAAGGCTACTGGCATTTGTTTGCTTGCATTCTAACCATTTTGAATTTTTTAATCTGTTGATTTTGGACTACTTGGAAGCAGAAAATACATAAAACATGGTGTCTGATATGCAGCTCTTATGTATTGCCTTAAATGACTGATGCGACAACAGTTGGCCCATGCCTGTTGATACTGCCTATATAGGAATGCGTAGATATAGAAAAAAGATACTTGTGTTATGGAAAAGATTACTTTTTTCTCTGTCTAAGGATCAGATTTGGCAAAGGTATTGAATTAATTGGTCTGGAATCTTGTTTTATTCTATGAGTCCTAATTGATTTTTATTTTATTTCTTTTCCAGTCTCTCTAACATAGTTTTCATGCTCTTGTGTGCACACTTTACCTCCCCCAAAATGTCCTAAATTTTGTAGAAATCTGTGGACTACAGAGGAAATTATATGGCATCTTTCATCACCATACACTAATTGAGTCTAGCACTACATGGCAGGCAAATTTAGCTACTAGTGGATGGTAAAGACAGCAACTAGTATCTAGTGAGCTAAGGAGTCAGATATTTGTCTTACCTTGAGGTAATGAAGACTATAACAGAGATAACAGGTGAGTGTTAAACTTACATTTGTCATGTGACCAGAAACATGACTCCAAAATAAATGTTAATATTTCTTTTTGTCTGCTGTGAGCGTTCTGGCAATTGTTTGCTGGCCATTTTTAATTTTAGCATTCTGTGATTTTTATACACTAGAGGGTACACAGGAACTAACAAGCTGATGGATAAAAAGTCCTGACATGTTTCCTTTTAAAAATGTCATGGCTGATATGCTGATATCAATAAAGTATTACTGATTCTGATGCAAACAATTGTCTGTTGAGAATGGCCAAGAACAGGCCTTTTTCCAGCAGCCATTTTCACATGAAACAATAGATAAACACAGGTGTTACCAATGATATTAACTAATGTCTAATTCCATTTGTCTAGCAGGGCTCTTCCTGTGAGCCAGCCTGCACAATAGAGGCACCCTGACACACCTGTGTTTACTCTACCAGCCTACTATTTCATGTCAAAATGGCTGCTGTGAAAAAGATCTATTGCCTGCTGATCACTGCCTTAAAATTGCCTGCTCCTGAGAAAAATACAGGTCTTTAACCTTTTGTTCATCACATCTGTCTGCTGTTTGGTTAATTGTAACTTACAGTGGTACAGTTTGCTGAAAACAGCTTCCCTTTGCTGCTAGTATCTAGAAAAAGGCCAAAAAAGCTTCCACATTAACTGCTAGCCCAGCACTAAATGGCATGCAGAGTTACAAGTACATGGAAAACATGCTAACTGGCATTTAGTGAGCTAAAGAGCCAGATATTTTCCTTAGCTGGACGTGCCAGAGACCATAACAGAGCCAAAACGTGAGTACATGTTGAACTTACATTTATCTGTTATTATTATAATATTTATTGCTCTTTGTTTCATCAGTAATTCTGTGCGTCCACTGTATGGTAGCTACATGCTACCAGTTTGTGTTCACTGGGGAACACAGAGAGAAGCATCTGGCAAGATAAAGATCCAAATATCTCAGGAGCTGGACACCAAAACAGAGTTAAAAGGTGAGTAAATGTTGAATTTCCATTTGTAAAGTGGATAGAAACATGAGTTGAATGATAATGTTGCTCAGTGACTGCAAGATGTGATGACTTGGGCTATTGCTTTTTGTAAATTCTGGCCTCTAGGGAGCACAATAACAACAAAAGCAGCTAATATTTGCACAGTCCTGACATATTTCCTGTGTTCAGAATCACATACTAACATGGGGCTAATATTCATGATGTCAAATTGAGTATGTAGTGCTTCCAACTGCAAGAATTGCCTTGTGAGCTGTTTATTATACAGTCTATGGCCGTGAGCTTACTGGACACTAAATAGACCTTTTGTGAGGAAGCCATTTTGACATGAAATACTAAGTTTGCTTTTACCTTATTATTTCATGTCTGAATGGCTAACGGTGTTACCAGTAATACTAATTAAAGTTCTTGTCCACTCTCTTCCAGTCAAACAGAGTCTGGGTGCTGCTGCTGTGCATGCTGCGTCACTGTAAAGCCTCTACACTAAACTGAATGGGACCTTAATTAGTAATCATTGGTAACACCTGTGTTTACTCTACTATTTCATATCAATATGGCTGCTGTGAGAAAAGCTATCACTTTGTGTTCACTAGGGAAGTAAAATCTGGTTAGGAAAAAGATAAAGATATCTCCAAAACAAATCTAAAAGGTGAGTTAAAATTGAACTTGAATTTGTCAAGGAGCCAGAAACACTTACTAGCCTACTGGCTACTGTGTTCCCAGCAGAGTGCAAAAACTGGTCTGGCAAGACACAGGCAGTCTGATATGAAATATTACGGTAAACACAGGTGTGTTACCAGTGACACTAATTAAAGTCCATTCAGGTCAAATAGAATCAAGATGTTGCTGTTGTGCATGTTGGCTCACTAGAAAGGCTCTGCTACACTAAATGGAACAGGGCCTGAATTAGTTCCATTGTTAACACCTGTGTTCAACCCACTGTTTCATATTAATATGGCTGCCATAAAGTCAGCCTATTTTTTTCCCAGGATGGAGAAGCCATGACCCGTACTACTCTAACTCTACTTGGCTAGTACTTATTATCTCTGTTGGTAAAAAAAATATAGCTTGCTGGACTTACTCAGCTGCCCCAGAATGCATTGTGTCTCTTCAGACTGTCCAATGGCAGTCTGAGACAGACAGTTGTAGCACCACACTGTGGCTGGTAAGAGGCATTACTGGATAAAATAATTAAGAGTGATGGCGAGTGAACATGAAACAGGAGCTGCTTGTGACCCAGGGTGTTGTAGTACATTTACTAATACTTTACTAGTACTAATTAATTTTTAGCGGTACAGAAAGACATTTTGCTGAAGTATAGTCCTTCATTTATTTGGCAGTATGCAGTACATGAGTGTATGTTAGTTTGTGATTTTGAACACAGCCGTTACCTTATAAAGGTTTTTATGGCTGCTGTGTTAGCAAACAATTGCCTTGTTCCCACTGCCTAAAAATTGGCTGTTGCTGAAAAAAAAAATCTGTCTTACAGCTGCTAAATTCTCTTTCTTTCTACTCTAAAACTGTCAGTCTGCTGTTTCTTGATTGCACTACCTGCCAGCTTGTTTTAATCTTTTCTGCCCTCTGCTTGTCAAAACTAGACTCATGCAGCTTTATTAAGGTTTTGTGGAGGACAAGTTGAGCTTGAGTGAAGATACAGAGAGGAGAGGATTCTTAGTGACTGCCACAACCACTAACTGTCTTTGCTCGTCTGCTTCTGTCAGCAGTGCAGCTATTTGTAGTCAAGAAAACCACCAATCATATACCCAGAAAACAACACCCTGTACTGCTGCATGCGAGAAAAGCCCTGTCTCTGTATTAGCATTCATCAATATTATCCATTGTTGTTGGACCAAGTCTAAGCAATAACATAAAAAAAAAAAAATCAATGCAGAAAAAGAAAACCACATCGTGGCGCATTGCATTCTGGGTAGTGGTCATCACATTTCAGGGCCCAGATCTTTGTTTACATTCATTTTGCTTACAGCAGGCACACAGCACAGCAAACACAAATCAGCCAAAAAAACAAAAAACAAAAAACATGTCAGTTTAACTAGCTAGTGTTAAATATTTTATAACAGCACACAACACAATTTTGTTAAGGAAAATCCCATCCTTGTCCTTGTACTTCTTCATGATGATGCTATAGCATTTTGTAGGCTGGTTTGCCTGTATATACCTGCAAATTATTCATATATATACACACACACACACACGCATATATGTATGTATACATATATATCGTGGCGCATTGCTCATCTGTATACACATATACATATGCAGATGAGGATATAATATACCAATTAGGGCTGAACAGTTATTCAAAATACTAGCAAAATTGCAATATAGTCCTGTGCAATATCCAAATTTTAGCTGCAATTTTTTGCTAAAGCTAAAATTTATCACAAAATGTCATTTTAAATGAAGCATTGTGGTGCTACGGAGATCCCTGAACCCGCAAATCATATTGTCCAGATGTGAGAGAACACGCTTGTTTGGTACAGACCCAGGAATAATCATATTATCTTCCTTTTTGTATGTTCCCAGTGAATATGAAATGCAAAAATTAACATCAACACTAAAATCATGACTCATCACAATCGCAGTATCTTTAAAATAACTGCAATATGATTATTTATATCAGTAGCTCTAATACAGATGGTTGTTTTGCTCCTGTATTTTAACCCAGTAGGATACACACCTGCTGACTGAATTTTGTGAGTTAAAAATTGTACTGAATTACCTACTGGTGGGTTTAATTTATGTATTTATTTCTGATAGCATGTGAAGTCCTGCTGCCCTCCCCTTCAGGCCCTACAAACCAACGAGATGAGCTTATGGTGGACGAGGGTAAGTGAAGATGATGTTCTATGAGTCTGCCTTCTACAATGAAATAAAAGCTATTTTCCTGAGATCATGATTGTTTTTGAAATGTCATTTCTTGTCTGTGTTAATTCATTACTTCTGTATCTTACACATAAACGTGTCTGCACATAGACATGTATAAAACATGGATATGGTGTAGTATTTGAAGTGAAAAGTGTTTGATATTTGATATTAAAGAGACTGCAAGGAAAATTAAGGTCTCATGACATTAGAACCATTTTCTTGTTGTCATAGGAACAGAGATCACAAAGATCACGTCTTAGTGTCTCAGTCACAGTAATTTCAACAATTTTCCTGTCTGATGCAGTAAACAGATGCCTGATTAGTGGCAAATCAAATAATTACGTCGGTGAAGCACTCTTCAAGGAAGCACACAGGAAAGGTCAACAAGTTACATTAAAGTCATCACTGACGCTGGCTACTTTTAACTGATAATGTCACTAAAGATCAGCGTTCAGCTCAAAGAAAAGTGGCATTACAGCAAAGGCATAAAAATAAATTCATTAAAGGAGACATATATGATGTATTTACTGTACTTGATCTTGAAATGGCCATGATGTCTCATCAGAGATTGTGTGAAAATGCTTACTTGAAATACTCTTTTCTCCGATAGTCTTTATGTCCTCTTGAAATTTCTATTCTGGTCCAGGATGACTGTTTTTGTTTTGGCCTCTGTGATTTCACACACTGCACATATCACATTTATTCACTTTAAATGGAGCAAAAATTTATATCAAATTATGTTAAATTTTTGCAGAATCAGTTGGTGCCTGTTTATGAGTCGTAAGAAATCATGAATAATATTTTAGAGGAAGAGTAATACATTATAAGCAGTAAAGCTGGCTGTCACTGAACTCTAGCTCCAGGGCGTGTGTCTGCAGAGCAGCAGCTTTACATGGACAGACATAAAAGGTGATCAACCTACAGCATAGAACTCACCAACGCTTATCACTGTCAAAGCGTAATGTTGCGCTCATCTTGTGCTCTTGTAGGTTCACATCAAGTTTATGGATCCCGTAATATTACATTTTTATTGACATTTTGTTTAGTCACATTTGCCATCTTCCTTCCTGACTCTCTGATGTATCCCATGTTTTCCTGCAAGTTATAGGAACTGGCTGCTAGTAGGAAACCTTTGCCTTGAAAAAATTATAATAATTATGTAAGAACACAACTCAAAAAATACATAATGTAGGTATAGTGTTTTTAGACATTTAAATGCATCAAAAAGCAAAACCTTTGCACACCTGTAGATCAGCAGGTGTGTAGGAGAACGCCATGGGTTGACAACAAGAAACAAAAAGATTTCTGATCAAGTCTTCTGCACTTGAACTCAAAGATTTAAAAACAATACAAGGTTATTAATATCTAAATAACCTGATGATGGTCATTGTCCTGAAACATTCTTATTATATCTTTGATTGCAAGTGCAGAAGACAGTATGTGGGAGACATTTTAATGCAGAAATATGACATATTATAGCTTTTAGTAAACACTAAGGTTTATACAAATACTTGAATAATTCAGCTCGGAGTATAAACATTTATTCAAGTGCAAAATTTATTTCTAAAGTTATCATTTTGAAGTTTGTTTAAGAATGCAGTATACTTGTTTTTGTTTCTAAATCTAAGTGGAAAGAGTTAAAGACATTCTTCTGTTGTTCCTTTTAATTTTGAAATTAAAATTAAGACATTCTTATTAATATTATAGCTTATACAATGCAAATAAAGTGTCTTTCAGTATCCGTGATGAATGTCAACATGTGTTTTCTCTGCTCAGAAATATAGGCATAGAAATGTGTACAGCATGGAGACACACTTAAGCTAAAACATAAACACGCACCCACACACATATATGATAAAGCATGGTTGCAGTGGGCAACTGCAAAGAGAAATCTCTGTAAACAAACAGATGACAAAAAGATTGAGAGCAGCCATCACAGCACTGCTCTCTAAAGGGAGCCTTTCATTTTATTGCACAATAGCAGTTGTCTCCGAAGCCCAAACAGTTTAGAAGTAATTACTAGTGTTTTCCCCAGAAGGTGATTACTTTGCCACACTTGGCAGCCATTGTCACCGGCCGGGCACCACACTCATCAGCCCTACAAAGGGGAGAAGTGCTCGATTGATGATGAGCCCTCTGTGGCTCGGGGAGAATTTAAAAGTACTTGTATGAGGCTCTTTCAGGAGATTAACTTGCAATAAGGGCTACCTGCCATGGACACATTCCCTGTATTCATGGTGCAGGCACAAAGACTTTTTTAAGAGGGGCACAGCTGCATGAAAGCAAATGGTGAATGGGGATAATAGTCACAAAAGACAACAAACCTCAAGTGTAAAGAAATAAAGTGTTTTTTTAAGATGGGAGGCTTCCATTCAAAGCCAGACCATTCCTTCTTTTGACCATTGAGGATCTGGCCACTCCACCACCCAAGGCCTCAATCTAATTATTTTAGGACAAGACATGTTATGGTGCAAAGTGGCAAAGAGAGAGCACTCCGGACCAAAGTGCACTTTAATTCAATCGTTCTATTGGACAGATTCCCCCCTTCAAACGGGACGTCACACACCAGTAGACTGGCACAATTGGGAGGCTCCTGGCAAGGCCTCTGGCCCCTTTCGGCAGAGGTAAATAACACAGAAATCACGCGCACTTGTAGATATGACTAAATGTATAAGCAGATATGAGTAGATGTCTTATTCATTGGTGTGTTTTGCAAAATAGAATACAGCCGTTTGAGGAGGTTCGGCTTTATTTTTTTTATCGGGGAAATTGTAGAAATCTTCAAAGGCAGATTAGAGCACAGCCACAGGGGCCCGGATCCGATTCCATTCATTAAGCAGAGAGACAGAGAGAGAGGGAGACTGCATGTGTCCTTG
Source organism: Lutjanus erythropterus (assembly GCF_056507025.1). NCBI lineage: Eukaryota > Metazoa > Chordata > Actinopteri > Lutjaniformes > Lutjanidae > Lutjanus > Lutjanus erythropterus. The sequence continues at coordinate 16,498,489 of NC_139321.1, forward strand.
CTTGCCTAAATGTGAAAATTGCTCATGCCATTATTTCAGATGAGAAAGTGGGAACTGAATGGATTTGCTTTAATATAACAGACATGGGATACCACATACAGAGAGACAGAGGGGGGGCCAGACTTCTTTGCTTTTGCTCACACAGTGGAAAGGCCCTGACAGGTGTGCTTTTGTATGCGTATGTCTATGTGAGGGTGAGGCAGATTGTGTGTGTGTGTGTGTGTGTCTGCGTGTGTGTGGATGTGAACAAACACAGACATGAGGTGTGTATGAGTGTGTGTGCGTTTGTGAGTGTGTTAAGCCTCTCCACGTTGTGCTGCCACTCCCTGGTGAAGAGAGGGGCCTTCTCACTTCTTCTTTGGTCTGGTCTTCTAGCAGGCCAGGATTCAGTGCTGACCTTCATAAGACTCAGACTAACTGGTCCTGAGATGAAGAGAAAGAGAGAAATTTGAGTGTGAACATGTAGGCAGTGAGAAGCCAGTGGTATCTGATGGAAAAAATAGTAACTGAAGTAAGCAACGTGAGCCTTGCTGCTGTTTTGGAGGTCCCTCTTGTGTGGATTTGTTGCAAACTGTGCAAGAAAGTCGGCAATTCCAGCTTGCGCCTTGGATATTTGGTAAGAAAATTTTAATTGTCTGCTTTTATGTTCAAATTACTTTATATCTTATTCAGTTTAAAAAAATTTATAACATATCTGATGTGATGTGATGGCAGGTCTTGCAATTAAAAGAATGCCTATCTTGCCACATGTGCCCGTATGCCAGCTCACGCCTCCTCAGAAACTTGGGCGTGAGGAAGTATCACCTCTTTAATTTTGACGTCAGTGCCACAGTCAATGAGGTGAATGACATTTAAAGGTCAGAGGTCACCTCACCCAATTAAGTGACCAGGGATCAGGGATCAGGGAGTAATCCCAAAGCTGAATCTGGTCTTTGTTGAAGGCCTATTGTTAGAAATGTTAGGCTTAAGTTATATGTGTAAGTTTATTTTTTCTCTACATTACTGAGATAAAATGCTCAAGAAAAGGTGAAAAAAGTTTTCTGGATAGGCTTTGCTTTTATTATGGCAGCTGCAGTTTAACATTTTCACCACTAGATGTCAGGATTTGCCTAGTAACAGCGCTCTTCCCCCCCACCCTTCACCAACACCTGAGGGGGAAACTTGTGAGTAGCCTACACATGGTGTGACAGCTTCCCCAGGAAGCTCGGGTGACATTTGCCTCACTTAATGACACAAGCTAATTAATCATTAGCTGTCCCAGAGGTATTGCTGTTTGAGAGGCTTTGTCGTGCCTCTTCCCAGTAGGGGGTCCCAGCCTCAACATGTTATGTATGCATAACTGCCTCATCCCACGCTACAACATCTTAATTCTCACCCGTTTAGCTAGTTTGACTGAACTGCACTCGTTCTTTTCAACCCTTCATCTCGGATAAAATGTAATCTGCTGTGAGATAGAACACCTTAATTTTTTTCTCAGCTTCTTGCATGCTTCATAGTAGACCATGGAGTCTGCTTCCCTATGTGATATATGGCAGGGCCAGTCTGCAGGAGTGAAGAGGACAGATTGTATTGATGACTGATTGGACAGACAAGGGGATGGGGTGTTTAGATTTGCTGTATCAATGGTTTCAACCCCATCACTTTATCAAGGCCTGTTGGACACTTTCACAGACATATCAAATTAATGCAGGGTTAGTATGAGTAGTATTCCTGTTTTGTAAATCATCATCCTTCATTGTCCTTGTTCTCGAAGCTACTGCTGCTGGTTTTCTTTTCTTTTTGCCACTATCTATGATCAAAGGTTATAAGGGAGGATCACTCTCTAACAGAAGTAAAACTACACACAGCCATTACTCAAGTAGAAGTACAGATACGTGTGTAAAAAAAAGTAAAACTAGAAGCACTGATTTGATTTCTTTACTCAAGCATAAGTGAAAAAGTACAGGGTATATGCAAAGCTAACTGAACCTCAACTTTTCTCTGCGGTTGACTCACCTCTGCTGTATTTTACGTCGTTTTTGTCTGTTGTTTGAGACATGCATTGATGGATACATCAAGGAAATCATCTTTTATATGTGTTATTGTTCCATCCATTTAGATTGAAATCAGTCTTGATGTTGGGAAGGCAGCATGCAATGTGTATAATAAAAATAATCATTATTAATTAATAATAATAATTCCCCTCAAGTGCAATACAACTAAAGTGGCAAGCTTGTTTTGAAAATTAATGTAGAAAGTACAGATATTTGTGTTAAAGCTGCTGCAAGGAGTTTTTAACCGGTTATGCAACAGTCTCAATTTTCTCAGTCTCAATGCCTGTATATGACCTGCACAAGCAAATGAGTCTTTTAGCAAGACAATCATCTATTTCTACATAGTTATTCTCAGTGCCTGCCAAGGAGTTGGATTTTCCTCGAAATCAGATGAAATGAGCTTTTCCAGGCGGAGCTGCGGTGACTAGCATGTTTGCCAGTTAGAAAGAAGCAGGAAATTTTTATTTTAGATGTTATATTTTGTGACTTTTCTTGTGGAAACACTACAGCTTTTGTCCACTGGGGCCTCCAAAATCTACAAAATACAAAAATTGCATGTAGTAGCATTAAATGTAGGGAATAAAAGTAAAATGTTGTCAGAAATACTCATGTAAACTACAAGTACGTGAAAACTCTACTTACAGCTGCTACAAAGAACTTTGATGTTGTGTTTATTTTGGGAGGCCCCTGTGGACAAACACGGTAGTGTTTCCTCTGCCACACCACAAAATATAATGTCAAAAATAAAATTATCTAAAGAAAAATCTCCTCCTTCTTCCTTTAACTGGCTAACATACTACTCACTATAACTTAAAAAAAAAACACAGGCCCGTTTCACCTGATTTCATGATGAATCTGATGCAGTAGCAGGTATTAACAATAAGAAATAGGCGATGTTCTCACGGATGGTCTTGTTTGCTTATATGGGTCATATATAGGCATCAGTATTAAAATGAGACTGTTTCATTAACTCCTTGTACTAGCTTTAAGTACAATAATGAAATATTTGTAGGCCTTTGCTCTCTAACTCTGGGGAAACGGAGATGTTTTATTGTGGCTCTGCTTGACTAAACCTGAGGTGATGGAGCGTTTGAAATTTGAGTGAACGTGTATATGAACCCAGGCTAACAGGGCCATGTGGGTTATGAGTAATTATCTCTCATGGGGTGAAACCCTCTCTAGCTTGTCTTTGAGTCCAACAAGAATGTGCGAAAAGCCTTTGTGAAATATGGAGAAAATGAAATCTGCCCCCTGTACGTGTTTCTGCCCTCAGCATCATTACTGCCCCCCCTACCGGGTCTCAGGCTGGTTTTGGACAGACCGGGTCTGTCCGTCACGTACGTGGGGCTCCAGGTGATGCACTCAGGTTCCCCCTTCACCCACCAGAGAGGAGCGTGGGGTAGTGCATATGTGCATGGGGCCATTGGGGGCACTCGCTGATGAGGGCCTGGGCTGCAGGAGGGCTTTGAAAAATGTTAGAGGTTTTGGGATGAGACTCAAGGTACCCTTGGGATACTGTGACCCCTGACACCTGCTCGCTGGCCCTTGTGCTTTGTTCTGTGACCTGAGAATGGTGCATACATGTGGAGAGATAATCCAAAAGTTTCATCTGGACACAGGTTTCAGTGGTGAGTCACCAAATGATTTCTGCACACTTAAGCACCAATGTCCACGCTATAGAGTAGCGTTCCCCATGGGACCGTACTTTCTAAAACAAAAAGAAAGAAAGAAATGTAGTTAATGACAAGAGACAAATGAATTTTTTGATCCCATTTGAATTGTGCCATGAATTACACATGATATTTGTACATTTAAAAGATAATGTTGATTTGTTGTAGTTAAAGGAAGAACATCTGTAATAAATTTTCTGAAATAAAAAAATTAAGGAAACAAGTTGACACTTTTGACAATTTGTTTGCTGTTTCATGTTAATAAAAGTTCAAATTAATACCGAATGTTCACAGAACGAGTTAGTGTCTGTTTATGAGTCATAAGAAATCAATAATAATATCAATAAATAATCTTTTAGGAGGAGAAGTTGTTTATATCAGTTAAATTAAGCTATATGTTAATGAAGTATGTCAGGCAGTAAGACAGGCAGTCACTGAACTCAAACTCCAGAGTGTGAATTATTGGATGACTGTACTTTTGTTTTCAGGATAACAGGCTTAGCTTAAGATCGACAGTTATAAACAGCTGATCAACTTACAGGAGAAGACCTGTTGAATTGTTATTGACAAATTATAATGTGCGCTTGTTTTGCGCTCCTGCAGCCTGCTAGAGCTTCCCCAAATCAGGGGAGGGACGGGGTGGGGAAAAAACAATTTGCTTCAACCGTAGATAGCGTATTAAATAAGATTTCAACCTATTTAATGTAACATCTAACTCATTATTTGGACTTATGTACTCGTTTTTGGATATGCCATTGGTACATATTGCTCCTTTAAGTTTGATTTTGTTTAAAACCACTCGGTGAGCTACACCTTTCGTCTCAGACAACATACATCATCAACACCAACTTCTCTGCCCTTTGTAGTGTTAATTGCCCGAAGTGCTTTATCCAGCGACTCAAGGCCATTTTATCAGCTGGGAAGCGAAAGAACGAGCCAGTTCCAATGCTTGACTACATCCCACTATGAAACACAACGTCATGACATCATTTACATGACTTTTGGGTAGGCATGGAAGAAAATATCGATGCACTTGAGTATGGCGATATATGTTTTGTAATACTGTATCAATTCTCAAAAACACTGTATCATGATATTGTGATACATGCAAAGATTTGTTTGTGTTTCATATTGGGTTGGATATACATATATATATACGTTCTTATCTATCTTCACTGGTCTGATTGCATAGAAAACTAATCATTTTAAACTTTTTCATATATTGTTTTTATATTCTTTATATTTCCTGGGCGTATATGTGTATGTATATATGTAAATAACTGCACATACTCTTTTATTTTGTTTTATATTTTATCCTATTCCATTCTAAATTCAATTAATTATATGATGTATTTTTTTGTGTAGAATAAAGGAAATACAGCTCTAATTTTGTTGTATAACCCCGTGTTGTATAATGATAACAAATGACCTTGATTCCTAGATTCCTTGATACTTTGACAGTTTCCCTAAAATTAATGATCATATCACTAGAAACTTGCCAATACATAGCCCTACTTTTGGGTGTGTTGTCTTTCTAGTTATACGTATCTTCACAGTCTTATACTTAAATATAGTTGTCACAAACTGTGACTTTCTTGTCTTGTAAAATTAGCTTTTGGGTTGACAAACAATATATGTGTAATCCCTGGTACAATTCAAAAAGGATCAAAAAGAATATTTGTCTCTCACCATTAACTATTTTACATATTTTTTTCCAAAAAACAGGTTTCAACATTTACCTTTATCCAATGCCACCTGCACTAATAGCAGACATTACAAAACAAGGAATGGCAACATGTTTGGATGCTTTTTTTTCAGTTTTATTTGTAATTCATTTTCTTTTTTGATGATTATTTTATTTATTTAATCCATGGTGGCTTTGCATGCAAGTTGTGGCTCCCACATCAAATATCATTCTTGTACTCCAATACACGCATGGTTGAATTATTCCATTTCACGGGAGCGCCTACTTATTGATATGCAAAGGAGTAACGGGTGAGGCTTTAGCGCCCCTGCTCTGCCAGGTGCCATTTAATATCACTTGGATATACACAAGATCCTTCATTTCCACTCTAATCACGGGCAAGATTTCACTCTGCCATGAACCGCCATTGTAATTCTGCTGGTATAGAACAAACATAGGCCCTTTTACTGCAGCAAAGATATAAAGTAAACTTCAGTTCTGATCCATAGTGGCGAGAAAGAAGTCTATAAAACAAACACAGGTCCCTGAGTAAACCCGTCCTCCAAAGATGAGAGCCACAGAGGTGCATTTATATGCTATTATTGTGCTCACACTATGTCACCTTGATGAAACTCTACATGATTTACTTTTCTCTGCTACATTTAAAATGAAGCCTGCTAAAGAAAATCTTTGTGCAGAGACATCTAAGCCTTGACCTTGTGGATACAGACGCAGTAATTTTCAGAGACCTGGCAGGAGGCCTTTGGACATGACACATGAAGAGACAACAAGAACTTAACTGTTCTCTGACTATAGAAGTATCTGGTGAACCTTTAAGATGCAAAGATAGATCTGCCGCCATGTTTGCCTTCGTCTCTGTCTCGGAAAACACCGGGGCGTGTCCCTCCTGTGGGAACCCCATCTGCAGGCCTAAAGTGATGGCACCACCCTTTCCTCCACACCCATCATCGTTCACTGTCAGCAACATGCACGTACACACCTGCGCACACATATTGAACAGGCAGCAGGCTGTGCTACCTGACAGTGGCAGCGTTTGTGCCCTGAAACATGTTTAACGATGCACGCTCGACACCCGTACCATCTCAGCAGGACGCCACAGGAAACAGATGAGGACTAGTCAGGTTGATCAGGAAAACCACAGCCCACCTATACTTGCTTCACACTGCCAACCTCTGGGCTTATTAACAATAAATCAACATAATTTTCGGTGGAAAGCAGTGTTCAGACTTGAAAGAGCCCATACCATGAAGCTGAAAAAGGGGAGGGGAATCACTTGTCGCTCGGTGCGGTTTCCACCCTTCCTGATTTCTAATGAGGACAGCCGATCTGCCTGCATCTATCAAGCTACGTGCATGAAATTACGCTTTCCGAGGCAGCAAGCGGTGGATTTGTACCAGGACCTTTAAGATAACTTATTTACTCTCTTGTTTATTGTACATCAAAGTGAAGAAAACTTTTCTGCTCACCCCCCCTTTGCAGTTGAAGCTTCACAGCCCTTTCATGGTGTCAAGGGGCGGGGCTAAGCATTGCATGTGATTCTCTATCTCCAGGAACCCCGCAATTACATCTGGCACAACTCTACATGAAGTAACGCTTTAAAAGCCTTTGTGCATCGCCGCTTTGAAGAGCCGTGGCCCTCTATAAGTTTGCTTTTTGTCCCCCCCCCCCGTTGTACAGCCCCCCCCCACCCCCCCTATCCCCCCAACTCGGGACAGAAGACAGAATGTGATGTGTCGTCTCCCTCCCCACACAAAGCCCCAGTGCATTGGACACACCTTGGACAGCACAAAGGATGAAAAGCACGACGAGGCTTGGACACGCAGGACCACGCTGCCAAGCCCGATAAAGACGCTTCAAAAGTCGAGCAGCAAACAGTGGCCTTCTTCTCTTCTGCGCTCTTCTTTTTCTTCCCAGGGCCTCGCAGCGAAAGAGAGAGAAAAAAAAACAAGAGACAGAAAGAAGAGAGGCTGACTGAGTAAAAAGATATTTTTGTCTTCTGTGTTTTTTTACCCGCATGAGACCTATGAATGTGATTTTGGGTAATGTTGTGTCTACAGCAAAGCAGACAGTGTAAATATGAGTGTAAACACCTAGATTAACATTTGTACGTCTGCTTTTGGTATGAGTGCAGGATTAACCAAAAACATCCCGGCTTTGAAGCAGGCGGCGGCCCATAAATAAACTCCGCTGCCCCATCTCCAATCCCCTTGTCTCTTCAGCCGTCTGCTCACAGCAGCAGGCCATGGCTAGACTGAAACCTGCCATTTAAACTGGAAGTGGACGCCATTTTACCTCTTGGCTGAAATAAGTCACATTTGGCCCATTTGTGGCAATAATTTTCACACCCAGTCATTAATTTACTTTATGGGCTTAAAGGTTTTTTGCACCGTAAGAGGATTGCCAAGTTTTTTTATTCTACTCGTTGCGAATTTTAAGAGAGTTGCAAATATTGCTGTGCATTACTTTTTCGTCCCCTTGTTAGTACACAAAACTGTCCAGACATCATAAAACATGACTTTTCACCGGTAGCTCCCTCCTCCTTCCTCCCGCCTGTCTCTCCCTCATTCCCTCATTGAAACAGATGGCGTTTTATGCTGGGCACAATCAGGACTATTCAGCGTCAGGCAGGGCAGGCCCTCCCCACCTGCGCTCAGCCCAATCACAACCTAATGAACACATTGGGAGCAGTCTGTTCCAAATTACTCCCAGTTGGAGCCAGGGCCACAGGTAACCCCCCCCTTGCCATCGCACTCTGCCCCTTCCCCTCCACCTCACCTCCTTCGCAACAGTCTCCCTTGCCCACCCGCCCATCAGCCCGCCCGAATTGATATTGGCTCCAGCGCTGAGACCCTCAACTTGGACTCTTAATCAAATCAAGATCTGTATCTCTGTGCTGTCAGCATTCCAACACAGCTCAGAGAGGCTGCGTACGCGGCGACAAGCGTATAAGTTACACATGGGGAGATATGGATTGACAGCTGAGGTGTTTATGTGTTGGACCTGAATTGGTTCTATTTGATGTGTCTGTAGGAGCCATTTTACCACATGTGCATAGATATCTAGGCTTTTACCATTAATTGTCTCCATCACCTGTGCACACGAACACACACATGCAAACACGCACACATATGAAGGAACATCCGAGGCCCCTGTAAATGTTGTGATGTTAACCACATCAGGCCTATCTGTGTGTCTTATCCGCATGTTTCCACTGCTTCAAAGGAAATCGTTTATGCGTTTGTGTTCAGATTGTTTGCGCCCTTAGTTTCATGCAATCTCACAGCATATACATATGTTCTATACATTCATGTTTTATTCATGTATGAGGTTGAACAAAAAAAGAGAAAATTACCTGTTTTTTCTTTTTTTTTTTCTCTTTTCAAATGCACACAACAGAATATAAGTACCTGGGCAGAATTATTGATAGCAAACTGACAAAGAATGCAAACACCAATGCTAGGTTTGCAAAAGCCCCACTGTGTCAGTATACAGAAGTATACTGACATGAGTGTCATGTCAGTTGGGAAACTCAAAACTTTTAAGTTGACTGGCCTTAAATTTAAGTTGCAGTAATGCAAACGTGTGATTTGAAAGCAATCAGATTATTAATTATATGCGACTTTATCTAACTTGTTAACATGATTTGAAAAAAAAATATTGATTTTAAGTTGGTCCAATGACTATCTTTTTTCAGTGTTAAGACCTTCATTCAGAGTATATTGATATTTTGTATTCAGTGTTGGACAGGGCCATTAAACTTGGTGGTAAGATAACTGGAGAAACAGTGTGCAGTATGTAAGTAAGCAAGCAAGTAAGTACAAATACTTTGTTACTGTACTTATGTACTTCTCAAAACAGGCTTGTTACTTCCACTGAAGTACAGAATATGTGTACTTTTGCCACCGCTGAAAAATTCCCTCAGGGGCAATAAGGTTTCATTCATTGACAGTCTACTCGTCACAGGCTCTTGAATATCATTCCTCTCGCTGGCGTATGTGTGGGCAGGCAAAGGGGCAGCTGTATATCGTAGGCAGTTGACACCAGAAGTGTGCTGTAGCCAAGATCCTCTGACATTCTGATACACCCTCCAACATCCCCAGGGACAAAAGAATGAAACCAGGGCGCCTGCCTCGTCATGTCCCATCAATTGCTATAGGACCTCTAGAAACCGCAGGCCAACTACCAGCCCCCACGTGGGTGTCCATCACTGGATTTGACAGGAGCACTGCCCCGCTGGCTGCCCCTTCTTCACTGTCCCTCTGGTCAATCTGCACCTCAATTGGCCCTGCGCTGGTGGGTGATGCCTGCTCCTTCTGCCGCATGTCAAAAAGAGCCAGGAGCCACAGAGGAAGTGCAAATATCCTCTAATGGCCTTGATCCAGATGGATGCGCCCATGACAATAGGCCCCCGTGCCTGTGGTTTGGGTTTTTGTCAGTGAGAAACACAGAGGCCACCACAATAACACAGCAAAATTATGCATGCAGGCCAAGTACTATTGACATGTTAAAGAGCACTGCCAGTTGCTATGATAATTAAGTTAGCTCATTCCAAGGCAGAGAGCTCTTTTCTCTTAACATGTTTTAAAGGCATTTCAGGCACATAAGGCAGGCTTTAAGACAATGGATATAGGAGGAGAAATAATAGATTCAGTGGGTCACCATTTCTCTGCCCATTTGCTTAACATAGGGCTATACATCTCTAAGTGAATGCTGCTTGATGGTATTGCCTTTAGGGGGGTGTTTTGTGGGTTTTACATTCTATCAGTCAGGAGATTGACACATTCTATGAAGTCCATATGGACATGGATAAGGTAGATTAAAGAACAGAGCATGAAATATTCAGATGACCGCTCTACTTCATGACAGTGGTAAACTTTGAATTCTCTTTGTAGAGGCCTCTGGGCTTGAACCGCTGCTCACAAGAGTGATATTACTTTCTGTAATATCACACTTGCCATGAGTGAACGCTGACCTGTTTAAGCAAGCAATAACATCAATGGCATCCCCCTCTGTTCGCTCTGCTTTTAACTGGGATGTTTGGTTACGTCACGGGGTGTCTGATCTCCCTCTGCCTCTATAGGGTCTCATTGAGAGTGGCCACTCTGTGTACAGCTGGGGCGTGTTTGGCCAGTAACGTAAAACCAGGAAGCCTTTGAAACTTAACCAAAGCCTCTACAGGAAGAGGTTGCAAGTTCACTCTTATTTGGAGACTCCAAAGCTTTCTCCTTGGACACACTGGAGTAGGTCAGGGACACCAGAAGCCACCTTTTTCTCCTGTGTCCATGTAGCTGTAGGATGAACTCAAAGTCAGTGAAGGTATCTGCGACCTAGTTTTTTGGATGGTGTTCGACTAGGGCTGGGTACATTCAGATTTGAACCTATACACAGTGGTGATTCTAAAACAGTTTTTACTGGGTGGCCAGGCTGGGGCTCATGTCGTACCTGGAATTCAGTGCTGGTACACAACAATACCTTTTTTTGTACTTTACTTTCAATCTAATAACAAAAATATAATTCTTCTTGTAAAAAATGTAAGTCCAAACTGCTCAATTTCAGCATTGTTATTTATTTTCTTATTTATTTAGAGCATTATACACATCCCACAAAATAAAGTTCCTCCCTATTTCCCTCTCCCCGAACAGATCTGTCTGTTGCTAAGCCAACCAGTAATAAAAGCATTGTTATAACAATTTATCCAACCACTTAACTGCTTGCTTGAGGATGCTGATGAATTTGTTGATGCCTCACTAGGTATGAAATGATAATTGTTTCACAAAAAACTGCAAAGAAATTTGCAATGAATTATTGTTCGAAATCGCGATAACCGTGCTTGATTACCGTACTTTGAAAATCTCATGGCAAACTCTGTTCAATATCAACCAAAGTTAGCAGCAGGTTTTCAGTGAAATTATTTCAGTATGTATATCAATACTTCACTGCTGAACATTTTCAGCACATTTTAACAATACCGCGATAATAATAACTGTGATAATTTTGGTCACTGTACTCATGATATGTAATTTCATACTATTAAAGTTTTGTTGTGCACACAGGATTAAGTTTCACTGTTGTTTAGAAGCAGGCTGCAGTGTGCTAAGGTTAGCTGCAGCTGCTGCAGGGGACTTGGCTTTGACGCTGTGAAAAACGGTGCACTCTATTTTTTTGGTATACTGTATTTTGTTTGGTTAGACGTGTTCACATTACAAATATTGAAGCCACTGTTGTTGAGTTTTAAAAAGTTTAATCACACTTTCAACAACTTTTGGCTCACTATGGCCCTTACTATGACTTTAACAAGTGGCAGGGTAACGTTGCTCTCTCTCTCTTTCTTGTTTTCTCTGTATTCTTGTTACTACAATATTTAACACAAAATTAATTTAACATGAATCAGCTGGTGCCCTTACAGAGTTTGATATCACGCCTATATTCAACTAACTTTTATTTCTTTGATCATGGTTCAGCCAGTGTATCAAGAGCAGGTCATCAAAGTTCAGTGGTCACTATCCTCTTCATTCAAACCACATACACATGCATGAGACGTATACGCACTGCCACGTTCATTTTTATATTTCCTTTAAACAGTGCCAATCTGCCACAACAGACAGGCGCTGAAAAGATTTTAAAATGCGACTCTAGCACTTTCAAGGCAGGTCCTCTGTGTTAACAAGATGGTAGTTAATGGTTCTGCTTTTATGGCGGTGGTCGCATGTATAATTAAGCTGCTGTTGTATTTGTCATAAAAATCACCGGGGGTGCAGGAAATGTTGCAGGAGCCATTTTTACTTTGAGCAGTGGAAAATTAAAACCGTCAAACCTCACAATGTTGTTTTGACATCATTCCAATGTTTATGGATTTTCCTGTGTGTGGTTGAGGTTTTGGTATTAAAAAAACACTTAAGTGCCTCACCTTGTGTTTGTTGGGGGAAGAAAGGTTGCAATGTTTGCACAATGCAGATTGTCACTTCTGGGAGGTCTTGCCTCTGGAGCTACATGTTGAGAAACATGTTGCATGTCTGCCATTAATGGATGCTTGGCTGTTACCTGCATTGTTCCTGAATCATACAGTTCATGTAACGATATTTGATCCAATATGGTGCAACCATTCATAACTCTACCATACTAGGGGATTTGCTTCACCAGCATGTCATGTCGTAATGCCAACACTTTAAAATGGGGGCACAATCCTATTGACACTGTTTTTTGCAAAGCCACACTGATAACCTCTTACCCCAGATATGACCACATCTCGAGCAGATGTGTGTTCATGCACGCAAGGAGCACGGATGTAAACACTGAACCCTAAGTAGCCTCTCCAGGATTATCTATAAGTCATGCATTTTGTGGAGGCAGCCATCAGACACACAGTGCAACCATTCACTGTCAAAAATAGATAGGAATTTAGTGAAATTAAGAAATTTCCTCAGCAAGTTAAAGTAAATATACAAGTTTTATTTATTCCAATTAAGTAAACTTTCTAAAAAAAAAAAATCTAGTATTTACTTTCAGAACTTAAAAACATAAGTTCTCCTAACTCTAAGTCTTTTCACTTAAAATAATGATTTGAATAAATGTACTGAATTGAGTTCAATCAACTCAGTTTAACTGAATTAAACATACAATATGTAGATTATACCTTACATTAAAACAATAGGAAAGACGTAGTTTGATGACATTGTGAAGTGGTGTGGGATCATGGGAGTTTTCTTGACTGTTAAACAACAACGATTGCTAATGAGAATCTATCTGACAAGATGTTTGTTGACTTCTTTTCTCATTCTCTGGTGCAGCTGACGTGTCCTGTGTTTTCCTGGAAGTTATAGCAGCTATACCTTGAGTAAATTACATATTTCTCTGTTTGAATATTGTTAGAAACAAGTGGGATAATGGAGGTACACATCTTTAAGGCAGAATTATAATCTGGAAATGTCGCATATCATTACATAAATGTGCAAGATTTATTTATTCAAGTTAATTAAAATTTCTAGTATTTACCTTAACAACCTGAAAATATGAGTTCTTGTAATGTTGCGTCTTTGGACTTGACATGAGTTGAATGAATGTACTGTACAGAGTTCAATCAACTCATTAAATTAAATTTATGAAAAAAACATGATCAGCATATTTGCAGACTTCATAGCATGCATTGTTTGAGAGTTGAAATTCTCCAGAGACCATTCTTTTTTATAGTTTATAACATATATGATGAAAAGTTGCTGTGTCTCTTCTACAGTTTAAGATAAGCCATGGTTGTTAATTTTTACAGTCATTTAAACACTGCAAACATTCAGTACAACTGAATTAAAGCTATAATATGTATTTCTGCATTAAAATGACTAAAACACTTGACATATGTTAAGAAATATGTTATATACTTTGTTGTGTATTTACATAATCCCAAATGTTTCCAACAATGTTAAAAAATGCAAATAAATCTGTAATTTATTTGAGGTAATGGTGCGTTTCCTGCTAGCTAGCTGCTAGTTGCTGTGATTTCCAGGAAAACATGGGGTACGTTGGACATGTCAGACCTGAATAAAACTTTAATATTACCTCATCCATGAACATGATTTCTGCCTGAGTCATATCTGATAGCTTTTCATCAGCTATAGCAGTTGTTTAAAAGTGAACATAACATCTCCTCATGCTACTTCACAACATCATTAAACTATGTCTTTATTTAATGTTTTAATGTTTAGCCTTATGCTTAAAATTGCAAGTATTTACTTTCAAAACATGTAAATGAAATTTCTTCTAACTTTAAGTTTTGACTTCAAACCAGGAGTTGAATGAACTTACAGTACAGAGTTCAATCAACTCATTAAATTAAGTGTCTAAAGATTGCAAGTATGTTTTCTTAAGTACAACTGAATTAATATCAAGTTTATTTGATTAGAAAAAAAATTAATTCAGTACAAAATTTCCCCAGTCAACTGAAATTTTTTACTCAGAACAATTTATTTTTTACAGTGTTTAAAAACAATCACTCTGACAGCACATCATTTTTAAGTAGATATATAGTTTCGTTTTTGCGTTTTGGGGACAACCAAAGCAGTATTAGGAATGAATCGCTTACAAGGATTACTGAAACTTAAGGTGGCAGCTTGTTGGCAGAATGTCGTGCTCTACAGACGTATCTTAGATAATCCTGGTGTATGATTTAGCTGCATGGCCCCACTGGTATCTATGGAGATGAGTTGGGGTGTCGTGGCCCTGGTGTCACCTCCACAACACAAGTTCCCTGCCATGCTGATGACTCTATCTATGCTAATATGGGGATCAGTAGGGTAGAAAAGCTCATCTGGCTCGTGATTTCGCTTTATCTTATCACTCTGCTCGCTCCGCTCCTTTTCTTCACTGCTTTGCCACATACCTGGCATGCTGCGCACATGAAAAGAGCACAGCCTCTTCTCACTCTTTCTCTATCTCTCACCTTCACACTTTTCCTCTATTTCACATTTTTACATTTCAACTTTTTACTTCCTCTGCATCCACTTCTGTAATGCTTTATCAAATCATCGCCCACTGCTACCTAATAATATGTGCTAGACCTGCCATTGAAATTGCAAGAAGAGCTCAATCAGATTTCTCTAGTTTATGTCAGTTTCTGATATCCTCACACAGTGTAAAAGCTTTAGTTAGCTCCTCTATGAGAGTATCATCAATGCAAACTAACAAACCAACAGCCAAATCAAAAGAAGGGAAGAGCAGGCAAGAATAACTTTTTTGTATTTCCCTCTTTGCACAGATAAGCGTTTATTTAAATTAACCATATTTCATTGTGAATAATGTACACGTGTCCTCTACCAATTTTAAAATGTTGGATAATTGAGTTGGACGCAATCAGACTGGAAACTGCTGTTTTGCATTATTTTGTTATTCTGTCTATATGAAAGACACAATGGTGTGGACAAACAGTTGAATAAATCAACCACAAGACAAGTAAAGACTTAATATTTCCTAATATATAACCTTTAATAATGCTTAGACCTCCAAGCAAATGATCATGTTATTATCAAGTCAATTTATCACTTTAAATGTTGCAACGGGATGAAATTGGTCCGATGCGTCAAATTCACCTTTTACAGACTGTCAGCCTGACATGTTCTAGCACACACATCTGGACCGATGATGAGACCTCTGTTGGTCTTCCTCACCTTAACCCTGGGCATTTCCTGCAAATATAATGAGCAAGAAAATTTATATTTAATAATAGTAGGACAAAAAAAATTTACTGTCACCCTTCCCCTGTCACCGTCAACTTGGCTAGCACTAAAGATAAGTGAGCAAAATGAATTAAATTTTCACTGATACTTAACCTATGGATAGGTTTAACTGGTGACTTGGTGACTTTTAAAAATGAAAATAATAAAGACGTATGCATTTTGGCAAAAAAGATGTCCTCTGATGAACTGACACTTCCTAGCTGGATAACCCAATGTGACTGCAGCATTTAGCCTTACCTAGACCAATTTCAAAGTTGATGACAATAACATAGAAAACTAATATTTTACAAATGTTTTTCAAAGAGTTTTTTTATCAGTTTTTTCCCCTTGAAAGTTTATGTAGTAAACAGGAATTTTCCATTTCAGTGCCAGAAACAGTTTGTTATGAAAAAGGGGAAAAAAATGGGAAAATGTGTCACAAAGAATACACAAGAATTGGGACTTCGTGAGTAAACTGGGAGAGGGCAATGAATAACTGGGAAAATTGGGAGGGTTGGCAAAAATTATTTACAATCTTGAACAAATAAACATTACCTTAAATTTCTTATGTTTTGTTTTTTTTTACTTAACAAGTAAAAAAATCTGTTTTTCTATTACAACTCTAGCAAAACTGATTGGACTCTTCTACATTTTGGCTGTGGACTTCATAGTGTGTTTCTGACTTCTGTGTTATAAGACAAAAGCTCCATGTTGCATCCGTCCCCCAATACTTTAGCTCCTGCTCTCCCCTACATCCAAAAAAAGTTGTCACATCTTCCATCAGGAATCGGTTCGTCCAGACAGTAAATCCCATCTGACTTAACTAACCTCCCCGCCTTGTCCCTCTTAGCCTCTTTGTCTCCATCGCGCCCTCCCTCCCTGGCATGATTATTTCTTATCATGTATTTATTTGTTTAATCCACCCCTCCCCCCGCAACACTTGGCGGCCCTCTCTCTATACACGAGCTGCCTGTCTGGCAGTGAGGCCCCCTCATCCCCCACCTCCTCCTACTTGTCCATATCCAGTCCCCATCCCATCCCCACCCAGCTCCAGCCCAGCCACAATGGGCGGATGTTGCTTCCAGAGCCTCGAAGCTTCATTCGGGGGGAAGAGACCCCCACCTCCTCACTTCATCCTTACATCCCTCCCACTTGCATGTGGCCACCACTAGCCAGCCTCTGTGCACACTATAAATAATGGATGCATTAGCATGCATGAATATCTTTTTTAGAAGGGGGGGTGGGAGTGCCGTAATTCATTATTAATCCCCTTCAAGGAAAAAATGGGCCGTGGCTCTGGTAGAGATGGGCACCTACTAAACCCTGCTTTTGAGACTTCACTTTACTCCCTTTTCTCCCAAAATTGGTGACCAGCTCCACCCACCCAACTATTCCCAGCCCTCCTTTAATCAAAGCTCCTCCTGCTGTCCCCTCAATCTCTGCAAAAACACATCTGGAAGGGTAGGGTAATCTGTCATTTTTTTTTGTGTGGGGGGGGGGGGGGTTGGGGGCAAATTGTGATCCGAACATTTCCAAAAGCAGCTGGGCAAACTGTCCGTTAGCTGATTGGAAAAAGGTGGACACAGGGCTGGATGATGTCTAACAAACTGGGATACGACGATGTCCTCAGTGAAACCTTGTGCTGTTGTATTTCTGTTACGTGCCTCAGCAATATAGCCAAAAAAAGACAGTAGATGTGAAAATTATTTTTGTGAAATGAGCAGTTTTCCTTTATTAAAACAGTTGCAAGGAGCTGTAATAATAATTAGAATAAGAGCTTTAAAATCAGGATATTACGATGATAGAGGGTTCAGTGGTTGATGATTGTCAACCATCGGCCCAAACCTAGTGGACACCACTGCTCAGTCAGCTTGTCTGGTTGTACATCCCTAATATTCCATAGCAGGGGCAATGGGATGCTTCTTTTTGAAGGTTGGGGAGTCACTTTGAAGTTTGCCATCAGTGCCATTTGGTTGAAGAGCAGGGGTTGTGGGAGGACGGAAGTAAGAGCGGGGGGGGTGTAACTAAGGTGGAGGGGCTGACATCACAAATGCGTACAAACATGTTTAGAGAGCGTTAAGTCATGTATGTGGGTGGGTTGCGGGGAATTATCTGTTATTTTTAAACCTGGAACACTATATCGGGTATTGAGGCCATTAGATCAAAAACATGGGTTAGAGGTTAAGAGCATGTGTTTCAAGGAGATAAATTACCAAACAGCGAATCAACAAAGCATGTTGGGGTTCATATGTCTATGAGCAAGATACAAAGTGTGTATTTGTGAGTGTATCTGTGATCCATAGTGCACTCCCCTCTCCACCACACACACCCCTCTTCCACCACTAGGTCGCACTGCCTGCCTCACAGCCTCTCCTCCTGCTCACCACAGCCCTCTGACTGATCCAACCAATCGCAGACCTGTACAGCAGAGCCACATGAGAGCATCTTCCTATCAAAAAATACTACAGTACACACATACATGTGGGCTCCTTCACATACTGGATATCTGCCTGCCTTACTCACATTGATACAATGTACATAATCCAGTTTGTTTGAATCACCGTGACATATAAATATAACTAATCCAGAAACACAGCTTTATTATGCTTCTGTTTGTAAAACAGTATGTGCACATTTTTTTCACAATATTGTTACAATATAAGAAAAAGGATGGAATTAAAAATGTGCATATTATATCAGGAAAAAGTTAAAGATTTCATTCTCCTTTAGCAATTGTTGAGGTGTTTATTATAGAGCTAACTGATTTTTTTATTGTGACAAAAAACACCATTAGTTGTGGTTGAATTTTGTCAAACTGTTTTTAATGATGGTAAAGAATGGACTTTGATGCTCAACAAATACAAATTCTTGTCAGGGTTTTCAATAATTTAGAAGTACAGCTGGTACTAACAATTATTTTTCTTGATAAACTGATTAGTTGTTTGGTCCATAAAATGTCAGAAAATGGAAAAATGTTGTCAGCTGTTTCCCAAAGCCCAAGACGACATCCTCAAATATTTTGTTTTGTCCACAACCCAAAGATATTCTGTTTACTGACGTAGAAATCTAAGAAAACCAGGAAGTATGCATATTTAAGAAACTGAATCCAGGGAATTAGGACATTTTTTTCTTAAAAACATTTCTCAAAATTATTAATGGATTAATCATTGTATCTCGTTGTACTGTCAAAAGTGGCATTAATTTCAGTTTTGGAGCACCGAACAAACGTTTATATGACTGAAGCCAGTGATAGCCAAAATATTTTGTTAAAATATTTTGCTTGAATTAGTGACAAGTTCAAGTTCACCAAAAGTATTCTGAGAACACATAGATAGTTTCACAAACTGTCACCTAAACTCTATAGATAATCTGTGAAGCATCAGCAAATAAAGTAAAACAGTAGAGCTGCTGAAGTAACTAATAAGTTATTTAAATGTTACAAGTACTCTGTAAATTATCTGCAGGTGGACTAAGTATTACCCACCATTTTCCGAAAAAACACTTTTTACTCAGAATTTTATCCCTATCAAGAAGCCTTTGAAAGCTGTCATGTCAGCCGTGAGTAGCACAACAGGCTGGTGCCGAACACCAGCTTAACCCTGCAGACAGACTCTTTGCCTTTGAACAAACCAGTCTCTCATCTTTGTAATGTTGCTCTCTCAGAGGCTGTTGGGTCTTCTGTCAGTGTCCTCTGCGCTGCTGTCTGTCAGGCAGGACGATGGCGGCAGGGGTTGTTTTGTTGACACAGAGAGGACCTGGTTTCTGGAATGTTCTCAGCTGAATGTTTGGACCTCGGGTCTTCAACGTGAGGCTGGGGGGCTGCTTGTGAGCTCGAGGCACCACACTGTGCCTCTGAACTTCACTCAACCCCTTAAATTCCTCTTTTCCTGGGCAGGAAATTGAAATATTGTGCAGTATTGGCACGCGGATGGTCATCTATCACGGGGGCCTGCGAGGAGATGGGGGTAAGAGGAGACCCTCTGTAGATCAGAGATGGGCTGCTGGGCCTGGGTTCAAAGGTAAAGAGGAGAGACCTCGGCAGAGAAAGAGGATAGCAGGAGTCAACTCTCTGAGTGGCTTATCACCCATCTTGCAGATCGTTTCTACTACTCATCAGAGAAGTGCAATCAGTCTCCCTTAGGGAGCCAGAATAGAAATATGAGTGTCCTCATTACGACTCGTCCAAGTTATCTTGAATGTGTGTCAAAGGACATGCAGACTTCTTAAAGCCATAATCTAAACTTTTCCTAAAAAAAAATGTATGTACATATAAACATAATCCCTCTCAATCATCATTTATGACCCACTAAGTGTGTGTGTTGGGGAGCTGTATCTGCAGAGATTATTTTGCTTGACATCCTGGGAATGACACTCAATAACTCAAACTATCTTTATGGTGTATTTACTTCTACCTTTAAAGCAGTGGCTTGAAGCTTAAACAGCAGTGAGAAATAAAGGCCGAATAGGCCGTGAGCCGGTGGCTTGGTGGGTCAAAAGTGAAGACAGAGGAATTGAGTTTATATGACTCCATACATTGTTTAGGAAACTTTGAATATTATGCCTTAATGAATGTTGGGAGCTTGAAAACAAAGATATCAAGCTCAGTATTAAGCTACAAATCCATCCCATGATACATTTATATGAGCAAGCTCACTTTCTCTCTGGTTAAGGATGCAAAGAACTTTATTTATGCCATTTTTTAAATATTCACCCAAAACAACTTACACTTCATTTTCCTGTAAGAGAGAGTATACTAAAAACCTGGAATATGGATTTCAGTTGTAATCAATTTTGGTTATATGTTATTTTTGAAAGTAGAAACAAGGATTTGTCTGAGGTTTTCAGAAATGCACCTGATAGTTGAGCCTCATTCCCAGGACATCAAATCCCAACATTTTTAGTTGGTAAAATGTCCTGAGCTCAGCAAAACAGTGAGAAAATAAGGAGCAGGCAGAGGGCAGATTCTCTACAGATACACACACCACCACACACTTTTAGTGGATCATAAGTGATGATTGAGAGGGATTATGTGTATATGAGTCTATATATTGTTTTTTTAAGTAAATTGTTTCATATTATGTCTTTAAACAAAGAAGCTGAGTCCAAATGGGCTGTCAGCTGGTTTTAAACATAAAAAGAACCTGAATTTAGGTGCATGAGTCTCCTTTTTAACATTTTTTAAATTTGCATCAACAGGTGTCCCAGCACTTTGTGATAAACTACAGCTTTTAGAGTGAATTATGAGCTTTAACATGTTTTCATCGGTTGTAATGCATCAAAACAGACAAGGCGATGATGCGCCTCGTCGTTGCATAATCGTGGCCGTAAATGCGCACAGCGTACCAGGAAATGAAACTCGCCGGCGCATCACAGGGGGGTAGGCTGATGTGGATGTGACTGGTTATATAAAAGTATAGGGCACAGTTGGAATGAACCAGATGGGATGATGACTGTCATTTTAAAGACTAAGGCGCTTCTTTCTCGTCTGCGTCTGGAAATCTCGCCTCTGCATGACCTTGTGAACTTGCCTGCTGCGTGACCTCGAAAATTCCCTGTGACGGCTCCCCGAACACCCCTCCATATCCCTGTGCTCCTTTGTACAGGCTATTACCCAGGCAGGAAGTGACATCAACGGGTCCAAACTAAAAATATGTCGCAGGACGGGCTGTCTAGGATGTCCAGGACCCGGTGTTTGTGCAGGAAGATGCCTTACACCGGCTCTACAAAGTGATGCTCACTGAAGGATGCAGGAGAGCGCCACGCAGGCGAGACACACAGACGTGCTGGAGGCTGAGTGAGTCGCCTGCTGACTGAGTGCTTTAATTCCGTCACTTTCATTCATGCAAGTTCAGATATGGTGCCATACTTTGCCCCCGTGTGAAGCCGGTGACGCAGCGCAGAGCAGAGGCGATCAGACTTATTGTGTTAATGAACGGATTGTGTCGGTGTCGCTCTTGTGAGACGGGGGAGAGGTGTGTGGTGAGATGGAAGAGAAACACCACTGTTTTGACTTGAATGGCAGGAGGGAGGAGTGAGTCCGTGCCGTTTTGTGGTGCGCTCTGGCGCATTTAGATCTAATAAACTGGGCAGATTGTTTACACACTGATTTGTAATGAGTGCACAAATAAAAACAACCGGTTGTGATGAAGTTTACCAAGTTGGATGTGTATTATGTAGCTTTAAAAGCGTCCTCTCAATGCATGAATGGCGTCTATTTTTGTCCGTCCGGTGCGTGTGTCTCGTCCTCACCAGGGAAGCTCTGACAAACCCTGCCGTGCGTCCAGACTGAGAGTGCTGCAGTCACGTGACGTCTGCTATTATCCACCCTCACGTCAGGTAGCCTACTGCTGTGTGAAGCAGTGTAAGGGAGGATATGGTCACACAAATAAAGATTGGAAAGGTGTTTGTTTAACTAAAATATAACATGATAATATCAATTTGTATTCATTCCATACTAAGGGAAAAAGGTGTACATATAATAAATAATGATTAATACCAGGATATCCACGCTGCACTACAGAAAATATATTTTTATTGATAAATGTACAACACTGAACTTACATGAGCAACAACAGGTAAGTAATGGTCCATCTTAAAAACTCTATATCAGTTTAAGAGTACAATATATTTAGAATATTTTCACAGCTTTACTATAAGTCAAATATCAGTCTCTTCAAACCAAACAAACGTCATAGGTGAAATTAGTTAGTTTACCTCACAGAACATTGGAATCACTGGTTGTTGGTAGTTTAATATAAGGTTAAATGATACTGATTTGTTCTGGCAGAACTTTTTTTAAAAAAAAGTTGTTAAAATATCTTTTGTTGCTGACCCTGTCCACAGCAGTACGTTGCTTGGCTTCCATGCCGGTGCTCCTCTCTGCTTCTCTAATTGGGGACATTTTCCCACCATCCACTGTAGGTAATACACTGACTATTGTTAAGTACCTCACAAAATCCCACATCACATTATCCAAACTTTCCCTTTAAATACATGCAGGTCAATGAAAAGTTTTTGGAAATTAAGCTGCATAGAGCACATTTCTGACTGAAGTGAAAATAGTGCATTAATATAAACTATCCCTTTAACACACTGGTTTCCATGGATATGTTGTGTTGATATCTTGCAATACAAACATGCTACATTTCAGTTCACATCAATCCTGACTCCTGTCTGAATGAAAGTGCTGCAGTCACGTGATGTCTGCTATTATCCACCCAGGTAGCCTACTGCTGCATAGAGGTGGCATGAGGGATGGTTTTGCTTGAGAATTAAAGATTGGACATGTAATATAATACCAATATTGATACATTTGTTTTCAGTCAATCTATCAAACTTTATTATTTATTTTCAGATACTACATGGTTTAGTTCATCCACCCCTTAAATGAGATGGTGAATAAAGCAAAGAAGGACATTAACAAGGAAGACTGCTATATAAAACATTGCTCAACAAAATTTGGTCAAACTGCTTTCTCAACTACAGCAACAAAGCATGGAAAAATTAAAACTCCTATTGAAATTGAAAGACAAAGCAGCATGTTGTCATTAAGGTCTGGTTATTGCTCCTTAAATGTATGCTGGTCTGTATTTCTGTGTATTACATGAACTCAGTTTTCACTTTTGTATTCAATATGTATATTCTATATATGCTCAGGGGCAGATGAAAATTAGCATTGTGCTGTATCTGGTGCAATATATTTACTGCACACCACTGTCCCTGTTGAAATAAACTAATAAATGCATAAAAATTAAATTTGTCTAACACCCTTCATTCAGGTTAGTGCAATTCAGAGTGCTTCATAGATGACTGGCAAACTAATAATAAGACAGAACAAGCGTAATAGGGTGAAATAAAAACTATAGATAAAATAGATGAAATAGTAAACAATGAAAATGATGACACTGACACAAACAATAAAATTTATTTAAAAATAATGATAAGAAAATAAAGTTAGATAAAACATTAAGAACTACTGACACACACACACACACACACACACACACACACACACACACACACACACACACACACACATTTCAGTGATAAATGTCCAACACTAAACTGAAACTACACCTTACTGTAACACCTATGAAGTCTGAGTGACATAATTCCAGCTTAGAGGTCTCATGTCAAAGAAGGAATGGACAGCTGGACATTATTTTTGAATATGATGAACAGGCTGCCTGCATCACCTCACCACCTGCTGTCCTCACTGCCAGCACTTAGTCTGACATGAGGTGGAGAGGTCATAGTTTGACTTACAGGTAATAATTATTGATGATATCATACAGACACATCTTCAGCTATACCTAGCCATCAATTCCTGTCACATTAGTATCACAGCCACTGCCAGATGGTAGCTGTCATGCTGGAACGTGTTACTTTTCTCTGTATAGTCAACATTTTCAAATAACCAATTTAAATTTAGCAATTGAAATTAAATATTACAGGGATAGTTATTTGAAGTGGGGTTGTATGAAGTTCTTAGCGATTGTCACTGTAATAGCTACAGTAGATGGTGGTCCCAACTCTGGGAAACAGCCCGGGAGACCTTAAAATACAACTTACGATGCACGTAGCGCTACGAAGGCTCTGGGAAATGGGGCCCTGATTGTTTCCTGTCAGGAAAGACTGTCTGATGGCAAAGTAAAGCAGTGAAAATATTCAAAATACCGTTGACACATTAGTAGACCTTTTTTAAGTAGCTGAAATATAGTTTGTTGCTGACCCTGTTCACAGCAGTACATTGTTTAGCTTCTGTGTTGGTGTCCCTTTACCTTGCGAGGCGTGAGAGTCCATCTCGCCAGGCTCCAAGCTGTACGTGACCACATTTGAGCTGGTGCGAGCCAATCAGAATTGTCGGAGGGACCGCTGGCAGCTACAGACATGGTTTTAGGAATGCTGAGAGCAAGAAGCACCCCTGGAAACAACTTGTTTCGAACAAACAATGGCGGCAGGGGTTAGCGTAGACACTGTGATAGCATCAGTTATATCAGAACTGGAGAGTATTTCTTAATTGAAAGAAGAGCAAAAAACGGCACTGAGGGCGTTTATTGATGGAAAATGTGTTTTCACTCTTTTACCAGTTGGCTTCAGCGTAGGCTCAGTGAGTTGATCTGATTGATTGAAGCTAGCTTGTGTTAGACATGACAGATGGTTCATCCAATCACCTGCCAGAGGTCTTCCTGAAAGTGCCCCTCCTTTTCCAAACAGTTTGTGTGTCTGTGTAACAAACCACCTGGCGTGTCAGGTTAGGTGTCCCTCTCTGCTTCTCCAAATTGGGGGCATGCTAACTGGCATCTTTAGTTGGTAATACACTGACTATTGACAGGTACCACATACAACCCCAAATCAAATTGACCAAAATATCCCTTTACTATGTATTGTGTTGATATCTTACAACACAGCCATGCTACATTTCACTGAGTGCACATCAACACTCACTCCTGTCTGAATGTGAGTGTACAGCACACTGTTACTTGAAGTAGTTTCTAAAGGCACTTCAGTGGGGCCATGTAATACTTCTTTCCACTTGGGCCACTCTTCATTTCACATCAATGAATTATCCTACTGCGAGATAACAGTAAAGCCAAGTTGAAGATCTTATCCTGAAGATCTTTAATTGTCTCTAAGTGAGTCTTCTGCAGTGTGAAATAATGCATGAGCTGTACAGTGGTGCTGCTACTGTATACGTCTTGCTTGTGTGTGCTGCAGCCTATGGGATTACTGGTGTATGTATAACTCACACTGCTGTTGCCTGCCTGTCTGGAGTGATAGCTTCATTATTCATGGTTGCGTGTAGACAGCAGTGCTTAATCTCTGCGTTGAATGGGGCAGCCTGTGACTCTGAGAGTAAATGCTCCTGCTCGGTCAGCCTTATCTGGCCCTTCCTTGTTGAGGAATGGAGGGGCA
The DNA here is from genome assembly GCF_056507025.1 of Lutjanus erythropterus. NCBI lineage: Eukaryota > Metazoa > Chordata > Actinopteri > Lutjaniformes > Lutjanidae > Lutjanus > Lutjanus erythropterus. Next base: position 16,524,014 of record NC_139321.1, read on the forward strand.
CCAGAGAGAGAGGGAGGACCGCTGAGCTGGGCCTCAGGGTGGCAACGGCAGCTAAACGCCAAGTCCCCGTCCTGGCGTATGGGGCCAGTTTGAGGCAAGTTTGAGGCCAGCAGCAATTAGCTAGACTGGACCAGGGAGCAGGGCCATATATTCTCTGTGGTGAAAGGGTCCGGGCAGGGGGTCTATTGGCGCTCGACAGGTGCAGTGAGAGGAAGGCGTCAGGAGTTTAGGGAATCGAAACCAGAGATGAGGCCAAACGACCGCGTCTCTGACTTCTGGGGTCAGATGCTCTCCTTCACCCCTGGAGGCTCCAGAGCACAGCGAGAGCCTCTTCCTGCCCTGACAATGTATCTTTGTGAATGTATGTGCAGTAGTGCATGCGTGCACAGTTATCTTTGTGCACATACAGGCTTGTGTGTGCGTGTGTACGGGGTGTTTTAGGGGAATGCATGTGACACTGGGGCGAGAATATCAGGGGGGCATGTTTTGAGTTACTGTAATCATCTGTCTCACTTTATCTGGCTCACACTCACGCAAAGAACATTGGGAACACTTCTTTGGTTAAACATCCATGTGTCCACATGTATTAAACCACACTCCATGAGGAGCTTTGATCACTCAGCTGGAACAGAGGTGGTAAAAAAAATCCTGACATGAGTACAGCCTGACCGATGCTGGATTTTTGGAGGCAATGCCAATAATGATATCAATATATCGGCTGATATTCATTATACAAAATATAATATACAGAAAATATATGTAAATAAACACACATTTTTGGCAATAATCCCTCATATGTGGTTATTAAACATTTGTGAAAAAGATATGTAAATTGAAGCAGGGTATTTTGCAGTTTAACAATAACCTTTATTGTCCAAAATCAAATCAGAGCTCTTAAATTATGAATAACTTTAAAACTAAAACTATAAATTCAAAAAATACAAATAGGAGTGTATGAAAATATTGATACACTTGAGTTTTATGTTTTGTGATACTGTACTGATTCTCAAAAACACTGTATTGTGACATTGTGATACATGCAAAGATTTAAACTTTTTTGTGGCAGATATTATAACGTGTTTTGCCTCTCCCTGTCTCCCCTCCCTTTTTCCCACCATGAAAAACACTGATTTTTTTAATTTAGTAAAAGCGACTAATCGATTGTCAAAGTAGTTGGTAATCAACTCAATAGTCCGCAACCAATCAATCAGTCGTTGCAGCTCCAGTTGCACTATGATTCTTGTCCTCACACCTTTACCCTAAGCCATGGCTACCACACCAGAAATAAAGTAAAGTGAAAAGGTACTTTAAGTAACTGTAAATCTTTATGCATATGCTGGTGTGTTCTTTATACTATGGCAGCTTTCCAATCAAACAACCTGCATTATGTTATTAAAAAATAAATAAAAAAAGTCAGTGAATAATGGACAACATGCTAATATCAACATAGATCAATATAGGCCATTATTGAGCTGACAATATCAATTGTCTGATATATCGGTCAAACTCTAGTCATGATTTGGTCTGACATATTTTTAATGCCAAAAGCTGCAGCCTTGATTCTGCAGTTACACTGAAGAATAATCTACACTGTTGAAGGGGACACATGAGTCGTTGTAGTGGCCATTAAATGGAGGAAAAGCAGCATTGCCGACCATGTCATGTTTTTTTTCTTGCTTCCTGGCTGTTCTGCTTGAACTCAATAATCCTGGATACAGCCATTACAAATCCTGCTGTCTTGACTTGAGACCCCAGACAGGAGACAGGCTCTGCAACTTGGTTTCATTTAGCATTCCTCTGGGCTTTACGGGCAGGTGTTTAACATTACTGGCAGGATATTTATTGGCAACTTTAAAGGCAACTTTTTTGCTTACCTCTCAATTAGGCACACACACATACAATGTGTGTACTGTAGATGCATGCGCGCACGCACATGCACACATACAAACACATATGATGTTGCTAACATGCAACAAACTAAGATTGACAGTTTGGCTGCTTAATGGAGCATATTCTCACTTCTTTTTCCAACACTGTCACGCACTTTATGCCTTTTGAAGCACAGATCCACATCCTTAGAATCCACCCCTGACCCGTGACCATCTCTATCTCTCTGTGTGTGCACCCCTCTTCCCCTCCACCCATTATGCCAAGTCAGTGTATGATGTGGGGTAGAAATAGGGTTGGAGGCACGATGGGATGTGTGGCCCTGTAATTACCGAAGCTTAGCGGGGCCAGTGGCTATGATGTGCAATTCTCAAATCAAGGTGCAGCCTGAAGACTCAGCCGGCCGCGCTGCTGCCCTCTGCTACTTGATTGCTGGCAGCTGGGTGAGCCATGTCAAGTGGCAGGCTGGGAAATGTGAAATCCCAGATAAAGCACAGAGCCCTAAAAAGCCATGAAGCCCCAGTAATGAGGAAAGTGATGGGGTTTGGGGTTTGGGCATGCTTAGCAGGCAGGCAGCAGCAGCCAACGGTAACTCTTTCTACCTCTCCCTCTTCTCGGTGTATCTGGGAAAGAGAGGAGAGGTGAAGGTGTTTGTATATTTGACTTTTCTAATCCTGGATTTAGAAGGATCCACCAAACTCCAACAATGTAGGACTGGTGGGTAGGTCGGCACAGCTCTAGATACACCCGACCTAAATCCTCTGGGGTCACCCTCAGACATAAATCATAAACCTACAATACATCCTGCCTATGCTTCTCATGTTTTCCCAGGACCATTTCCTTTGAAAATCACGTTAAAACCCCTGTAACGTTCCCTGCTCAAGAGCAGCCGAATAATTTCTGATATTAGCGGCGGCAGTACGATTCAGAGCGATTCCGGAGCTGTTGTAGCAGTTAAACACATTCCTAGTTTTGTGGAGGCCATTATTCCTGCTTCTTAATCACCCCCTCGGCTTTTATAACCTCCCCAAGCCTTAGTGTGTGGCTGGGGGGGAACCACATGTGGGCAGAGACCAGGAAATAACGGCACTGCCAGGCCCTCCCCTTATCTAAACTAACCACCACTAACAATGCACAGGACACCAGCACATATATCATCTCTTTTTAAGGATATCAAATAAATATTTTTCTTATTATTAGTTGAATTGATTGATATTCTTTGTATTGTGTTATCATAAAAATGTATCTTTTATTAAACTTAATCTGAACTATTTATTAGAGCTTCAATGATTAATGATTAATCAAATAATGAGTCATGCTTAGCAGGCAGACAGCAGCAGCCAACAGTCTGCATATTCTATCATTTCCTAAAATAGTTGTCAACTATTAAATTAATTGCCAACTATTTTGGTAATCAATTAATCAGTGTGAGTAATTTTTTAAGATAAAATGTCAAAATTAATTAATTCCTGCTTCTCTTTGGGTTATCTTTGGGTTGTGAAAAAACCAAGACACTGAGGACATTATCTTGGGCTTTAAGAGACGCTGATTGACATTTTTCATTGCTTTCTGGCATTTCATGGACCAATCAACTAATTGATTAATCAAGCAAATAATCAACTGATGCAGCCCCAATTGTCATGATTTTACACAAATACATATTTTCACTTAAAAACTTTTGTTTGGGACTATTTTTAGCCACAGATCTATACTTGAGAATATTTGCAGCAGCACGGCGATGTATGTTGGACTCAAAATAAACTACAGTAACAGTGTTATTTTAGTTATTACTTGGTATCAAAAGTAAGTAGTTACGTTACTCATTATATTACTATATTACTTATGTACCTTGTTGTTACCTTTGTATCCAGGCTATCCAGTGAAGTGCTGACATCCAGAAAGCTTTTGGTGCTAGATGTCCAGATGTTGGCTGTGGTGAAAGAACGTGTACCTCTCTGAGTGTCGCCTTCAAATTAGCCTCCATCACTGCATATTCTTTCTCATGGAGCCAAAAAAAACTCAAAGTAAAAAGTCTTCTACCTGTGGAAAGTCTGCCTCTCTCCCTCTCCCTCATCCTCCATTCTTTGTTTAGCCTTTTGGCTAACAGCTGACGTGACCTGCCCTGACATGCTGTAGGTACACATCGTCATAAAATAGCCTACCAAGGTCAAAAAGTATCTCAGAAACTCAGTTACTTGAATTAATAATTGTAGTATTATTTCTGTTTTGGAAAACTGTAATGCATTACTGTCCAATACTGGCCGTGTTTAGCGTGATCAACCCAGTTCAATGGTTTGGCTCACTGATTTGTTTTTTGGCCAACAATGAAAATCCAGGACACAGAGGAATAGGACAATACAATATTTGTTGGTAGGATTAATTCACTGTTGATTTTGATCTTTTTATGAGATTTGTTGACAGTAACAGAAACTAAGAACATCACCAGCCTTGTCCTTTAAGATTTCTTTGAGATTTTGTGCCAAAGCAGAGTAAATGACACCTATGGTTTGAACTGAACTGCTGAAGGTGCAGCAGCAGAAGGCGTCTGTTTTACTGAACAGCTTCTATATATAAAAAGTCAGTCTCTTTTGATAAGATGGAAGCGTTTTGATCTTGTGATAAGGGTGAGGCTCCGTGCACCAGAGAGCAGGAGGGGGAAACAAGACCCTGATTGGAAGATGAAGCAAAGTGGACCACGCTGTTTCCATCCAACACTCTCTCCTTACCTGTTCCCAGGTTTGTAGCACTACAGAGAAGATGAAGACGAAGATCTCACTTATTATAGAGCTGTTGTCCTGAGTGGATCCTTAGCATACCTAACAGTGTGTTTAACATAGCTAGCCTTTAGTGTCTAGCATGTACTTGACAGTATGTGTGAATTGGCTTGTCTAGCTGATGGTTTAGTTACAGTTAAGTGAAACACCTGGGTGCTCAGACACCAAACAGACTCACTTCACTGTGATGGGTGACACACTGTCACACCAGTCTTGATGGCATAATTTACACAGGTCACAGCCATGCATACTGTTTAGCAGGGTGGGAATAGGGGGTGGGGGTGCATTGAGAGTCGTTGCTTGTTTACCCTGCGCCTGGTGACCCCCTGCCAGCAGCTACATCAATTATCACCTTGGAGGAATGTGGGACCCTTGTGTTAAATTCCCTTTGACCCCCCTGTTGGAGGAGGTCAGGAGGTGGGCGATCTCCCCGGGGGGCGCATGCAGTCAGTGGGTGCAGGGTGTGTGTTTATGTGTGTGTGTGTGGTGGTCCAGGGAGATTCTCCTAGATCTCCATCCTCAGTCCTGCAACCAACCACTGTGCCCGCAGACCCCCAACACAGTAAACAAGATTTGCATGGTGTGTTTACAATGTAAATTGGTTTCTAAGGGTCTTAATTTTGCTTAGTGAAGCACCAAAGGTGGTCTGGGCGCATACGTGACAACCAGGTTTCATGTAAAAAGTTGCGTAGAAACTTGTAGTACACTCTCCTTGTAGTTCAAGTGTAATATGTGGAAAAAACTGCTTTTAACAGCTTATTTTTTCCTCGCTGTTACATTAAGGATGCCTCAATAAATTAGCCCACTGCTGGCACACTTTGAAGACCTCAGCATTTGTGATTTTAATGTGTTTGTTTGTCTCAAGCTGTTTTTAGTACACAAGTGTAAATCCCAACTTTACAAGTCAGTGTAGCGCACCGTAAAGGGTGGCTGTTAATGTGCATGTGTGTGAGAGTAAGTGAAAAAAGAAAAGAAAAAAAAAGCAGTTTAGACATGAGAGGTGTATAATGTCTGATGCTCCTCGCTTTAGAGGAGAATTAGATGTGAACATATGACATGTTTGGGCACAGTCATGTACACAGACACACATACACATCTTTTTTCCCTCCTCCGTCTTCCTGTGCCCCATATTAAATGTCTCCATGAGTGTGAAGAAAGTCGTTGGGAAATAGTATCATATGTGCTGTAGGGAGCGCAGATAGCATGGAAATCGATTGCGTATGGAATCACTATTTTCTGACCATGATTGATGCTCCAAGCTTATGCATTTTTATCTTCTCTTTTACAGGCTCTCTATCATTGCTGTCTGCAGAATGTGGTGCTGTCTGCTCTCCAGTTATGGCTGAGGTAAGATACCAGACTCGTGAGCTTGTCTGCAGCTCTGTCTGCGTTAGATGACAGTGTTGACATAATATACTGGTACAGTTTCTCCTCTGATGTACTGCTGAGGGTACAGTTTCTGTGTTGTAATAGCTTCAAAGTCGATGGGGGGAAATAGGCGTCTTCCTGAAACGTCTCGCCAATTTTAACCTCAGCTACCCCGGCACCAGCAACTGTGCTCTGTCCTAAGGAGTCTGCGTTAAGCTGTGCATTGATTAACTCCTTGAAGGCAGCCACCCTTGAAATGCGAGGGCCTTTACACGTTGTGACAAACCAAAGTATCCCCGCAGTGTCATCAGATCACCTCGCCACTTCCAATTAGCGGTCTTCTCCGACCCCTTTTTCGCCTTGCTGACAGTACTGAAAAGCTGCAGTGGGCCTGACCAGCAGCCTAGCCCTGAAGATCCAACACTCATCATTTATTTATCCACATGCAGGCAGACAAAACAACACACGCCCATCCCGTACCAGGACCAACAGCTGCTAGCTAGAAGAGAGTGGTGCAGCAGAACAGAGTTGGGGTGGGGTAAGGTGGGAAAGGGAGGGATCAGTTCAGCCAACACACACATACCTCTTTTTCATACACATTTGCTGACTTAGCTTGACTTGGTTTGACTTAGTACATCAGCCCAGCATGGCGGGGATTTGCATCTCTGTACTATGAGGCTACTCACATGAAGGCATGTTTTTTTTAGCTTTTTGTTATTTAAAAGGTTGTATTATGAAGCAGAAAAATCAGGAAATCAGCAGTAATTTAATATGACTTCTGTCTGTCTGAAAGCAGACAGGAAACAGTAAAATAAAGCCAACATCTGACAATACAAACAGTGACGCAGGAGAGAAGCTAAACTTCAATAGAGATTCAGTCAGAGGCTGGAACAGACTGAGGAAAAAATGAGAGCTGACCACACAGACACAAATGTCCTTCTCTCTGTTCTTCTGCACAAACATGAGTAGAGTCTCGGATCACGTGATTGTTTAAGGGGAAGAGGGGGGTCATCATGGGAAGACCACAGTCAGCGATACGTCACCACAACCTGCTTGGAGGCAGATTGGGCGCACTTTGGTCCCACTTCAGAAAGTCCATTTCAGTGCAGCTTGGCATAAATTTTATATTATATATGCATATATAGGAAAGAGCGTAATGTATTGCATTTAATTCAGAACTTACCAGAGGGCATGAATGATTAAGAATTCACTGTAGCAGTCTCCCCTTCCCTACACTAATGCAAGTAAACACGTTTGCAAGATGCATTGTTTTTAATAGGCGACTCAACAGTCGTAGCCATTAATATGCTGGGACAAATGGACACAATGTTTTTTACACAAAGAAAGAAAGAAGTTGCATAACAAGTTTCTAAAATTTCTTCTCACTCAACAACCCTCGAAGTAAAAATAGTTTTAAGGGAGTCTGGGGCTGCTGGTGGGTTTACAAACACCCACTGCAGGTAGAGAGCCCAAAAAACTTATTTATCATAAAAATCAAATGATGTACTTGCAGAACATCAGTTGAGTAAGCAGATCTTCAGTGTGGCCCAGAACACACTGCACAAAAAGGAACGTGGTCACGTGTGGCCCAAACCACCTCCAAATGTGGTCTGAGTGAACAGATTTCAAATGCATCCTGGGTACGTTCACACCTGTACTGCGAGCTGTTAATACCAGGACTGAACAGGGCCTCACACACTCAAGGCACAATCGGCACATCATCTGCACCTTCTTGTCAGTAGTTGAACTTCTTCATGTGTTGTCATGGCAATTTAATTTTCTCCTCCAGAGGGACTGTTCTTCTCTGTTTCAAATTGCACTGTAATGTTGGTGGTGGCTGGAAGGAAAGGGAGGTGGGAGGTGGTGGGGTGGTAGGGTGCACTTGACTGTACTCTGATAAGGGATTCTTTGAGGAGGAGGCTATGATGTACTGAACTTGAGAAAGCCTTTTGATCTCAGCTTGTATGCTAATGAATCTGGTCTTATGTATGCATTGTAAAGCAACTCTTTGCCTTTGTTTATTTCGATAGTTTTATGTGACGCCTTTATCCTTCAGACGTTATTGTGTCATTTGCATTACCCTCATTGCAAAGATAATTACAGCGGTTGCAGGGTGTCTTTTAATTTGCCCGTGTTGTGTGTGTGTGTGCGCAGGGGCAGACATAGCCAAACTCCTCTAACTGTGGGTTTTTGTCTGTTTGATAGCCTGACTGCAAGTAAAGCCCCTCTCGCTTTGCTTTGCAGACTTCTGTCTCCCTCAGCACACTCGCTGCTGCAGCACTCATCCACGAGCAACACACTCATTCACACGCGCTCTCGCATGACTACACAAATGCACAAACAGGACTTTCAGCCTTGACTGGCTCACGCACACAAAGCACACTCGCTTACTCACTCAGGAATTATCGTGGTAGTAAAACTAGAGAGGAAGACTGAGACAGACAACGAGGGAGCAAGAGGGACTTATACGGGGGGGGGGGCAGAGGGAGGGAAAGAGCAGAGCGATTGCCCCAGCAGAAGTATTTTATCCCCAAGCGGTTTTTAAATGCTTGCCATGTCCGTGACCCAGTCATGAGGACAAGCCATTGTTCTCTCCTGTAGCCACCGCAGCAACACCAGAAGTTGCAGTAGTTACTTATTTTAAGTGAAAACTTACATATAGGGCTGCAGTTGCGGTTGTTTTAGTAACTGAATAAGAAATATTTGTGCTTTATCAAAGAGCATTAGGGAATATGCAAAAGAGAAAATAGGACAAGTTGGTTCCTTTTCAGAAAATTCTACATTTGTATTGTCTAAACAGATAGATAAGAGTACTTGATGTAGGATTTATGTATATAAGTACTCACTGACTGTCAGTGCATTAGCTACACTAGATGCCGTTTTGGCAAACTTCCAGTTAGGACAAGCAGAGAGGGGCACTGGTGTGGAAGCTAAGCAATACACTGCTTTTAATAGGGTTAGAAATAAAAGGTATTTTAGCCATCTAAAAAAAGGTCCACCTAAAAAAATCTATATCAGTTCAAGTGTGTTATACAAGCCAAATATCGCTCTTTCTAGATCAACCAAACTCCAAAGGCAAAAACAGTAATTTTACCTTGCAGAACACGGGAGGCCAGCTCTGGCATTAAAATGAGTACATCACTGCAAAAGAAAAGGAAACAGCTGCTAGCTTGTTTTACATTCATAGCATTAGCATCCCAGATGTTTATTTGCTGTTTTCAGTGTGTGGGTTGCAGCTCTGAGGTTGTTGCTTTTTCCCAGGTACTTTGAAAATGTAGAGACCAGATGCCGCGATACCGCTTGAGACGAGCAACCACTAGCAGACTTGCACCCGCAGTGTGTATACAGTGAGTCAGACTATGTATGTTGAGACAATGTACTGTTGAATGTAATGTATATTGTATATCTATGATAGGTTTTATGGTAAAAACAAAGGTTAAGTTTCACATTCCACAAGTTCCAAAGTTTTTGTATTCTTATTCATATTAGTAAATGATGCTTCAATACAAAGAATTTGCATAAATTATTCATAGTAATCGAGTTACTCAAGTTTCTCAAGAAATTGTTTCAGTCCTACTTACATATTTAGATGCAAAGTCTATAGTAAAGTCCCTCCCCTTTTGGTGTGTCCCATTGGACCTCGTTCTGAAAAAAATATGATAGTAGTCAACAGTGAGAGACAAATGTGTTTTTTATCCTGTTTGAATTGTGCCTTGAGTTACAGATTTCAATTTAAGAGAGAAAGTCAAGAAAGTTGCAGTTTGTCGTAGGTTTGTTTTAGTTTAGTTTTGTGTGAAACTGCTCAGTGAACTAAATCTCCAGTCTTGCACTATATACATCAACATCAAAAAGGCTGTCCCTTGTAACGTTATCTTACCCAATGTGTTTTATCCAACAACCCCTGGTCCTTCAGCCTTGAAGCAAAAGAATAGTCATAATGCAACTTTTGGTTGTGTAGTCTTTTTAATTATGAATCTTCACAGTCTTATACTTAAATGGTTTTATGACAAACTGCAACTTTTTGAGTTTAAAAATGACAAACATGTATGAGTAATTCATGGCACATCTCAGACAGGATCGAAAAATTATTTCTCTCACCTCTACTGTTACTCTTTTTATTTTTTCTAAAATAAGACCCCATGGTGGTGCAGATGGACTTTGCCTCTCTATCCTACACACACTTGTTGCGCTAATAAGAATAACATTAGATGTTTGTTTACAGGTGACATTGCACAGTTCTTGCTTTTAGTGGCTGGATAAAGGTGGCGCAGCTCAGCAGCTTAGTCATGTTGTTCTTTGAAGGATGTGACAGACGTGTTCTGGAGTGTGTTGTTCTGCTGCTCTCACTTTTTTCTCTGTGTCTGTACTTCCCCAACTCTGGCTGTGTGTGTGTATGTGTGTGTCTGTGTGTGTGTGTGTGTGTGTGTGTGTGTATGTGTGTGTGTGTTCTCTCTGGTCCGCTGCTTTGGCACAAAAAGGAAGACCAGGCCGCCCCATTCTTTGTTTTGCTTCTTGTAGGAAACTAGCAGCAAATTGTGGCTCAATGAGGCGTTGCTGTTTTGTATGGTCTGATAAAGTGCAAACGAAACCGTCTGGGCTGCACTGGCCTGCTGCAGTGTTTTCCATTGTAGCTGTGAATGTAGGTCTGTGTGATGCTTGGTTAGTGTTGAACATTAGGTGATGGGGTGGAGGGGCTGCTGGGGGTAGGGACCATTCACACAGTTTTAAGATGTCACCCAGTGTTTGGAGCTGCTGTCCGCTGTGTTTAATTGTGATGAGGGATGATTAGAGCTCTGCTTAAGACTGGAGGAGAGTTTTCTGTCTTGCTTTGCTTTCAAGGGTTTCAAAATCCCAATATTGTAGAGTTCTCAGATAGCGCCAACATGACACACTTGTCAAAGTGATCAGAGCAGGGCATATGTGTGTGGGTGTATTGATGTGCATGCGGGAAATAGCCCAATTTTTACTTCAATGCATTCATCCAACACCTGCAGTAACTACTTACGTTGGAGATGAAAGGGGTGACTCACTAAATATGCAATAATTTCATGATGATTTTGTACTCCTGGAATTTGAGCAAGCCAAGCTCGGAGCAAACAACTACTTGAACATGATTTTAAGAGTTTATTGGATCAAGGATTAAAACATTCCCAGGCAGTGAAGTATGGAAATATTTTTAAATAATTTGTACTTTGTAAGAAAAATGTTGTATATTGGATGACACATTAATGCATACTTCTACTTAACTTATTCTAGTATGATGTTTTTACCTCGATAATGGAGCTGTACTAATATTGACAATAACTGTGATATTTGAAAAAAAAAATACTGATATCATGTTAATAATACACGTGATACAAATAATATTGTCTTGTATTGTATTTAGTATCTCTCAAACACACTGTATGCTCTTAAATAATTTCTGCTCTGTTTTTGCATTCTCTCCCTCCCCCAACGCCCCAACACACACTTTCTCAATAACCATTAAGTATAACATTTGTACGTGTTTGTCCAGTTATGGTTACAAACTGTCTGCCTCCCAACACTTAGATGATAGCATTACTGTGACTTCCTTTGGCCATGATATTCATGTAGTGAAGTGTAGTGCAGATTACATTTTCAGAATTGGTCAATCAGGTTTTCTGTGGGTTCTTTAAAAGTCTAAAAATTCAATTACCTAATTATAGCCCTTAACATGTCTTAGAAAATGATTGGATTATGAAATTAATGTTTCTTTCATGAATTTGCATTAACAAAACCAACACGGGACCAGCAACCAGGAATGCAAAGTGTGCGCCAGTTCAGAATTAGTCTGATTCAGTGTCTGTAGACTGTGGGTATGAGCCTGTCATTGGATTACAGTTTAACTCGGCATTTTCCTCCATTCGCTATCTGCATATTACTGTTTCCCTGTCGCCACGTGAAACAACAACAACCTCCATGTTAGCCACGCACATGCTGAAGATAGCCAGATACTGTAACGTACGAATTTAAACAAGCTAGCAGCTGTTACATTTTGTTTTGTGGCAATTTAACCATCTTAATATCAGGACTTGCCTCTCTAAGTGCAAATACTCCACCAAAACAAGTATATTTTGCAGGGGCACTGTAGCTGCATCCTTGGCTTAGCACCGCTCACACTCACACTAACCCTTGTGATTGGTTTAAAGAAATACAAACAATGCAGAATGATAATGTGTGAAGCCAGACCTTTCTCCAGCGCTCACACAGTGCTATGCAGATTGGTCTAGTTATGCTATATGAGACCTGGTGAGAATTTATCAGAACACACCCTCCAGCTGGTGTGTCTTGATGTGGTGTGTGGGCTAATGGGGCATCTCCTGTCATTAAAAAAAAATAACTTCTAGAGGTGCTGTTAACATTGCTGTCATCTAATATGGGGAAGTGCAAGGTCAGCAAGGTCTGGCTCGAAAAGAGTGCATTTAGTGCTTGGTTGAAACCTATTGATGCTTGCTGCACTCGTGACCCACAGTGGACTAACAATATTACATCCTGCAACTCCAGGCAGGACAGTATGAACATGAAAGGTCTTAAAGCCCCCCCCCCCCCCAAAAAAAAAGAAAATCAAAAAAACATATTGTTTATCTGGCCCGTAGTGCTATTTAATTATCTAGATTGTTTTGGTGTGAGTTGCAGAGTTTTAGAGATATTGGCTGCAGAGATGTCTGCCTTCTCGCAAATAGTATAATGGCACTAAAAGTCACTTGGCTTGTGGTGCTCAAAGCTCAAAAAAAATTTTTTTGAAACCTTCAGCAGCGATGTCTCTTTCCAAAAATCATAATCCATAGACCTTGCTATGAGCAGTTGCCATGACAGTTATGTTGGAAATATTTTCTTACTAGTAGAAATAAAGTAGTTCCAGTAGATTCTGCTGTAGAGAGAAAATAGTTCCTTCATGAAACTGCTGACAACATGGTCTGTGGATTATCTTGACTAACTGGGTCATGATTTCTCAAAAGAGACACTGCTGTTCTTCAAGTGTTTTTCTTGGTGCTTTGAGCACCACAAGCTGAGCGCCATCTAGTTCTGTTATATTCAAGAGAAGTGAGACATCCCTTTGGCCAACATTTCCAAAAGTCAACAACTCAAACCAAAACTATCTAGCTGGATGCATGGAACTACAGGCCATAGGAAACTGCATTCAGAATGGTCTCACGAAAAAGTCTTAAATTTAACATGTTGAAACCCTGTTCCAAGGCCTGACTGAACATTTTTCAACACCACTGGGATGCATGGGGAGCAAAACGCTGTGAAGATCCACAGATCAAGTTCATTGAGTCAAGTAAAACAAACACATGGCTTGGGAGATAGACAAAGAAGGAGGGTCTTGGGTGTGCCATGGCCCTTGTCTAAAGCAGTTATGGGGCCCACATGGGCGTTCTGCTCTCCAGAGGCTGTTGGGGTAATTATCTGCCAGGGTGCACAAGTGTGTGTGTGTGTGTGTGTGTGTGTGTGTGTGTGTGTGTGTGTGTGTCAGAGTGAGTGCGTTTCTCTGCTCATGTCTGTGACATGCACAGGGGATTGTAACGGCGGATGTTACCAAGCATCCTGTCCTGCGTCCTGTTGCTATGGCCTCAAACAGGATGAAATGCATATCTACTCAACCTTATATACTTCTTCACGCTTGTGTGATCTATATGTGCAACCCAAACATACACAGTCAAGCACACACACACACACACACACACACACACACACACACACACACACACACACACACACACACCCTTTATGTCCATCTTTCCCTTACGCCCAGATTCAAGAAAGGGGATCTGGGAGTCTCAGAGGAGGAGCGCGGCTGGGGGAAGAGGCTGAGGAGCCATCTTTGACATGGGGCAAGGGGCCGACGACACAAAGCCCCATTCCCTGCTCCTCCATGTGGAAAATGGCAGGAGAGCAAGAGGAGGAGGGGAAGGAGGCAAAAAAAAGTGGAGGAAAGAGGAGGAGGGAGCGACAATTAGTGGGATCTGCTAATCACCAGGGCAACACTCATTTAATTGACATGTGAAATTTGAATTCATCTAACAAGTCGATAGGCAGGACGACAATGGACCAGTCGTCTACGGTCTGCTGGTGGAAGCTGAGCAGGGGAAGCGACAGCTGAGGGCTGAGGCCAAGGTCTTTGTTAGAAGTGGCGGTGTTGTTGGGTGAGAAGGTTGTCCACAAGGAGATTATAACCCATTATGCCTTTGACCCTTTTGGATAAGTAACTCCACGGCTGCCCTTAAACACACACACCGTAGCAAGGCTTGTTTATGTGTTTGTGTATGTTCTTGTTTTTGTATTTTCAGCAGAAGGCAGAGCAAGTAAACAACTATTTTTTATACCAAAATAAACCTGACCCTGATAATTCCAATGGCTTGGAAGAAGAAAAACACAAAAGGAGGTGGGCAGAGAAAAAAAACCCTGCAGTCTGTCCATTCCTTCTTTCACAGAAATCAATAAGCTATTTAAGGTCATCAGAAAGCAGCATCGCTGTCATGCAGCTGCTATGGGAAGTGAAAACAGACAACTCTCACAGCCACGTCAAGAAGTGAGCTGGAACAGATGCAAACCTTTACTCGAACCGCCATTTATTCAGGATGATACAAAATACACACACTGAACAGATGCTTCTAAGTACTTTAACTGTGAAATTCGGATTGCTTTGCATACATTTTCTCACAAATTCACATTTTTCACACTGGCAATGGGGCACTATGGTTTGGTACTACGGTCAGTCCACCACATTGGTCCAGGCTGAAATATTTTGACAAATGTATTTGTTTTATGACCATATACCAGTAAAACTATCAGCTTTAGCTGTACATATAACTGTGCTTAAAGGTCCAGTGTGTAAGATTTACAGGAATCTATTGGCAGAATATAACAGAAATTGAATATAATATTCATAACTATGTTTTAATTTGTGTATATTCTCCTGAAAAGAAATCTTAGAATGAGCTGTTTATATTTACAGAAGGTGCAGATCATTTTCCATAAGGGTTGCAATGTTGCACCAACATGTCATATCATCTACACACTGGTAATTTAAATCCTAATTCAGAAACTGTTAGAATACCATATTTTAAACATGCACATGTTAACATTGTCAGTATGAATATGTTGTCATGAAGAGGAAAGCACTGTTGTGCTTAACAATTCAAGAGCAGAAGCCATTCACATTTCAGTATTTCCAACCTGTGACAGAACTACAGAAGGAATGGGTATTTTTAAGAAAGTGCCCTTTAAGTTGTGACCATTCTCCTGCTTCAGGAAATACCAAGTAACTCAGTAAAACTCAACTGTTTAACTGTTTCTCAGTAGATGAATAGGATTGATAATAGCCATCAAATCACTCTGAACATGTTAACAAGTGTAATCAGACCAAAAACTACTGGAAAAACTAGTATTTTCTCAAAATACATTACAACCCCCCCTCTATCTACACCACATTTGGTACAGTCCCCCAGGAACACCTGTCTAAAGGAGTCCTAACAGGCTGGCACTGGTTTGGCACTTCCTGGTTCTAAAACAGCATGGCCAGGTGCAGACTAGTGGAGAGGTAAGAAAATTGAACATGATAATTATATAAACATGTTAAATATCTCACATTTATGTGATGTTTCCTGTCCAACAAACACGTTTGACACGGTGCAAACATATCACATATCCACAACAAACAAGACCAAGACTATTGTTAACAGGCCTCAAACAGTCATAATCAGTATGTTTTACCAAATCACACACCATCTGGACACTTTCATATTGTGTAGTTTACATGAAAAGTGGAAGTAGAGTGTGGGTTTGTTGATGTGTTCACCATTTCTATTGTTAATGACCACAAGACACATGGGACATCAGTTCTTGTTTTAACCAAACCACCAGATTAGCCAAACTTTTGTGGAAGACAGAACAAAGTTGAAACTGTCCACACTTTCTGCTGTAAATGTCCATTACAGTTTACAGACAAACTTCCCAATGTTAACTTTGACCTACTGTACTAGCTCACAGTTTTCCTGTGCAATGAGGGATTCTTACAACATTTTTTGTGTGTCCTCGCCTTTGGCTTTTCCTCAGACTGAAATGTTTTAGGTCAGCTAGCTAAACTGTTGTCTTGTTTAAAACAACCTGTCTGATCATTCTTGCCCTGTTGCTGTGTTCCCAAATACAATATTATTATTATTAACTAATACAAATGATGGTCAAAGCTTATGCAAGTAAGGGCCAAGTTGTAAAAAAAAAATCACCAGAAAAATTTTTTTATGTTTATGTCCCCTAAAATGTTGACTATACTGACTTGTATCTGTGCAAAGTTTGTCACTAGATTCAAACGTACCCCAGGAGAGCTACATTTGATATGTAACAAATTAGAAAGCCCACCACTGTCTAATAGGTTTAATGCAGGCAGAGAAGCCAGATTCAAGCCAGATTGATTGAGATTTTTTCAATGAAGTGTGCTTCCACATGCTCCAAATCAAGAGTATAACTTTTGTTGACATGTATGACATGGTTTCACTCACTATGTCATGTCTAATCTGCAGGAGACGTAAAGCAAACTTTTCCTGCATGTTTTGATTTGGTCGATGGTTTGATTATTTCAGCTTTGTTCATCTTTTCAAACACTTGTTTCAATAACTTGTCGTTTCACGCCTTTCGACCATCAAGGCGTTAACACTCCTGAAATCTTTTAAGGTATCCAGAAAAAGTTGTCGGCCACAGACCAGCATTATTTTGCTACATTCATGTAAACCCATTGTGGTGCAAATGTGCAAATGAATATATTTATTCCAACAAGATAGACACTATCAAAGGTTTACACCACTCCTCTCAACCTGATTGAAACTTCTGTCCGATTGAGGCCATGCTCTTCCAATGGAGGTGATGAGATTAAGTATTTTTATTCCGATTGAGCTATTATTCTGGCAATTAGTGGTATATTAGGGTCCATGTAAAGCCAGTCAGTATTAAACAAAATATTAATCATGGCAGTGTGATTTTACATATTTAAAATTTGCTTGAAGGGAAACTTAAGGGTCTTTTTGTCCTGAACACTGATTGTCTTCATGCAGCATCCCTGGTTTGACTGACACATCCAGGTCTGGATAACATTGAACCAGCCCTCTATACCACTGGTGAGTCATTTCCACACTGTAAAGAGACCACATCATTTGTAAATGTATCTAGTTTTTTCCATATTTCTCCCATGGATATGCTTAGTCAACCCCACATTCTGTAACGTTCATTTCTTTATCTTTGCTTTGGGACATCTGAATGACCTCCACGTCACTCCAGCACACTTCCCAAACACACTTGTGTGTTTTTGATCTATCCCTCTGCTAACAGATAGTCCCATTGTCAGAGGTGACTTTGTAGAAGTGGCAGAGAGTCAGAGGAGACTCAGTATACTTCCAAGTCTTTCAGCCGGAGTGTAATCCTCTTCCTTTATCTCTCTGGCTGATCTGGGCCAAAGCGCCGTGTGTGAGAATGATTCAATGAGTCCCTGTTTTTTTTTCTTTTTGTAGCTCTCAGTCACGTTTTCTCGCCCTCTCTGACTGTCTCTCTCTTGTTCTCTAATTCTTACTTGTGTGTCTATTGTTCTGTGATCTTGCGGCATGACCTTTTCAACTGTTCACCTCCTCTCTGTTTAGCGTGTGGACAACAATGATGGCAGATATGATGCTGCTCTCTTTTTATGATAGAAGATCATCTCCCTCTCACACACACAGACAGATGCCACCTTGCGCCACACACCAGACAGTCGACTTGGATTATGTCCACGAATCACAGCTGGATTGATGTGTGTGCATGTGTGTTTACTGTAGATATTTGTGTGTTTCCAGGGGGGGGGGTTGGGGAGTGGGCTGCATCTGGGGCATCTGATTGGCCCACTGGCACAGGAGCCAGGCAAGATGCTGATTGGATAGATGTATGGAGACTAGCGTGCAGGTTTCTGTGTGCCATGTAGCTGTGCCTCCCAGAGCGCTGGCCAATAGCTCCACATATTGGATGCATTACAGATTAGAGCCAATGCAACTGTGTGCGCATGAATGTGTGTGTGTCTGTGTGCAAGTTAGTGTGTCTACACAGCTCATCTGTGCAAGAGCACTTTTATCCTCTATGAACAAATCTGCACTGTCTCTGCTCACCGAGGTGATCACGAAATGCATTTGCCTCTCCCAGACTAATCATTAATTATTAACGGCAGATTTGACTTGGCAGATCGATGCAGCAGCCACCCGTCGTTAGACGATTAAGACTGCTCTTAAAATACATTTTAAACCAATCAAAAGGGCAGAATTTATTGAAGATTTCTCATGTTAATGGAAGACAATTACTACATGATTTATTACAGAGTTTATTTTGCTCAAAGTGAGCCATCCAAACATATTTTCAAGATAATGGTACAATCAGAAGATGAGAGACGATGCACTGATGCTTGATGTCTGTGCAATAATTGAATCTGGTCAAGTGTCACAATACTTTAAGCATAGATGTCCCAGACTCAGAAAATTGTGATAAAACCTTACTGTTGTTCATGTTGTTGTTGTTTTTGTTTGCGACAGCTGTCACAAAGTGCTCCTTTGATTGAATTATAAATCAAAAGTGTAGGAATATTTCATACTTTCACCAAATGAAATTCCATCTTACCTTCCCTGCCATCAAAGAAATTCAAAGTCGGTGTGAAACATTAAGTGAAATTATTAAAACCCCAGTGCACAATCTGCACACAGTAGACTTGCAAGTCTGTCTCTAAATGCTTTGCTCAATAGAGACTGATGACAGCCTCTCAGCTTTTGACTAAACCTGAGTGAAAACAATCAGAATTTTTTAAAAAACAAACTTGATCACTAAACCAGTCCAAAGGTTTTAGGGCAGCCCTTCGTATTGGTGCTTTCTACTGAGGAGAATGGGAGGAGAGCATCAATTCCGGTGTGGCGTGTCCTTGAAAAAAATGTAAGGGGCATAGGTTTGCTAGCAGTCGTTTTCGCATCTGTTCAGGCACCTACCTTGCATTGAGAAATCCCCTGACAAGCAGTAAGAGGTGAGATCCCTGATCTTCAGCCGCATTGCTAATGAATATACATGGTTGATTCCAGATCAGGACTTAAAATGAAAAAAAGGCTCGGCCTCATCCTGGACAGGGACAAAAACTCTATATGGGTAGAAAAATAAGGCTCTTCTTGATTTGGGTTGCAGGGGCGTTTAATTGAATCCTGATTCTCCTCGAAATTTCTAAAAAGGTGGATACTCAAGTGACAAGACCAAATGCACTGTAATTGTTTTGAACGTTGGGAAATGGGAAAAGTAAGAATAGCACACAGAGACAGGAGAGAAGAAAGGAGACATGACGAGTGCTGAAAACAGTAGCTTCTACTCGTCCTCTCCGTGGCAGGATCTGGCCTATTAGAGCTCCTAACTCTGTCATTACACTTGTCAACACCATCCACTGTAATTGATGCAAGTGCAGGGCTTAACCACCAAGGCTTACCATACATGAGACACCCACACACCAACATGCATTAAAAAATAAACAAAATGTGACCACGCACGCACACATACTGCCCATATGGACACGCAGAGACAGAATAACAGACACACATACATATTCACACACAAACACAGCCGCACCATGAGTACGGCTGCACATGCCACACGGTAGGACACACACACACACACAGCAGTGCTTATTGAGAACATGGCAGGACTGTCAACCCCAGACGGCTCCTCTCTGCCCACCTGTCAAAAAAGAATCGGGAGGAAAATTCACCTGGCTGGTATCTCAATCTTCTTCGGTGCTTAGCTTAGCTTAGACCAACCATCTGGCTCAGCAGCTCTGCTTCCCTCCCGCCTCTTCACTAACTCTCACTCTCTCTTAGTCTTTTTAAAGCATGTCAGCAGTTACCCAGCACAGCGGTCTCGGTAAGGCTGCTAACGTGGCTGAGTGTCCCTGGGCCTCTTAGTTAGTGGGTGCTGTCTTCCTTTATTTGTGTGTGTGTGTGTGTGTGTGTGTGTGTGTGTGTGTGTGTGTTTGTGTGTGTGCTTCACAGATGGCAACGGGAGGGGAGGGGGAGTTGGAGGGGGTGATGGAGAGAGCTGTCTGAGGCTCCGGCAGCTCTCGTGTCTCTCAGGCAAGGCGGTCTGTCTGTGGGCATCTGCACTGGCAGAACCCCCCTCCTTACCCACGCCTCCCCCCCTTTCCCTGTCCACCGTCGCCACGGCCACCTAACCATCCAGCGCCGTGGCTTGGCAACCACCCACAGCGCAGAGCGGTCCCTGAAAGATGATTCCCCTTGACCTCAGATGTGTCACTTCACCGCCAAGCATCTCTGCGTGCCCCAGCGGATGATTATTTTGATAAATGATAGGGGTGAATTATACATTATGGTTACGTTGGGAGAAGAGCGGGCTGTGGCTGAGGCTAAAAGCTGCTCTGCAAGGAGCTTCTGTGCGTGAGAGTGTGCATCTGTATACACATCTGCATGTGTGTGTGCATACATGTTGTGATGTTTCTGTCTGGTTGCTGGAGAGTGCTTGTCTTTGATTCTGAGCTGGTCTCAGGGTTTGTGTTAGGCTGCGAAACCTTGAAGATGATTAGGTGAGTTGTGTTTGTAGTGTACCCTGTAAGATTGCTTCGTTCTTTCTGCTGCTGGCTTATTGATCACAGTGGAGTGAGTCGCAACATTAGATTTAACGACATGCCTCCTTACTATAGGCAGATAGGTCAAGATGCTTTTTTTTCTCCCTACTTTTTTCTTTGAACTTGAAGTTTTAAGTATCTCTCATATTTTCCTATCCATTTGCTCTTTTTCTGATTTGACACAAAAGGAGCTGCTTGATGTGGAACTTCCTACAGGAATCTGATGTAATATTTAGTGAGGGATTCTGTAGTTATGAATGTGTAAGAGTTATGTGAGGGCATACTTTACAGTTGTTTGAAATTTTATACAAGTTTGACCTTTTTGTCTCCAGGGAGCATTTGCACAGACAAGAAAGGACTGGGGTTGGGTATTAAAACCTGGTGCCAATATGGCACCAATTTCCATACATGCGGTACCTACTGAACTGACTTGCAGATTTTTGTGCCTCATTTTGGTGCGACTTCAGTTGTCTATTTATATGGTTGCCCTCTGGTGCAGATGTTACAGACATCAAAGCTGTGGCTGCACATGCCATCGCTAGCACTGTCTGTACATGGCAGCACTTAACAGTAGCCTTCTTAGCTAATAGCCACCTTGAATATGGTTAAAATGCCAAGCTAAACCGTCTTAAATGTGACTGTATTTCCCTTGAAAGGAATCTCAAGAACAAAAGAACATTTGACACGTGTATTTGATGAGACAGGTGCATAGGAGAGTGAGAAGTGGACCAAAAAGTTGCAAAAGATTGCATACTTTCCAACTTGCAAGTTAACTTTCATTTGAGATGTCATGGAACTAGACTTTCATCAGGTAAAGGCAAGTTCAACAGTGTTTTTTTGCAACTTTTTGGTCCACTTGTTCCTCTCCTATGCACCTGTCTCATCAAATAGATTAAAGCAGAGGGATGTACCATACTCAACTGCTCATCAGCCAGCAGTGTGGATGGCCCTGGCCCTAGCGATGAGGAGCATAAATATAAAACATTAGACGTCATTTGTCTGATGACAGTGCTGTTGATAATGATAGGTGAGCAAATATGATATTTCTGCAAAAAAATGCTTAAGTTTGAAGCTGGAGTTTGTTGAATCCCAACTAGCATACAAACTAACTAACTAATAAATTTATTTTGCTGTTATTCGTACTGTAACTGTTATTTAGTGTTCAGTTAGTGTAGTTTGCTTAGGTGTTATTTATTTTGTGAATTTGTTATGTACATTTATATTTGTAAGTATACTTAAACAGTTATCACTTAATATATTTAAGTCTAAATTTGCCTTAGCATTAAAAAAAGCCACTCTTTAATGTTGTTGACTGTCATTTTGTGCCTCATTATTTTTAAAGCACCAGTGCAAATACTGGTACTGTCATAAAAGTATAGTTTTGGCACCAATACAGGAAAAAAAAAAAACAACAAATGATACTCAACCCTAGAGAGGTTTTGTCTTTAGTTTTCCTGCTTTGCTTTGCAAAAAATACAGGAGTTGAGTACAAAGATTAACTTTGTATTCTGACAGGAAAAATGAATACATTAAAACATACTGAACACCACTATGCACACATGCACAATAATTTAGGCTACAATTCTCTTTGAGTAACACACTTCTGATTGGCTCAGACACTGCAGCCGCACAGTGCAGGGCCCGGCACAGTTGACACATCTGTTCCAGAGAAATTCATGGAGGTTTGGGCGCTGGAGGTGTTGGTATGCACTGATTAGCGCAAGGCTGTCTTTACCCAACCGCCGGGCTTCCTACTGGGCTTCCATAAACTGTTTACTAAGGAGTCTGTTGCCATGGTTTTCAGCCATGTTCCAATCAGTCTTTTTTTTTGACCACTCAGCTTTATTTATTCCTCAAAAAAAGCCCATGCCTTCTGCATCAACCAACTGTTGTTCCGCTCAGACCAATTGTTCTAAATCATGTATATACTGAATTTCATTTTTCTGCAGGAGAGTGAGCTTGGATGATGATTTCAAACTGATTGGATGAGCGTTGGAGAGAGTCTTTACAAGCTGACACCTTTGGCTCATGGGTGGTTTTGAAACAGAGGCTTTGATGAGAGAAAGGAGATCACTGTCATAATAACCTATAATGTGTGTTTGTGTGTGTGTGTGTGTGTGTGTGTGTGTGTGTGTGTGTGTGTGTGTGTGTGTGTGTGTGTGTGTCCTGGGGTTCCAGTTAGAAACACATACTAGCTATACTTTTTGATCTCCCTTGAAAAAAACATTTTCTAAAAAAAAAAAACTGGTCAAGATAAGTGAGACAAGACGACCAAAATTGTCTTTACTCTGATCCCTGCATGCCCTTTCTCTTTCATTCTTATATCCTTTCATTTTTTTCTGTTTCTCTCTTTTGATTTTCTCCACTGTAATAACGAGAGAAAACTCTTTCATAGATCCGACAAAGCTAAAGCAGCACAAACATGAAGCAGCTCGCGGAGGTCGGGTCACACCTGAGAAGTGGACTGATGCTCAGTGAGTCACTATGGTCAGGGCTTTGTCTTCCTATAGGCTGTAGGCTGCATCTTTAGTGTTTAATAGTCTCGTAAGCTGTTTATTTCGAACCTTTGCACCTCTCTTAACAGGAAGCCATATCCCTCAATTGGATTACCGCTAATTCAATACGACACGTGTAGAGACAACAGACAGAGGTGTTACACATCCCCGTCCCATCCCCTGCCTTTGTCAAGACACTCCTCCACAGAAACAAAAGCCTACCTTCAATTGTCCTTTTAACTTATACATTCTGCTTGAATATCATGATTTTTTTAAAAATAAATCTCAGTTTTACCTTAAATCTCTTTGCTAATGAGGATATAACTAGACCTCTTATTTTTATTCTACTTCTGGAACAAAATGTAAAATCTTGGTGGTGTTTTTTGCCACTAAAATTAACTGAGACAAAATGTTCTTTCCAAATCTCATTATGTTGAAGGCTCATTAAAATTATGTTAAAGAAATAGTTCAACAGTTTGGGAAAGATGATTGATTCCTTTCCCATCCCAAGTCTCTCTCACAAACTCAGTGCTCACTAATTAGAGCAATGTTCAAGGGATGCTTGAACAGAGATGGATCAATTTTATGGCCAAGATGACATGACTGAAAAGGGGTGAAATTAATGTTGTCAGCCTGGGTGTCATGTTTTCATCACCGCTGATCAGAGTTGGAGCAAATGACTTCAGAGTCATTTGACTAGAGAATGAATGCCAGTTGTATCCTTTCCCACTTAGGAGAAAAGTCAGACATTAATGGTTGATAGTGGGTTTTTTATCCAGTTAGAATTTAGCTCCATAGTTATCACACAGACATGCGAGTGAAATCAATCTCATAACTCTTGGCAAAAAAGTGAATAACCGCATTTCCAAAAACAGTGAACTACTCCTTTAATCTAAATTTGATATGGTATGAATAACATCTTGTGGGTAACAGTTGATTGTTTTCCAAGGTTTCATATGTTAATGTTTACAGTTCAGCCCTTGTATTCTTTGACCTCCTCCTCGCCTCTAAAGATGTTCAATCATCAAGTTTATCAAGTTATTTCTTAATCCTGTCTTTTTTTTTTTGCTTTTAAATGAATGAACCCGCCCCCATTCTTCCCAGTCCCTAGCTGCAAAGTCAGCCCTTCATTGGCCCGTTTGTCAGCTTGGCTCTGCGGTGACACAAGGTGACGTGTGACTGTTTGCAGAGTGTAAAGATAATCATTGGGCAATTAATAGGCACCAAAAGGGAACCATTAGCGAAGTGTTAACTTGCAGTGCCTGCATGGAGTGTGATGGGAGCTCGGAGGAGGAGAACTCAAGAAAAAACAAACTTGGAATTTAAATTGCACCACGCAAATGCAATGAATTGAGACATAAAGTTCATTGGTCTCTGAGGTGCGTTTGTTTGACTTTATGACTGATGAGCACATTTATCTGCAGAATAAGAGCAGCTGTAGAAGTCTTTGTAAACCGTGGTGCCAGCTGTTGCATTGCTTTGACCTCCTGTTTGTCTTAGAGTTGAGTTTTCAAAATGCACAAGGTCAAATGCATTATACTTAAAGGAATAGTTTGGATTATTTGAAGCGGGATTGTATGAGGTACTTGATAGTCAGTCGATCGATAATCAGTGCCTTTTCTGACAGGAAACCGCTGGAATAAAATCTAAATATAGCTCTCACCAAACAAATCAGACTCCTTAAAAAACAGTAATTTTACCTCACAGAGCATGGGATATGCTGGTCTACCTCTGCCTCAATCAGTTAGTTCGTCTCTGTTATAACATAAACAAACTGACAGATTGAGGCAGAGACCGTCCAGCAACTCCAGCGGTCTATGAGGTGAAGTTACTGTTTTTCCTTGAAGTCTTAGAGAGCAATGTTTGACTTCTATAATAATGCTCTCTGTCTGAAAAGGCTCCCTGATGGCAAAGTAAAGCAGTGAAAAATATTCAGTGTACAATTAAATTGATATTGATATTTTTAGGTTGGGCTTTTTCAAGTGGCTAAAATATTTTAAGTGTACTGTACTTAACACCAGGCCTGGAATTTCATCATTTTATGGTGAAGGCGACTTTGCTTGTGCTGTTGTCAAATTTTGAAGGCATGAAAGCCAAATGCAAGGGAAGCAAGGGCATCAAATAAAAAAGTAAAAGTAATGAGAAACTTTCTCAAAATAGTTATTGGATAATAGTGATAAAGTTTCTAATTATTTTGAGATAACAACTCAGTATTTTGAAATAATAAGTCTTTATTTTCTCATTATAATGACTTACAGGATCTTTTTTTAATCACATTGGCGTTATTGGGTTCCATAGGAGATAGCACATCCAGCAGCACAATGATGACAAGATGATTTAACGTGGATAGTCATTTATCACTGTTAACAGACACTGCAGTCTGCAGTGTAAAATACAGAACTGTACAGTAACATTAGCCTTCACAGTTTAAGAAAGTGTATATCACGTCAACACTTCTTTCCATATTTGCATGTTCCCTTTCTCACATTGATCTTCAGTGCTCTCTCTCTCTCTCTATCTGGCTCTCTCTATCACACCGATATAGTCTGGTTTTTCAGTGATTCATGACAGACTTGAAATCTTACCCACCACTGGTTATATGAATAGTGTCTCACTTGATGTTTCCCAATCAGAAAACAAAAGACATAAAAAATCGTACTGACAGGAAAGAGGCAGAAAAGAAAACTGTGAAATCAGCTGGGACCGTGTGGGTGGGACATCGAGACCAATGTGGCTGCAGGGCATATAATTTTTTGAGAGGCATAAGGCCAAACTGCGTGGGTACGACAGCCTCGATGGCCATGGCCTGGTTAATACACTGAGTATAGTACCTCATACAACCCCACTTCAGATAATCCAAACTATCCCTTCGGGGTTAAACTGCAGTCTTCACTGTGATGCAGCTTCTACTTACACACAGTGTTTTCCTGTAGATGCATCTTCACTCCGCCAGCTTTCCTGCAGCTTACTTGCTCTGCTTTTCTCCCTTGTAACATCTCCGTCTTATTATTCAGTCAGTCAGCTAACTCTTACATTCACTGTTTCAACTTCCACTTCTTCCATCTTGAAAGAGGAGACAGTAACATGGTAGGAAAGAGGTGACATGATGGACTTTAACAACCTGTCTTCTAGCAACAGGCAGCTCTTAATCTTTGCCCTCATGTGTGATGCCAGAGCTGTGGTTCTGGTTGTTGTTGTTACTAGTTTGAATGTAGTAGGAAAAATATAAATTCTGCCTGAGCAGATGGAAGTGAGTGACAGTAGGATCCAGCGATCACTGAGGGAAAGAACTGAACACAAGAACTTCAAGGATGCTGGAAGCATAATCCTCCCCAAAAGCTCTCTATTGGATTCAGAACTTGCCTAGAACCATACACACACACACAGACACACACACACACACACACACACAACTAACATACACACAAATGGTCATGTGATTTCACAAACCTCCTCACACACAGACACACACTCGCAGACAAAGCCTTTGAAAGACTCAAGAGAGTTATTTTCTTTTTTAAGTCTCTAAATCTTTTTATTTCCATCCCTGTTTCAGTATAATGCTCTGGCGTGTGTGTCTGCTAACGTGTGTGCGCGTGTGCATGTGTGTTTGTATGCCTCTGTAATCAAAGGCGTCTATTTTATGTTACTACTGCCCTACATATTGTAGCTGAGGTAGAGACCCATCAAGGGGAATGTTCTAATTAACAATGCTGCCATTCTCGCTGACACCTCTATCTCCGACAATATCTCTTCAACTTCCAGCATCTTCATCTCAAAAGCTTCCACTCAACAGGGAATGCACAAAACACACACACAGGGTTATGTGTGTATTCTTTGCTGCGAGGAATATCCTGAACACTGATCTAGACAGGAGTCATTTTGCTGCAAATAGGACAGTAAAGGGGGGGGTGGAGGGGTGGGGGGAATGCAGGCAGGCAGGCAGGTTGCCACGAAGGGGAAATACACACAGATGGCCTGACAGACTGACAGACAGAGGATGAGAAAAAAGTAGACTAACGAAAAGACAGACACAAAGACACATACGTACAGGATGTACATTCACGCCCAGATACCTGCCCTAAAGTGTGAGCACATCTGTGTGTTTCAGTGAGTCCACATTTTTCATTCACAGGTGTACACCTCAGGGTTAGACCTGTATGTTGGTATGGACAACTGTTGGCTTTTTAATCAGTGTCATCCAGTTCTGATATGATGACCTGGTCATGATGCATCTTTTCTTTTCTTGGCCGCTCTGAATTAAAAGGATAGTTTAATTTTTTTTCAAAATGGGGTTATATGAGGTACTCATCCATACAACTTCTGTGACTTCGATGATTCTGAACTATCCCTTTAAAACACCATAGTCACACAATAAGACGAAAAAAACTAAACGATTGTAGACCATCAACTCCTGTGTTCTGTGAGGTAAAATTACTATTTTTGCCAAAAGAGTCTGGTGGCTTTGGAGAGAGTGATAGTTAGCTTCTATAACTGCAGTTTCCCAGTGGAGTAGTGTGTCTAACAGCAAGGTAAAGCAGGGAAATTATTTTAATTATGGATTACACTTAAACTGATATTGTTTTTTATGTGGCTAAAAAAACGTTTACCCTGTCCAGACATTGCTTAACTTCCTACACCTGTACCCCTGCTGCCTCACTGGCCACCATCTACTGTAGGTAATACTGACTTTGGATAAGTACCTCATTCAACCTCACTTCAAAAAATCACTTTGGTGCCTCTAATTTGTCATTTATCAAGAATAAATCCCACACATCTGCTGCTTCCAGCTGACTGCTTGATTCCACTGGGCACTGTTGCATCGCTGTGGCCGCCAGAGTTGACAACAGCCATTCTAGACAATGCTTGCGATTCCACCAGAAGCGTTGAAGCACATCCCAGAAGGGTCTCTTTGCTTTGCTCTGCGGAGAATATGCACCAAGTCTATTTTGGATGGATGCCGCATCAAGCTACACTGAACAGATCGACAGCATAGAGAATCCAGACAATTTTGAAAACATAACACCCTGTTCAGACTCCTGATCATAAAAACAGACAAAAAAAGAAACCCTTTAACTACATAGCTTACTTACCCATGGTAGAAGCACAAAAATCAAGGAAAAAACAAATAAACAAAATCTGAACAAGTGAACAAGATTAGATGAGGAAAATGTTCTGTTTCTGTAACACTCCTGGTGGGGCATGAAGCCGTGTGGAGGATGGATCAGAACCACACTGCAGACGCACAGGCCCGATGAAATCAAGGGGTTAGAATTAAGTTCATGTCAGTGTATATTGAATATTTCAAATTTAAATTGAATGTCATATCATTTACTTTTTAGAAACTAGAACTATTTATCAATTAGTCAAGCAAATAATTGTTAAAATAACTGATAATGTAAATAATCATTAGAAGCAGTTGTAATTCTTCATTGCAGAGTAAATATCTACCTAGAACTTCCCTAACCAACTATGTCTCATAAAAATTTGAATATTACTAGTTTGTATCATTAAATACACTTTGAAGGAAACATAATGCTGTCCAAATAACTTTTTTTTTTAAAATCAACATGATGAGGAATCATCCAACAAATTCATACTGAATGTAATGTTCACCAACAACATGTTTAATCCCTTGTCCCAACAGTATCCACTTGTGGTTAACATATTTTGTGGATATGTTGAAGCACTCACAGTTGTTGAGGGTTAGTGACAGAACGTGGTTCTGGTTAAACACTGTCACTGTTGACACTGACTTGAAGCAAGAGATAGGACTTGTCATTGTAACTTGTAACTGAAACATAATCTTAACCAAAGTGTTTTTTTTTCCTAAACCTAAGTACAAGGAGGACTCAGGATGCAAACTTCAGTCTGTGGTTTCCAGAACATAGCACTTATTTCTCTGGAAAAAAATATTGTAACTGAACATGATGGCAGCAATTACATCATCTGTTAAATTAATATTTGCCAAAACAAACGAGCAATATAATGCTGTTCTATAGGAGATACTGTTTTCCTACCATCTCCATAACAACCAAATACACTTTCATCCAATGATGAAAGCTATACGATGTGGTAAATGCTGGAAAATTAGTGTATTTACATTATATTTTTGTTAAATACTGTACTATGGAATGAATAGACACCATCCTCTTGCTTCAAAAACTGCTAAACCTAACATAATTAAATTTTTCACGATTTAAATGGAGCCTTTTTTCTGATATAATGATCTAAATGGTTTTCAGGGAGCTGACAAGACCACTCATGATGGAGACATGTTTAGATTGCTTGGCATGAATGTAAACATCTTGAATATTGGTTGATAACATCAACGTTCACTCGCTTCAATAGAAGAGCGCTGGTATTCGTTACATGTGACACAGGTTGGTGGCAGCAGGCGGGCCCCTGCTCGTGGTGGCTGATGTGTCAGGATTGGGGGGATGCTGGGCTGGATCCTGCTGGGTCTTTTGTCACCCCTGCTAATTGAGTGATCCTGGTGACCCTGTCGTTGCTGCCTGGTAACACGTCAGCAGGAGCCAGTGTCGATGCCCTCCGCTTTAAGTCATAACTACATGTCTGGCTCCATGATGGGCAGTGGTTGTTGGATGTACCAGACCATTGATGGATGAACTGATGGAGGGATAGATGATAGACGAAGGCTGGATGTGCTGGCTATACCACAGTCAGGAAGCAAGGTTAAGTGCAGTTCAGTGGCTCGGCATTGACACTGTTAACGTTTCTGCTTTGTTTCCTCGCAGTGCTGACAGAACCAGAATTGATTGAAATCACGGTGCTTTAAGACACGTTGAATAAAAGCATCCAACTAACTGGCCTGTGACTTTATGAAAGTGTGGGTGGATGCATAAAAGAAGTGTAGGGAAAAATAAATGCTTTATTGTTCCTGAAGGAATCTTGCTGCAGGTATGCGGGCGTAATGACGAGGATGAAGGGATGGAGGGACTGTTAGACCGTTTGGAAATTAGTATGCTACGAACATATGAGAATAACACTTGACAGATGCTCACAGGGTGATATCATGCCCCATCTTATGATTTTTCATTAAGTATGCTATAACAGCTGCACTTGTACATCTCACTCAGTGGCGACAGCCATAGCATGCCAAGTCTTCAAAAAAAAAAAAAAAAAAAAAAAAAATCACTCATATTTCAATGCATGCCTTTGGAAGGTCTTTCAGTGAACATGTGACACTTTTCAGATAAGTGTTTTTGTGTTAACAAAATGGAAATCTTAATTTTGCTAAGCTAATTATAGCTTGTAGCCCGTTGCTAAGCAACCTAATGACAGGAGACAGCGGGGAGTCAAGAATCTAACCTTTGGCTGGATAGAGCCAAGAGGTGACATTTGGATTTCCTTCATATCAGCCTCTATTGATGCACTGCGTTCAGACTCTGGCTGTATTGCACTTTACGGTTCAAATGGTATAAAGTGTGCTTTAAAGTAACTGTGTTTTTTATATAATAAGGAAGAAAAACAGTCTAAACCCCAGTGAGGAGAAAACTGAAAGCATTCAATCAATGTCAGGCAGCTTTAACACGGCGCTGTTATGAAAATGACAGTCCTTATATACGGACGTGCATGAGTCATTCTGCACTGCAGAAATGTGCATTTAGTTATGTCACCAGAGGCTTTATATTTCTCTGCACAGGGCATAAAACACTTGGTTAGTCAGAAAATGTATACTTTATAATTTTTCCCACAATGCAAAATGGCAGAAGAGTAATGTGCTGAGTTATGAGGCTGAGAGTTCCTCTATTGTTGCTTTATGTCAGGGTTGTATTGGATTAAATTCTGGAGCACTGTGTACACGATTCTTTACCCTGACTATGTTAGATTAATACAATATTTAGAAATAATCTCTTTTGAAGTCTGGAGAAATAATCATAAAAATATAAATATCCATCTCTTTTATAGCTTCATATTCATTGTCATGAATGGATTTTTGAATGTCTGTAGTATTTTTGATCTACATATAATGTGGCACATGCACAATCTTTCCGTCTGAGATCCTCCAAAGACAATGTCTGTATGCTCTGAAAATTTCTTTGTGGGTGTCTGATTTTTCCTCCTATCGAGGGGGAGTATTTGGGGAGGGGGGGGGGGATCTATGGCTCAGCGCCAAAATAGTTTTGAAGTATCTGTGAAAAGACTCCTCTTAATCCGTTTTATTTGCTCTGCTACCTCCGAACCATTTGTCCACGCAGAGCTCCCAAAACCTCCGCTCCACCCTGCCATCTCAGGGATTTAGTGTGGTAGAGCAGAGGTGCAAGAGCCCACAGACAGTTAAAAAAAAAGCCATCTGGCCAGGGGGAGGTGGGGG
Source organism: Lutjanus erythropterus (assembly GCF_056507025.1). Taxonomy (NCBI): domain Eukaryota; kingdom Metazoa; phylum Chordata; class Actinopteri; order Lutjaniformes; family Lutjanidae; genus Lutjanus; species Lutjanus erythropterus. The sequence continues at coordinate 16,555,517 of NC_139321.1, forward strand.
TGTTGGGAGGTTTAGGGCGGAGGAGTCGTGCTGGGCAATCAAAATGACGGACAGCAGTGAGAAGTGTTTTGCGGGCTCCCATGTACATGCAAAGTAGCTCGACTTGTGAGCTTTCACAGCTCCCTCTGGTCCTCAGGTAAACACTGAGCGGCCGAGGTATGCGTGGTCTTTCCCCACCTCTGTGTGTGTGTTTTTGTTTGTGTATGGTAATAATGTGTTTGTTGGCTTGCCCATGTCAGGAAAGAGTTGACTTTCTTGTGTTTACGTCCATGTCAGTGGCTCGTGTATCTGTGTGTTCTACAAGAAAGGCTGCCAAGTTTATTTCTGTAGTTTTTCTTCAGCGGTGGTGTTTGCCAGTGGAAGGTGTTTGACCAGAGAAGTCAGGGTTAGCAGGTGAAATAAACAGCATCCATATTTCATGAACCATCAAAAAAAGAAAACTCTTCTTGGATTCGACACAGACTCAGTTCTAAGGACACTGTGAAATGGGCACACAATTGTTCCTCTTCGCTCTGAGCAAATATTATAATCCTATTCTCTTATGCTTTCCATCTTGCCCTCTCTGCCTAATGTTCACCCCAATGCCGGCCCCTTTCCCTGAGTGAAAACCCCTCCGAATGTGTGGAGGCTTCATTTTTCACTCTCCCTTTGGGGCTCTGTTGTCAGAGAGCAGCCCTTAGGAAGTCTTTATTTCTGCCAGGCAGGGCCTCTTGCGTTCCTCCACCCTCTCCCTCCGTTCTCATGGCTGTCCCCCCCACCTGCTGGGATCCTGATCCCAGCCGGGGCAGGGCTTCAGCGGGGGACAATTACCGCTTCTCCCCAGCTTTGATCATCTGACCACATGGAAGCATAACAGCTGACCACATGTTTCAACAGACAAGAAGAAGAAGAAGAAGTAAAGGGAGAGAAAAGAGGAAGAGTTAGAATAGGGTGCGAAGAAGAAAAGAAATCCCCTTTTCATTTAAGTCGAGCCCAAAGTTCCATTCCACTTTGGACGCTTTACGGAGAGTTAGCCAGAATGGTCAAATCTGTGTTTCAGCTTCCTTTGATGGTGATTATTTATTTGGATTAGGGCAACCATACTTATTGCGAACCATGCCTGGCTACAGCCTCTAATAAAGTTCAGTTTCAATTTGCCACTCTCTTCTTTTGCGAGTGCCGCGGAGAGAGAAAGAGAGAAGCAATTTGAGGCAGCCCTTGTAAAAAGTGAGTGCTAAGTCTGCTGGTATTGTCGGCCAAATTGTCAGGAGGCCAACTGGGCTCTGCTGTCGTGTTCTGAGCAGTGTCTGGCTTTTTCGCAACCTAGGCCACATCCACACTGCAGCGGATAATAAATAGGCCTAACAGAGGGGAAGTAGCTACTAAGATTGTGAGAGCAACTGTGGATGTAAAGGTGTGAGAAATGTGTTGTTCAATCAAGCCAAAAACTGATTCAGCTGCACAAAATACAACGAAAGTACTTGTTATTCTGAAACTATACAAGTAGGGCTTGGTAATATATCAATATTATGTCAGTACCATAATATGAGAGTAGATATTGTCTTAAGTGTTATATTTTCCTGGTTTTAAAGGATGCATTACAGTAAAGAGATGTAATTTTCTGAACTTAGCATCCTTTTCTGTTATTTGCCTTTTATATCCACATTACTGATGATTATTTAACAAAAATCTCATTAATATTTCATTAAAGCACCAATAGTCCCCCCAACAATATTTACTGTGAAATCCATATTGCACAAGGTCAGGGAGATGTTTGCAAAGTTTGATGGGAGCTCTGGGCTCTGTTGGAAATGCTGTCACCTTGCGTTCCTCGGTTGATGGTGCTGCTGGCAGACTTTCAGGTGACCCATCTTGAGATGCAGTTCAAATTTCCTGTCCATTTTCATGTTGGTCTTGAGCTGAAATGCTTTTCCCGAGAAGCCATTGCTCCACAGTAGTTGTTCCACGTGATAGCTAGCAAAACTGGCTATAGCTGCTTGGTTGA
>NC_139321.1:20762500-20980000 GCF_056507025.1 Lutjanus erythropterus
AGAGACTGGTTGTACCAGAACAAGTAAGGGTGTTGAAGCAAAAATCCCCAGTGCGTTTAATTTAGCAAGTGTGTGTTTAATTGCTTTCATATTAAAAATTTCATGTTTTAAAAGATTAATGTGTTATTCTTTCCTTCAAGTGACCTGCCTCACTTCATGTCCACCCAAATAGAGGTAGTCAGTGTAAACCCTTTATTAATCCTATCCTCATTAAAGTTAGTATGTTTAAACTGCATTTAAAGAGCTGACAGCTCAACATCACAATTGGAGCCTGTTGGTTGTGGTGCTGTTAAATTATGCTGTGTTATATCAAGGTGGTGTATTGGTGGTGTGTAAGGTGTATTTGCTAACACTTTGTATAAACACCTCAGAGTGCAGTGCAATACAATTCAACAGCAATACAAACAGACACCTAATATGATGAAATTCAATTATCTATTAGCAGGGCTGTTCTACTACTGGATTAGTTTTAGCTGCTAGTTAGTTTTGGTCTCTTTACTTACTTGTATGTGGCCACCAGCCAAGATAGTATCTAAATACGGTCACCCACCACCAAAAAGGTATATATATATATATATATATATATATATATATATATATGTATATATAGATTTACACTAACCCATTTGAAGCGAGAAAGGAACTAGCAGGCGTTACTTATCTCGAATTAAAATGCTCTCTGTAATCTCTGACCGCCCTGCGCTGCGGTCAGGGGAGTCGGGTCTTGAAGGAAACCCCAGACTCGCGAAAGATCTCGCGAGAGTGAGCATTTCAACCCATAACATGGTCTTGGCCTCTGACTATGGCCACATGTTGTGTGTCCCTTTAGATAAGCAGGTCCTAACCACCGTGTTGTTGTATTACAAAATATAATACGTTTATAAAAGGAGCACGATGAAGAAACAGCCTCTACATATCTCGCGAGAGTTTAGCAAATGAAGCGTTCCATTCTAGACGCGACTCCTCACTGTGACGGCTGGTGACACTGTTGCCCCCCGCGGGCGAAACGTCACACTGCAGTGTGGCGTTGCCGCTGCTGACCAACGCTAACCCATGGATGACCTCAGGTCAGAAAAAACAGCTGAGAAACAAACTGTCTGTTCACTTACTTTGAAACATACGGGTTTTTTTTTGTAAACAAGCTAAAATTATTTCATTGACGTTGGCATGGATTTAAAGAGGATTTAAGGAGAGCTTTGAGAGCCGCAAACGGTGAGTGAAGCTGGTGTCTGTCAGGCGCCTGCCCGCGTTTGTATTTAACGAAGTCACAGTATGCCCGCCTAAAGTAGTTCAAACAGCATTGGTTGTGCAGAAGAGTGCTGTTAAAGACAGTGCTGTAATGTTCATGACATGCTAATTAACAGGTGGTTTGTTATTATGACTAGTTTACACCTCCTCGGTCTGGGCGGTCAGGTCGTCTTGTGCACCGCTAGCTAGCTGCTAGTTGTCTGCACCGATGCTAACCTACAGGTGTGACTTACCTCACGTCTTTGAACGTATTTGGACGCGGGTACCAGTTTAAATAGTTTGAACATGGAAAAAAGAAGTTTGTCCCTTCGTCTGAGAAAGTTTTTTTGTTCCTTATTTTCAGTAAAAAAAAATACTACTACTGCTAAATACTAATACTACTAATACTAATTTTAAAAAAAACAGTTATAGGGAAGCATGATTGTACTGTAATGGAAAAAAGAAATTTTTAATATAATTTGGAGTCTGTTAAAGGTACTTACTAGGATTTAGAAATGCACTGACATTTATGGCTGTTAATATGTGCTAATAAGAACTCAACATTGAATGTACAGTAAAAAAGTCAAGCCAGTGACTATCAAAATATACCTACAGTATTAACTGAATTAATCTAATTAATGGTATACTTAAATAAAACACACTACTGCTGTCACTGTACCAGCTTATTATTGGACTGATTTAAATAAACAGTACTCCTGCACCCTGCTCAATAATCTCTTCAGCAGTTGATGTAATAATGCAAATTAATCTGAACACAATCACTAATATTAATTTTATGAACTGCCATTAACTGATCAAACAATCACAGTTATTATGTAAAAATTATGTGCATCCTGTGACTATGTCGTATGCAATACGCCGTTTGTAATTTGTTGCACCTTAAAAATGATCTTTTATCTCTATCTCTGTATAATGGATCAGGATCACAGTATTTGTTGAGTCATAATAGATCGGTTCATCAGTACAACACATTTCACAGGTTTGCCTTGCTTGAGCAGCTTTGTGCACATAATTTACCAAAGAGTCAGAAATGTGCAGAGTGTAATGTTTTTTTTTTCACACTGTAGAAATATGGACTGAAGATGTTTGTTTTGATTACGCAATAATATTGGCACCTCATTGGTACTGGCTGAAAAAGAAAAAAGAGCACTAGTGAAAAACCTTTCAGCGGGAGTTTTCTTATTTTGTCCAGTGAATGTTTACATTTTTTGAAAAGCATTGTGTTTTCTGCCTACATCTACCAGTGGGCTATCACAATAACAGAGGATATAATAATATGTTAGCTGTACAGGAAGGACTTGATGTCTGCAACTAGATGGAAAAAAATGTATATATCAAAATCAGAATTGGCCAAAATTAGTTGGAAAATATGAATATGTTTGATATGTGCAAAAGTCTAATGTTGTGCATCCCTGTTGATTGAAGTCAACTCTGACCAGCTAGAATTTGCACCGAAGTCCAAATATGAATTGTCATAACCTTTATTGGTTAAGTCCTCTCTGTTCCTCCTCTGAAGTGGATGGCGAGATGTGGTGCTACCAGAGACCAGGGTATGAAGCCCTCCTCCTCGCTGAGCTGCAGAGGCAGCAACAGTGCAGCCAGTTCTGTGACACTCTGCTCAGGACAGAAGGTACAAATATCCTCACAAATGCAGCTAAATTGAACACATATTACATTGTTAATTATTAGTTATCGATGTAGGAGGTTTGCATATAAACCAGAGTTATTAGTTAGTTTTGTATATTTTATTAGTTTTTATTTTTATTTTGTTTTTAATATTTGTTTTCAGTTCAGTTTAGTTTCAGTCAGTTTGTGAGTGTGTTTGCTTGTTTCAATTTATTGTTCATTGATTAAAAATTAGTTTGGTTTTTAATATTTTCAGTAATGCTCACTATAATAACCTTGATATAGACGAGGTGTTAATTCTTCACATTTTCACATCCTAACACCTCGTATTCTGGTGTCACATCAATGTTGAAGCTATTGTCATTATTGACATCTTCCCTCTCCTGCAGGTATATCGGTGCCTGCACACAGTTGTATCCTCTCAGCCGTCAGCCCCCATATCTCTTCCGCTCTGTCCTCCACGCCACCACCCCCTGTGGGCCAGAGCCGTCTCTTGGACTTTAAGGCTCTGGGCACCTGCACGCTGCTCCACATGGTCCGACTGTTGTACTCTGGAGAGATGGCAGGGGAGGGGGAGGCGGAGAAGCAAGATGCCATTTCTGCTGCAGCCAAGCTGGGCATCCATGGACTTGTGGAGGTCACGAGAAGAGATCGTAGAAGCAGACATGAGGACAGAGATGGCTGGTGTGCAGAGGTAGGAGTGCAGACGGAACCTGAAGAGACTGACGGGAGACGGGGCAGGTGGAGGAGAGAAGTGAGGGATGGGGGCACCTTTCTGTGGAAAGAGACCCTGTCAGAGGGTGAAAAAGACTCATGGACTCAGACAGAGGAGATGCAGGTGAACACAGCTCACCCCCCTCTTCTTCCTCCTCCTCCTCCTCACTCTCACCCTGCAGCCACTTTTGAGACCATCGACATGGCTGCTTTGCAGAGTTTAGGACAGACAGACTCCCACCTTCTACCACCTCAGATCCCCTATGTCCCCATATCCCTCGTCTACCCAGCAGATGAAAACACACACTACCCCTCCTCTGCCCCTGTGGACTCCACAGCAGCTGAACGCACATCTGTTGCTGTTTTGGCACCACCATACACCTCTGCACCCCTGCCCCTCCAACCTTATTCCACCCCATGTGCTGCAGACCCTCAGAGCTGGTGGTCCACCCCACAAACAGACATCACAGTGGCTGAGGAAAGTGAGAATGAGCAGTTGGAGCAGTTTCAAGGCAACATCCCAGGATACATCAACTACTTCCTGGACCCGGACAAAAAGGAGGGTCCCTGTAGGGGACGACCCAGGGGGAGGCGGGCAGCAGCAAGGGGAGGTGCCAGGAGAGCTGGGACAGGGGAAAGAAGAGCCAGGAGACCTCGAGCGGGAACAGGAGGGAGAGGGAGAGGGAGAGGGAGAGGGAGAGGGAGAGGAGGGTTAACACAGACGGTGGACGTGCAGGAGGTGGGGGTGAGCAGGCTGCACAAGTTGTTCCTGCAGAGGTGGAGCATGAGGACATCCAGGACGGGTCAGGGTGGTGGAGCTGCAGGCAGGAAGCTGTACCTGAAGACCAGAGAGCTTCTGAAACCCCCCAGGCAGAGGAGGAGAGGGCGCAGCAAAGGGTGGGAGTTAAGCCTGAGTAGAGACATGCCTTACAGTGAGGGAGGAGCAGGTAACACACAGCATGGACGGAGGAGTACAACGCAGCAGTTTAACCAGGTGAGAGTCCGGACACACTGCTGTCCTTTAGTGCCAGATTCAAAACATTCAGGGTTGGATTTTCAAATTAAATACAAAACCTTACCAGCCACAATTCTGAGAGCATTTTACATCTTGAAATACAGTATTTTATTTTGAAACAGGGGTTCCATAATCCAGCTGTGGCATAGTTAAAAAAATTGTAATGGTGTTAAAAATTTGGTGCTTGTTTCAGGATGATCTCCCTGTCGGCAGAGCTCGGAGGGCGAGGGCCAAATCAACAGTGTCAGTTACCTTTTCTGCCTCCAGCCCCTCCCTCCAGCCTTCTCCGTTGCATGCTCTGCTGTCACCTGCAGCCTCCTACGTGTCTCCAGCATCGTCTTTCCTCCACAGTACCCCTGTACCTCCTCTGCCCCCTCCACCTCCAGTGGAACAGCCCGAACACATTGATCGTCTACTGGAGGAAGTGATGATGGGCCTCGACATTATACCAAACACCAACAATGGTGCTCCATGTTCTCATCCTCCTCCTCCTCCAACCAGGAGCAGCAGGTGTGCCTCCTCTGGCATAACTTTGGCCCAAAACAAAGAAGTTGAAACCAATGGTGTAGGTGGCTGCGGCTGTGAGGAGCCCGTCCTGCGGCAGCAGGGAGAGGGAGAGCTGACCGAGATGTTAGAGAATTTCCTCCAGTCCTTTGAGCAGCACATTGACAGCTCCACTTTCAGGGAGGAGGTGGAACTGGGTGTTCAGAGCTGCACAGAGACTCCCGTCAGAAGCTCTCAAATAACTGAACAGTGCCAGAACAACACGTGTTCACAGCCACGCAAGACTCCGGTTTGCAGTGCCGCTGCACCCATAGGTACTGCGGGAACACCAGGGAGAGACGCAGAATCAACCAAACGACGGAGGAGAAAAAGAAAAAATGAATATATGTTCTCACTGGAGAGAAAGAAGCCGAGGGTGAGGAAGCGAGCTCCATCAAGTAACGCAAAGACCAAAACCATCCCTGACCGAGGAGACAAGCAGCTCCAGCAGATGCCTGTGGTGAAACTGGAGAGGAGTGGTCTGCTGCCAGCAAGAGTTACACTGCAGGGACACAGCTGTCAGAGTCTGGACATTAAGGTGACAAACATTTCTACACTAACACACTCCACTAATGCCTCTGATGAAGTCTGCTGTCACCATCAGTCAAGAAAAAAACATTTTTTTAAGACACATCTGATAACTGATACATTTGTCTGTGTGTTTTTATTTTTCAGAGTCTTGCAAAAACAAATAGCAGTTCTTCATCGGAGAAATGCCCACATGACCACCTGTCTGGCAATAATGGGCTGCACACGTGGACCAGAAAGATGTACCCATTCAGGAGCAGGTTTAGGGAAGCACAAATGGTGAGCATTGTGTTTTTTTTACAAGATCGAAAACACATAAACGTCTTCCAAACATCTGTTCTGTAAAGAAACAGGTACCATGTTTTTACATGATTGTTTTTAGCCTCACTAACAGCGAGACTTTAGGGCTGGCAATATTGGTTGATCAATTGGTTCACCACTTTGCTACAGACTGAAATATGTCTACAACTATTGGATTGACTGTCATTTATTTTCTGTCGGCAACCAAGCACGATTTATCAGGATTATCAACACGTGGAATGTGTTTCTGTCAGTCACCGTCACTTAAAATTGATTTTCTGAATGTTTCTTCATCATACCATGTTAAAAGTAGTGTTGGCACCGCTGTTTTAAATTTATACTGTTGTAACTTTACACCTGGGTTATCTAACAGTGTTATTTGTCTGTTTTATATTTTCTGTTTACCTTAATCATATGCATGAGTAAGAAAACTGCTACAATTAATGTTAGTTTGTGACTGTTGTTACAGACTGTAAAGTGCTCAGTTACTTTTCTTGCCTGACACTGATGCAAAAATACATTTTCAGTCATCATCTGACCTGCACATAACTCTAGTGATGAAATAAATCTATGCCATGACTGTTTGGTGATTAAATTAGTATCGCATCGCATTAATGCTTCTTAATTTGAGGTCCAATATTTTTATGATCAGGAATGAAAGACTGAAATATCAGTCACACACACTTTTGATATTTATTTTGGATAAATTAATTGTGATATGAATCAAAAATATTTAAGAAAATCATTATGAAAATCATTGGGTTAATAGTTTAAATATGACTGTCAGGTTAATGTTAGTGTGATGATATAGTATGGCCTTCCAGCATCTTCGTAGGCTCTTGTTTTGTGTTTTTCTGTATAATCTGATGAGGTTAATTTATTTTATAGGACAGTTTGTCCTGTGTTGAGGAGCCAAGCAGGCCCAAGAAAAATGGACATCTTCTCAGTTTACCTAGTGATGAGACTTCAACACCACCAATTCAGCCGCAGCCTGTGGATGAACAATTAGAGAAAGATCAAGATCACTTCCAGCCACAGGAGGAGGCAGTGGAGCCTTCGAGGAGGGGAAAGAAAAGGGGAGCAGAGTCCGAGGAGGAGACAAGTGATGATGAAACTGTGAACAAGAGGGTTTGCTTTGAGCAAACACCACAGCCGACCTCTGAAACATGCACACCGAGCTCTGAATCTGCAGCCATAGACACAGAGGACATAATCGATGTAGAGACAATTTCGCTGACCAGTGTAGGAGATTGTTTACAGGGACAAGAGGAAGAGGAGAAACCACTGTGGAGTGATCTGCAACTTGGTTACTTAAGAGAAACTGAGGTGTGTTTGACGGATGAAGAGATGGAGAGCAGCAGTGATGAGATCATCGATGTGGATGGAATCGAGGAAGAGGACCACCAAAAAGAGCAGAACAGAGCAGCAACAGCTCTGTCACATTTCGCTGATATGAAACCTTCCATTTCACGTCCTTCACTCCCTGAGGTCAGCCTGGGCTCAACAGGGAGCTGGGACGTGGACAAAGACGAGGACATTGATCTGATTGGAGGTTCCAGTCCCGCGCCTGATCCAGTGATCATCAGCTGGACGGAGTCGTCAAAGGGTGAGAAAGAGGAAGGGGGCGAGGGCATTGACGTTGTGGAGGAGGAGACAACCCAAGTGTCGTCAGTGGTCTTTGCTCTATGAGTCAAGGTGAGCTCGTAAACAGAAAACGTCAGATTAAGATGCTCCTACATCAGCATGTCGCGTCCAATCCGGTGCAAAGACAGAGCAGTCGCTTTCTTTCACTTTGTCTTCTTTAGTTTTGTTGTTTTGCACATTTCACAAAAACGCTAAAACATTCCTGAGTTTGCTTCATTTATCTGTGAGTTACAGAACAGGTAGAAAAAGTAAGAGTGACAGAAATCAAGATAAATGTGGTTTAATTTTGTTTTTCTTACGTTCACCCCCATGTGCAAACACTGACAATCACGTGAGGCATTTTTGTTTTCCTATTCCACCAATGTTGAGGGAAAGTTTGTTTGAACTGAAATACAGAAAAGAGAGGATGTGCATCATAATGACTGACACTTAAGTGGGTTTCATCATCAACATAACTGCATTATGTAGTTTGTGTGCAGCTCGAGCTGAGCATACAACTTAATTATTGTCAAAGGTGACTAAGATTAAGATAATTTTTTTGTACTTTATAGATATTTAGCCATTGACTTTATGTAAAGAGTTACAAGGTTGTTACTGGTAAGTTCAGTAATTTGTCATTTTTACACAGATATGTTCAGTAAAGTTTGTTTTAACTGTCAAGTGTTGAAAACAACACTAACAAAACAGTTTAGAAAGACTGCATAAAACAAAATCAAGTTTATGTACTGACAAAGGAATCAAGAGAGTTTTATTAGTTGTAAATATGACTGTGACTGTATTAGTTGTAAATATGATTACTAATGTCAGCCTCTGTTCTGCCACAATTTGTAAATGTTCCAGGAAAACTTTTGTCTTCCTCGTTTTATTGTCAAAGTTACGTTTCACATTGTTCCTTGTGGCACTTTTGAGTCCAGATTTCTACAATAAAAAAAAATCTCCTCTTTACTTCCCGCATTGCATCTCCTCTGTTCTGACTTCATGTTTGGGATTGAAACAAAAGACACAGATGTACAGGACTTTGAATAAATCAAGTAAAGCCCCACCCATACAGCGTCATTGTTGATATTATTGATCAGTTACACCCAGGCCACACTGCCTGTGTGAGCAGTTTAGTTTATTCACCTTCCAGCATTATCACAAGTTCATATAGACACTAAAAACACTGAATTGTTTTGCTGTTACAATGAAACTAAATAAACTATAGTTAAGATATGTATCTGATATGCAGTGCATATGTGTGGTGAAACGTTTTGTTCATTTTGGTGGACGTGAACCAAAGAGCAGCCACGCAGCCTGTGTGAGCAGTGCGGCTGCAGCAATGTTTCATCGAGAGATTTGGTATCTCACCTCATTTTTCCGTGTGGTGCGCAATTTTCAGCGAAAATACACACCGAAAACAGTGTGTTGACAGTCATCGACACCTAGTTTCATAGTTTGGATGTCTGCATCTGTAGAATATGTCACAGTCATAAAAATAATCAGGTGAATAGCAATATATTTACAGTGCACTCTTTTTTTCTTCTCTTTTCTCTTTCTCCTCCTTCCCATCTCTGTCTGAATGGAGGGGGGATCACACTAATTTCTGGTTTCAACTTTTCCTCGTTTCTGCAAAGAAACATGGAATATGTGTAGAAAGATAGGGCTGGCAGTAGCAGTGCCTCAACAGCAGCAGTCTGTGAGGACAGTTTGTGTGAAAATTGTGAGATTTTCAGCATTTTTCCTAAATGTGGCCTATATTCTTTCAGCGATGAAGAGAATATATAAATAAGTGTTTTTGTGTGTGCGGTGTGATTGCAGTTGCACTGTGTTGAGCTCTCCCAGCCAGCAAATTAAACAGAAAGGGTGGGAATCGCCAGAGGCCTCACAATACTTAAGTAATATTATTGTGATTATAAGGCCTGTGAACACCCACACAAATGTTTTAAATTAATCTGGCTGATCAGACTTCTTCTCAGGACAGTGTGGGTGTGTAGGCTGTAGTTGCGTAACATCTTCCTGAGTCTCCTGTTGCTTTGTTGCATCTGTTTTGTGTGAGACAAATTACACCTTTATCATTCTTAACAGCAGATTGAGATTTGTGACCTAATAAATTCCCATCAAAGCTCCAACCCACCTTCAACCTGACGTCTAATCAGCCAGAATAATTTGAAGCACCTGTGTGGGTGTTCAGAGGCTTTATACATTTTGCAGTATGCTGAATACTGTGATACTTTTTCAACTGCAAATTATGTCCCCCAAAGGAAAACTTTTAAGATTTTTTATTACAGCAAAATGGGATTGTTAGACAGACAAACTGACTTAACACTGTCATAAAAACCCTCCAATCCTCCTGGTTGTGACCTCTGCTGACCTCACCAGAAGAAAACAAAAACAACTGAGCACCATCTAGTGGACTGAAAAGGCAATTGATTTTTACTGCACTTGTACACAGGTATTTAAAGTCCGAGACTGTGGGGCTCCCCTCAGACAAAGCTTGGAGAAAGGCATCTTCCCTTTATTTGCATAGTCTCAAATCCTGGATGTCTGTGGGGTCATGATGTCATTTGATCCCATAGAAACTCAACATTTGAGCCAAGATTGCAGAAAATTGCTGTTTCACTTAACTTCAGACTACAGCAAATGCATTAAAAAAAGGTCCAGCCAAAGGCATTTTGTAGTTTTTGACTTTGGGAAAGTTGGAAAAACAGTAGAATTCTCCAAAACTACTGTAACTCTGAACTATCTCTTTAACTAAATCACACACATTTAGGTCATTATATGTGATCTCTCTTCGATAACTAATGCCTGCCCTGAAACTGTTAAAAGCTTCCCTGGTACCAAAAAGTTTATTTGCATTTTAAATATTGTTATGTGCCAGTCAGGAAAGGCGCTTGTTTTTCCCTCCTGTCTGCCCTTTCTCCCCTCCCCCTCCCCTCTTGTCTCCAGGTGCTAATGGAGAGGCTCCTCATTGGCTGACATGGGAGGGTAATCAGCCGATTGAGCTCACCTGGGCCTCTGGGCTTAAAAGCTGGGCCCTCTGCTCACTCTGTCGCTCCCTTCCTCTAGCTGGGCTTCTCCCTGTCTTTTGGTTAGTAAACCAGATTCCACATATAGACCGTGCACTGATTTTTGGAAGGTTAATGCTGTAACAAAGCCTGATTCCTTTCCTCTCCCCAGGATGGAAGATTGTGTTGATCAGGTGGGGGCGGCCAAATATGTTTCTAAGTTCGATCTTCTTAAGGGTTATTGGCAGGTTCCACTTTCAAAAAGAGCTAAGGAAATCTGTGCATTTGTAACTCCAACAGGTCTGTATTCTTACACGGTCATGCCATTTGGACTGCGTAATGCACCAGCCACATTCCAAAGGTTGATGAATAAAGTTGTGCGTGGGCTGAAGGGCTGCGCAGTCTATTTGGATGATGTGGTGATTTATAGTGACACGTGGGAAGAACATCTTGAAAGAGTAAAGGCTCTATTTGACCAGCTGATTTGGGCCCGCTTGACTATCAATCTGGCCAAATGTGAATTTGCAAAAGCTACAGTAACCTATTTGGGTAAGGTGGTAGGGCAAGGAGACATTCGTCCCATTCATGCCAAGGATTTGGCAATACAAGCGTTTCCTGTTCCCTCCACTAAGCGGGAGTTGTTGCGCTTCCTGGGACTGGCAGGTTATTACCGAGGGTTTTGTGCCAATTTTGCTTCTGTAGTGGCCCCATTGACTGGGTTGCTGAAAGCTAATGTCAATTATGTTTGGTCTCCCCTTTGTCAGCAGGCGTTTGACCAGGTGAAGAGTCTGTTGTCGTCCGCTCCCATGCTTGCAGCTCCCCGGCTGGATCTGCCTTTCCAGTTGCAAGTAGATGCAAGTGATGTTGGGGCTGGGGCAGTTTTGTTGCAGACAGATGAAAAAGGGGAGGAAAGGCCAGTTAGTTACTTTTCTAGGAAGTTTAAAGTGTACCAAAGGCATTACTCCGTCATAGAGAAAGAAGCACTTGCTCTTATTTGGGCCCTCCAACATTTTGATGTTTATGTGGGGTCAGGCTCTACTTTGGTAGTGTATACTGACCATAACCCGTTAACCTTTTTGCGTTCCCTTCAAAACCCGAACCAAAGATTGATGCGATGGGCCCTGTTTCTGCAACCCTACCATTTGGACATTCAGCATATTAAAGGCAAAGCAAATGTAGTTGCAGATGCATTATCGCGTGCGCCTTGGTCATAGGATGTCCTGTTGTAAATTTGCCCATCTTTCCTTTACATTTCTTCTGTCCCCGTTTTCATGTACTCTTAAATGTGCTTCCTTCGGATCCAAGGTTGCTGTGTCATTTGAACTGGGAGAGGCAGTGTATATTGGGAGGTGATGGGGGAGTTTTTGTGTAGTTATAAAGGGTTGTTAGTGTAGAGTTAAGCTGATCTCATTGGTTGTCTGTGAGTATTGGATTAGATTCTTCGATATGAATTGAATTTTCTTGGTTATTAATGGTTGTTTTTGTTTCTATAGGGTTGTTTAGCTCGATTTAGGTTAGCTGTATAATGTAGTTCCAAACTTTGTTTGGACTTATGGGTGGGGGTGTTACGTGCCAGTCAGGAAAGGCGCTTGTTTTTCCCTCCTGTCTGCCCTTTCTCCCCTCCCCCTCCCCTCTTGTCTCCAGGTGCTAATGGAGAGGCTCCTCATTGGCTGACATGGGAGGGTAATCAGCCGATTGCTGAAATATACATTTTTAAAAGATTTCAAGGATTTAAAAATCATCGTATTGCTCCTCCAGATTCTGATTAGAACTGCATCCATAGCAACGGCCTGCAGTTAAGAAGTAACAGACCTTAGAATGCTGTAATTGACCAATCAGAATCAAGCTTTTAACAACGTCATGTAATACACAGTATTAGTGAAAATACTCTATAAACTTGATGAATAATTAAAGATGCCTAATCTGTTTCCTCCCTTGTCATTTTTTGTTCATTAGTCCTCACCTCCCTTTATAGCATGACATCTGCCTGATTAAGCACCTTAGATTACGGGCATATCTAAATAAATGCCGTGTAAACCCTGACTTGAAAGGCGGTTGTACACATTTTATAGTTTCAGCTTGACGTCATGCCAGTTGCAGCTTAATCTAACACTGACAAGGTTTCGTTATTGGACAAAACATCAACAGAAACTCCTGCAACATGCATTAATTTGAGAAGTGTCAATAGACATTTTCACATTATGAAAACTCATTATAACTGACAAAAACTTTATCAGCCACGACTGCTGTTCTCCAGGTTTTTTGTCCACTAACCAAATGCTGAGCATTTGGTTAGTGGATGTGAATGTTCATAGTTAACCAGCCATATCTAGCAGCCACTTTTACCAGCATTTAGCTGTTGGCTGGTGCTAATTTTCTGCTCTCCTGCATGTGGTGTTTTTCATACTGCAAAGAGAAGGGACCATTTTATTCACGTATTTTTGTTTTTCTGAACAAGCGTCCGTCCACGCACTCTCAGATGGAAGTGATATCACACTTGTATAATAAAACAAGAGAACATGAGTTGAAAATGAGTTTATTAGTTATCAACCTGTGGATCAACCTCCTACACACAACAACAGAACACATCTGGGCTGCACCACAGCGCAGTCTGCAGCTCTGAGCAGGGTGAGAACAGCTGGGGAGGTCTCCCTGGAGCTTCATCTCCCCCTCTGTGTGTTTGGTTCCTCGCCCGGCTCAGGTGAGAGTACAGCGCAGGTGTGTGTGCTTGTGCGTGAGTGTGTAGGGACCTCTAAACCAAATAAAAAGACACTGTGTGTGTCAGTTATGTCGGCGTATGCGTGTGTGTGTGTGGAGCGTGTGTTTCCCTGTGCTTTAACAGTGCGATATTGTCTCTTATCACACTCTGGCAGCAGCTGTAAATCAGTGGTGGTGTTGGAGTCAGGTCAGGGCGGCTGTTGCGGCTCAAGTCAAGAGGAAGGAGAGGATTGAAGAGAGAAAGAAAGAAAGAGAGGAGATGATTGTGGGCAAAGGGGGGAGGGGGGAGGTGGAGGGGAGCTGCTGTGTCAGTCTCAGCCGGTCCTCCTCTCAGTGCTGGATACGCCTGATGGACTGGATCTGGGGGGTCTGACAGTGGGAGCCCCAGTTCCTCCAGTGCTGGTAGTCTCCGCTGTGTCTCTCACACTCCATGATGTACTGCTGGCCCCTGTAGCCAGGGTACTGGTAGCACACAAAGCTGTGGAGGGGACGGACAGGGTTAGTGGGACTATTTTAGGAGCAGAGTGGGGATTTAGTGCGTGCTTAGAGCCTCCAGCTGGTATGTCTATTACATATAACACATGCTGCTAATGAGGGCTTATAGTGACAGTGTAAAGATTTATGTGTCTAGTTTGCAGATTACAATAACTGATATTTTGAGCCAAATAAGACAGAGACAAGTCTAACTAACCTGGAGAATGAAGGGACATGTGGAGATGCATCTTGTTTCTAAATCATTAAATTCGTTCCAGCAGTGTGGTCGTCTGCATCCAAAACAAACCTCGCGAAATTACAAGTCGCACAAAAACAGGCTGCCAGACTTGTTCTGTTCTCTGTCAGTGTGGCCAAGATGTCAACATTTCTATTTGATCAAATGGTTTACTGCAAGAACACACATAACCACAGCACTGGAATTTCCGCAACTAAATCGTTTACTCTATAATATTTTTCTAATATAAAATAAATGATCATTTAAAAGGAATATTTACCTAAATGTATGCACAGTGTTGACTGGCTTTACTATATTGACGTATACTGACTGAATTTATGTAAATTAATACCATTAATGTTCATTTATGAAATGTGTTATGTATTGTATGGTAGGTGGGGACCCCAAGAAAACTAGCTGATGGGGCTCCAAACAGTTTCAGGAAAGACTCACTGAATGGAAATGAAGAAAAAAACAAAAGCGATTAAAAGGAGATCACACAGAATAGTAATGTGTGTGATTTGGTCAGAGATATTTGGGAGAATTTTACTGTTTTTCCCAGAGTGAGAAACTCATAAATAGCTTTTTATGTATTTGTTGCAGTCTGAAGTTATGTCAAATAGAAATATTAGGCTATCTTGGCTTTTATTGAGTGTTTATGGGATCAAATAACAGAATCATGATCCCACAGACACCCAGGAATTGAGTGAAACTAGGCCAGGAGACTCAGGGGGAATAGGTTTGTCTGGGGGGAGCACCACAGTCTCAGACTTTGACAACCACTGCTTTAAATTATTAAATAAACAATTTACTGCCATTAACATAGATTCACAATGAACTTACGAGCCGCACTGCACGTGCATGGAGCCAACCTCAGGCATCATCCAGCCCATGGCCTGCAGAGAGGGGTAGTCGTCACAGATCTCCACGCTGCGGCCCATGAAGTTCTCCTTCTCAAAGATGATCATGCGGCTGCTCTGGTGGGACTGGAGGGGAGACAGGAAGAGCAGAGAGACATTTGGCATTTTGAATTCATGGAGGTAATTGCTGATTGCCACCTGAACACTGAAGAGACGGGCTGAAACTCACGGCGCAGTAGATGGGGCGCAGAGACATGAGGCGCTCCACGTGGTAAGACAGGGAGCCGCTGTAAGCGTCCCAGTGGGGGTACTCTCCTCTCTCCAGGATGAACTGCTGGCCCTGGAAGTCGTGGTGCTCAAAGCCCACCCAGCTGTTCACACAGGGACAGAGATCTGTTACTGTACGTCCACCTGAAGAAGTCTGAGTCTTGTCTGATCAGATTTAGACTATTTACCAGTTTGGGTCTTCGATAGTTTGAAGACACTACAGTCAGTACACTATGTCTCATTTTTGTCTTGTGTTTACCAGAGGAAGAGTTTGTTTCACTTACGCTCCGCTCTCCACCCTGATGGAGCGGATGTTGTCCAGTCCACACTCCTGAATGTTGCAGCACTCGGAGGTGAACTCCAGGCACTTGCCCTGGAAATGCTCCTGCTCGAACACAGTCACCTGGGGAGACAAAATGAGATTAGTTGGCAATACGGTTGCATACTAGGGCTGCAATGAATTGATTCATGGATTATTAAATTCATCTCCAAGTATCTGTTTGAGTAATTTTTCAAGAAAAAAAGTTCTCTGATCCATGTTCCAGCTTTTGAAATGTAAATATTTACTGGTTTCTTTACTCTTTTATGACAATAATTGGATCTTTGAGTTGTGGGCAAAACAAGATATTTGAGAATGTCCTCTAGGGCTTTGGAAAACAGTGATTGATATTTTTCATAATTTTCTGACATTTTATACACCAAACAACTAATCAATTAATTGAGAAAGTAATCAACAGATTAATCAACAATGAAAATAATCTTAGTTGCAGCCCTATTTCATAAAGTTTATCCGCCTTTTAATCAATCAAAGTGCAGAATTTCCATCCAATATGATCCCAACACACTTTACAATTAAGGGAATGCATATGACAAAACATACAGCTGGGAAATAAAACAATTAAAACAACCCATGTTAAAGGGTTGTTTGAATGAAAAAGAACCAAAAGTTTAAAAAATATTAAAATTTAGCTCCGAGCAGAGATTCACATATTCTACAAATCTATCTCATATCCACTTTATCTTGTTTTGAATACACACTTTGTGCACAAACAAACGTTTGTTTACCTTGAAGAAAGGAGCCATGCCCATTCCTGAGTTGACCAGCGGCTGCATCATGGGGGACCTTGTAGTTCTGTACATCTTTACTCCTGAGGAGGACAGAGAAGAGGAGGAGGTGAAGAAAAGGTCAAAAGGGGTACGGAGGAAACAGTATGGATTTCCCTCAAAAGCCTCGTTTAGAGCATCAGTGGTTCAATATTCTAGACTATTTTGAATGTTTTGTTACTGGTCAGTTTCCACTAACAGAAACACCACAACACAGCTACAACTAATCTGAGCTGAAACATGCGGAGGACTTCTGGCCAAAAACAGTTACTTTACTTTGTAAAAAGGTGAAAACACAGTTCTGGTAACAGGTAACATGTTGATCAGGTGTGTCAGAAAGTGCTTGTTGGTTTTCAGTGTGTGCCTGTGTGAAGCAGCTTGAGTGCACCTGTCTGTCTGTCTGTCTGCCTGCCTGTCTGTCTGTGGTGAAAGCAGAGTCGAACGCAGCCTTACCTAGATTGGCACTTTATTAGAAGAGCTTTGGAGTGGTACGCGCCTACCGCCTGCCTCGCGTAGAGCTTTGGGAGAACCTGGCGCTTCAGTTTTATACCGGTGGTCGGGGAACGCGCCTGCCCATGCGCGTCCACGGCTCTGACTCTGACCACGCGTCCAGTCCATTTGGCACAGCTGTAGCGGTGAGGCGCGCTCCCGGCTCTGTGCGCGGCCGCTGGTCGCTGTTGTCCCGCTGCTGAGACCAGCTCAGCAGATCCCATAGTGCTGCTGGGCTCTGAAACAAAGGCGCTCCGGTATGTTCGGACCCCGGTCAGCAGTCCAGCGCCCGCCCCGGCACAAAGGGCCGGGATCGGGGTGGAGAATGTGGGGATTAACGGCAGAGCAGAGAGGCACCCCGGGGGGACACAAGGAGACAACAGGGTGGGTCTGTGTGGATGTATAGGCACGTTACAGAGCTATAAGTTTCATTTTAGTCCTCTTCACACACAATAACTTCTCACTGTTACCACACGCTCCTGCGCGCTCACCCTCAAGGCTACAGCTGTGCGCACAGATGTGGTTTAGCAAAACCACCTCTTTCCAAAGTCAAGAGTCAGGAGTCCTGGAAGCAGGAGCACATTGGCGCAGCAGTGAATGCATAATTTCTGATTGAAGTTTCCCTGCAGCTGCAGCCACAAAAAACACTTTATTTTATTTTATATTATTATTTTTGTTTGTTTTATTTAGGATCACAATCACTTATTACCCTGGGTGCCACACAAAAGACAAGTCAATGAAACATCACATTAGAGCAGTACACAATATCAGTAAAGCAAAATTCAATTTAAAAAAGTTTGGTGTCGCCTCAACAGTAAATATTTAAAGCAAATATTAGTAAGCAAGCCAAATATCATATGAATAACTGAATAATATTACCAGTGTTCATTAAAGAAAGTTAGCACCCGATGTGTAATAAATCTCTGCGTACAAAATCCCCTATTTAACCTGAACTGAGCACTTTCTGAATTGAACAGTTGTTCTAAATCAGATCAAACACACCATAGTGTTTTTATTCATATTTATTTGATCTTGATTGTTTTATTGTCTTTACTTCCTCTATGCTCATGCACTTTGGCCTTATTCTTATTTTATCTGCCTTGTCAGGTTTTATTTCTTTCTTAAGTGACTTTAAGCATTTCATTCAGATGTGTGTATCATACATGAATATTTCTCACTGACATTATCTGGAAACATGTAGCCCAGAACGTTTCTTTTCACCTTATGTGGAAGCTGGAGGATTGAAGCCACACATCATTTGCATAAAATAAGTGTACTGATTTATATTTTGAATATGTAGGTTGTTAGTTCTGGCTACTTTATTTACCTACACAAGCTGGCATGGCCAAGGTTGCTATAGTTTAAAAATAAACTAAAAATGAAAACAAGGTGTAACAAAACACTTTTTTACTTTTAGTTAACAAGCATGAAGAAACATTGGTGCATATGATTATTGAGACTGATGTTTACATGACTGGGAGTCAATTGCCTTCACAAAGTGTTGTGTTTGTATTGTATTGTAATTAAGTCTTCCCCCTGACAATTATTCCCCATATTATAATAATAATAAAAAAAAAAAAACTAAAACTAATAAATACCGAAGTTGATGAAAACTAAAAACCAAACTAAAACAAAACGTTAAAAAAAAACAAAAAACACTACACTGAAAATACCAAAGCCACTCTGGAGACTGACTGAATCAAAAACAAATCAAAAACGGAATAAAAATAAAAACTGAATAAAGCAAAATGAACTTGTAGTTTATTAGTTCTATCAGTAACTGGCCTTCGGTTTGTTCTCCAGCTGCTGTCAGTCGTGCTCTGCCTTGGCCCGTCCCCTCTGTCCGTCCCTCTCTGATGATGTGGGGATTCTTTTGTCTCGCGCCTCTGACCTCAGCAGGTTTGTTTCTCTGCGCATAATCCCTCTCCTATGGGCGCCAGCGTATAAAAGGGAGCGGGGCACTCCGAGCCACACACACTCTGAGTGAGGCTCGGCGTAGGCATCGCACACACAGACAGGTAAGGTACACACATGCACATACATACTGTACATACAAAATATACAGATTAATCTATATACTTTAAAATGTTTCCTCTATCTCTAATGCATCATTTAATTTCCTCAATACCATTTACACATTTAAATCAGGGTTGATTTGTCACATGAACATACAATCTCTAAATGCTTTTCCCTCTTTTTCCACTCAGTAATCATGTCCAGTGGAGATAAGTCCAAGACTTCTTCCCAGACCGACGGGAAGGCTGCTCAGGGCAAGAAGTCTGAGATGGGAATGATGTCCTACAAGGTGGGCGGCTCTCTGCTCTCTTGTCTCGTCTAAGCCACCCCAAGATTTAATTTATCACATCATAAACCCTTACTGTTGTTGTACTGACTCACCTGTGTGCATCTGTCATCTCCAGATGTACGTGTTCGACCAGGAGAACTTCCAGGGTCGCATGATCGAGATCAGCAATGAGTGCATGAATGTGTGTGAGATGGGCATGGACCGTGTGCGCTCCCTGCGCGTTGAGTGCGGACCGTAAGTCTCAAAAACAGAAACATGTAAATTTTTCACCTTTAAAACACTTTGCCTTTGCCCGGACTCTTCATGATGTTGTCTCGTCTGCAGCTTCGTGGGCTTCGAGCAGATGAACTTCTGTGGTGAGATGTACATCCTGGAGAAGGGAGAGTACCCTCGCTGGGATTCCTGGAGCAACTGCCAGAAGAACGACTACCTGCTGTCCTTCAGGCCCGTCAGAATGGTAAAAATAACACACACACTCTCAAGTTTTCTCTTTTCTCTTTAGACCCCTCACTAAACTTTCTCTCTTCTAGGACCCCGAGAAGCACAAGATCTGCCTGTACGAGGTTGGAGAGTTCAAGGGCCGCAAGATGGAGATCATGGACGATGACGTTCCCAGCCTGTTCTCCTACGGCTTCACCGACAGAGTGGGCAGCATCATTGTCAGCTGCGGAACGTGAGTGTTGTCTCACCTCACATAGCATAAAAATCTACATAAAGTCAATTCTCTCCTGACATGTTTCTTCTCTTTCCTCCTCTTTCCAGCTGGGTGGGATACCAGTTCCCTGGATACCGTGGCAGCCAGTACCTGCTGGAGAAGGGTGACTACAGGCACTTCAACGAGTATGGTGCCCGCCATCCTCAGTTCCAGTCTGTGAGGCGTATCCGTGACATGCAGTGGCACCAACAGGGCTGCTACACCATGGCCAGCAAGTGAGGCTCAGGGAAGGAGAGAAAGAGAAAGAGCGGAAGTGAGGGAGAGGGGCGGAGGAAGAGGGAAAGGGGGAGAGATGTCTGAGGCCTTACCTCAGTGCCTTTAACGGTCTTTGATCTAATGTAGTGAGGGGAAGGGTGAGGATTTAGATGTGCCCCCTGATTGGAGACAACACCTCAGTGGACGGACCAGCTGGACCACCTTCCATTCCTCTCTGTCTCGACTTTTCTCTTTCTCCCCTATGGGCTGAGTTTTGCTTTCCCCCCTTTTCTCCCTTTTTTTAGTCCCTCACTTCATTCCCCTCCACAGTCCTCTGAAACACCGGAGAGGCAACACGACACCTCTGGCTGTTTTACACACTTGATTCTCGGCTCAGGGTATGATGCATCATGGGAAACTGAGTCCCTAGAGCCCCCCCCCCTGCCCCCAACTTCTTGCCCCTGTGCTCTGCACACCCTCTCTGCTGTACAGAATCCTGGCCAAGTTTTCAATAAAAAGGAAAATCTTGATTTCAAAGATGTTCTTGTTGTTGTTACTCATTACTGAACAATCACCTGAATGAAAATGTTAATGAACAAAACAGACAAATAAAATAACAAGATGAATACAGTACAATACATGTGAGATAAATCTTTTTAATATCAATCACTACTTTTCTGAGGCTCAGTACTTTGGATCCCAGCTGGACACCAGATATCTTTCCTTTTAACTTAAATGTTTCAGCAAATATTGTGAACCAGCACAGGATTTATTGTATTTCACAATAAACAGTCACTCACTGCACATTATTCCTCTTATTACGTGGCTACTTACTTTTAAAAAATAAAGAATCTGACACAAAATATTAATTTAACAGTGATGTTATTGTTCCTCCAGAGTTTTTGATCAGAACTGCCTCCATGGCAACGGTCTGTTCTACATAGCAACAGCCTGTTTTTCATAGCAACATTCTGCTTCACAGAAATAACACAACTCAGAATGCCATAACTGACCAATCAGAATTGAGTATTTAAGACAGCAATGTATTAAGCATCAGTAATTTTAATTGTGAATTGTATACGATCATTATAAGTAAAGCAAACAAAGTATCTTATGTATGCTGATGATCTAGTTATTCTTTCTCCTAGCAACGCTGAATAGATGCTTTGACTATGGGGTCAAATATGATGTGTAATACAATGCTACAAAGAATGTTATCACAATTTTTAGAACAAAAGAATATATGGACCTCAACTTTACAGTTTTTTATCTGTCAGGGTGAGTGCTGTGTGTCTGTAATATGACAAAACATCTGGGACACTTTGTCACAGATCAAGTGCCTGATGATGATGACATGTACAGAGGTGTCGTACATTATGTGCTCAAGTTGGCAAGAAAATTCTCCATGTGTTCAGTCCATGTTAAAATAGAGTATTGCACTCTTCTCTATACTGCCCCTTTGTGGTCATCAGGAGATGTAAGCTACCTGGCTTTCTGTCAGAAAGCCCTTCTTCTTTAGGTTTACGGGATAACTTCTCCCATGTGCTTACACGTGTAAAGATGGGAGGTTGGACTCTTTTTAGTGAATCGAGTTTGTATAAGTTGCTCATTTAAAAGACTCGGGTTTTTAAGTCACTTAAGTCACCAAGTCAGTCACCCACCAGCCCCAGTACCTATAGAGCATGTGCACCAGAGACTTGTACTGGCCAGGTCAGCTAACTACCAGTTTAGCACTTAGCTAACTTGAATGGGATAAATGAATTTAGAAGGTCGGTGGTTCAATTTCCCAACCCGCAGGATAAATCTGGGTGGGAAAAGTGAAAGGGGGCACTCGACCCCGTCTCATCACCAGCACTGAGGTGCATCTGCTCAAGTGGAGCTGCTCAATGCCTGAGTGATCAGTGGATAAGCCTGAATGTGATCAAGGGCTTCCTGCAAAATAGGACTCAGTGACTCAGTGAAACAAGTCATTTTGCAGAGGGTTGTGATACTATTGATGGAATTTGTTGGCGGGTGAGAGGGTGATATCATGCAGGCCGAGGCAGACCTCCAGCTCGGGGCAGGAGGTGCACTCGCAGCTGGGAGAGCGAGTGCTGAGTTGAAATAAGCTCCAAAGTAGTTGCTTTTCTTATAGTACTGTAATTAACTTGATACATTTCCACAAATCCAGTTAACGTTCTTGAAGTTGAGGAATCGTCACTTCCAGTTCACTAAAGAGTCTCAGATGATTGATTCATGACTTGCACATCACTACACATCAACTGCAGGTTGCCTGTTACAACTGCTTGCAGATATTTCTCAAAAAACCAAGGTAGTGTGGTGCAAGCGACTAGTTTTGTGTAGTGCAGGAGTCAACACTTTCCAGGCTCTATTAAGGAATCTGCTGTCCAAATTATTTTGTCAACTGAATGATTCTTAGAACATAATTAATATGCTGCTGTCAAATCCAGGTTTTTGTGTCAAGTAACCCTTGTGGAATTGTTGGTATAAATGTTTTTTATTCAGTGAAAGTGTGTATTTTAATGTATGTGTTGTGCCTTTTAAGTGTTGAAGAGTCTGAAGCTCAACTGAACTGAATCACTCCTATTATGGTCATGCTGAATGCTGTACTGGAGAGCTCTGAATAATACCTCAGAGTCATACAATGCTTCGTAAACAAAAAATGCAGCGTATAGAGAACGAGAACAGCGGGGTAGATTCAGACACGTGATGCTGATCATGTGACACGGTCATATATTGGTATGGAGCCTGCTGGACTGTAAGATATCAACAGGACACAACTAAGGCTCTGCTCATATTCAACTTGATTTATGTTTTAAATTAAATCTCCATAAGCAGGTGGTATATTTTATTAAATTATGGCCAAACCCCCATCTTTATAGAGCTACAGTCAGAATGAATTGAAATGAATGATAAAAATGAAATGATTTGTCTTGGACCCAAGAAAGACTTTTTCATGCTATTCATAAATTGACATTTTAAGAATAATATATTAAATACATACATATATATCATTTGTATAATAGCATAATATAAAATAATAAAAATATATATTCAAATATGATTTAATTTGAAAGTAATTATTTGTCATAAGCAGGGACACAACCCAACTAAACTCAGTTTATTTACCTCTTTAAAATTATGCCGAAAGTTTATTTATTTGTTTTCAGATCAACTTTATGAATCAGTGAGTCTCTGTATTCACCACTACACTCCTGGTCTAAACACATTTAAAGGACCAGTCTGTACAATTTTGTAGCATCTAGTGGTGAGGTTGTAGATTGCAACCAAATGAATATTGCTCATGTCATCCTCCCCCTTGTGAACCTGTACGGTGTTTGCGAAAGGCCATATCTAGCCAGTGTTTGGTTTGTCCATTCTGGGCTACTGTAGAAACGTGGTGCAACATGGCGGCCTCCACAGAAAAGGACCCATGACCTCGAAAACACAACAAACAATAACAAACATTTTCAGGTGATTATACTCTAAAGACCTTAGGAATATTATTAAATTCCTGCCATATTCTACTAATAGATTCCAGTACATCACACACACTGGTCAATTTACTACAAAAATCTTTGAGACTGGCACACTGTCTGGGGTTGAACTGACCATTTATGTTCTTGTTGCTTGAAGATGAGAGTAAATTGTGTCCAAATTCCTGGTCAATATGATGTTTATGCAAGTCGTCTGACTTGTTTAGAACAGTTGGCCCCTTTAATATTTTCCAACACATTCTGTTTATTTCATCACAGGCAGTGTGTGCTCTTGTTGAATCACCATTTAAGCCATGCTCTCCTCTCTTTTGCCCTGTCATGAGTTAACAAACCATTTTGTACTGCAAACTATATGTTATAAACGCCATGCAATTCTTTATCTAGTTGGGAAAAAATGCCCATTCATCCAACTTTGTACATATGTTTAATTAAAAAAGATTTTTACAGTTTTACAAACAAGATTTTACACTCAAAGGACAAACTTTGGTTATATAAAAATACATCTAAAAAAACACAGTCATAAATGTTGTCTATGAAGCTTTTGATATGTTTTACAGCTGCTCAAATACTTTCCTCTCTTCGGATGTGGAGAGTCATATCAGTTGTAAGCTGGATGTTATCTGTCTATTCAAAGCTTTTTTTCTTTTCTGTTTAATATAAAAATACAATTTGAGATAAGTGCTCTTAAGAGCAGAAGAATAATGTTCACTACAATGTAGTGTGTGAACTAATCCAGCAGTTATGTAATGTCTGCTTGTCCATCTGACATGCGGGCAGCTGGACCGGTCAGCGAGACATCATGCGCACAAACTCTGCAAAGACAAGAGAGAAGCAGTGAGAGGGAGGAAGATAAGATGATGAAGAGATCCCATAAAGACAAGGAGAATTTGTCTCACCTTCAAAGTCCACCAGACCGTCTCCGTTAAGGTCAACGTCTCGAAGGATCTCGTTGATCTCTCTGTTGGTCACTTGTTCTCCCATCAGCTTCTTCATGGCCTCACGCAGCTCAGTTAGACTGATCTGACCATCACCGTTAGAGTCAAACTGGACACGCAGAGGGAGAGAAAGAGAGAGTGAGAATCACACATCACAGCGAGAAGGTCCTGAGTTCAAATCCCCCAGGGTCAGAGTTTGCATGTTCTCCCCGTGTCTGCGTGGGTTCTCTCCGGGTTCTCCGGCTTCCTCCCACAGTCCAAAGACATGCATGCTAGGTTAATTGTTGACTCTAAATTGCCTGTAGGTGTGAGTGGTTGTCTGTCTATGTGTCAGCCCTGCGATGAACTGGCGACTTGTCCAGGGTGAACCCCGCCTCTCGCCCAATGTCAGCTGGGATAGGCTCCAGCCCCATGCGACCCTTCGGGAATAAGCGGTTACAGAAGATGAATGAATGAGTATATTGCCTTAACTACAGCCACTGTGTTTTTCTTTACACGACCACTGGATGGCACTAGAGTCAGGGGAAATGAGGGGAATTCTTCAAACTTGTCACAAAGTTTTGGTGGTCAGAGGTCAAGGTCACCGTGACCTCACAAACACATTTTGTTCCATTTTGTTTAGAACTGTTCTAGAACTGTTCTATTCAATTCTAGAACTGTTCTGTTCTATAATTGTTCTTACATTTGAGTATCATCATGTCAGTCATGCCACATCAGAGCCCAAAGCAGAGTGTGTTGAATGAGGTAAACATTCTGTCACAGCCCTGTTTCTTTTTCTTCTTTTTTGTCATGATATGTTTTTTTTTCTCATTTATTTGGGAAGGTGGTCCTCAGAGGGACGTCTCAAGTTACCAAAGGTAGAACCGCTGGCCTACTCACAATGTTTACGCTCATTTCCAGTAAGTTATTCCAATGAGTGTATACCAGGACCATGGAAGAGTGGAATGCAACCATCATTATTGTTATTAATTACTGTGATTTTACTGCTGTGACATCTCAAAAGTTTCTGCTGAAAAAAGGACTATTATTCAATAATGACAAAACTCTGAATGAACGCATAAAAAGGTCAGGTATTATTGAAGCCTGGTGGAGAATTAACTGCTTCATGAACAAGCCATGTAAAGGCCTTCTGTCATTGAAGCCCTTCGTCATTAACAGCACCAGCTCTTGTGTGTAATGTGTATGCCAAGATTGACCCCCTGAGAATCCCAGTACCTATTTGAACTCTTGTCTTTTTATTGTTCTCAAATGAATCTGATTCATAAACCCTTTTCACAGCAGGCATTAGTCCTGTTATTATCACACTACTGATGGCTCCATCCCATCATCTGTATCTGCGCAAGTTAATAATGTTATTAGCTACACTTGTACTTGATAAAAGTGTCTGTAGCCAACTTTAAGTACCAATATGTCCATCCTGACCTCTTTGAATGCATCTCGTAGTTCTTTGACTCCAATCATGTCTGCTGTCTCTGCCAGCATCTTCGGTCCCATCAGCTCCACAAAGTCCTCAAAGTCCACTTTACCTCCACCTACAACACAAACATGAGAAAATGTCATGTTATTGTCACGTTCTGCTGTCCAATCTAATCATCACTCACATAATCATTTCATCTGATGTCCACATAGCTCCATGAAGTTACAACAGCAAAAGAAGTTATTGTTTATCAGCTGCATTAACAGTAAACACAGTCTTTTAAATGTTGTTCCTTTTTATTTTTCTGGTTGTATAGCAGAGGCAAGACAGGAGTGGACGATTCAATTCTATTGTATTCTATTTTATTCCTGTTCTACTCCTGTTCTATTCTGTCCCCTCAGCTGTTCCATGCTGTTGTTCCACTCACAGATCTGCTGGCTCAGTTCGATGAGCTCCATCTCTGTTGGCATGTATCCCATGGTCCTCATACACTCCCCGAGGTCTTTATGACTGATGTAGCCTTTTTTGTTCCTGTCAAACTCCACAAACGCCTCGCGGAGCTCTGATATAAAACACACAGAAAACACGTGTTATAATTGGTAACTCAGCTGATATGGTAATATGCTGTCGAAATTTTGTCAATACTTTTTCAATATCACATTTTTAAAATGATACAATATCTGTTAATTATACTATCTAAATGATGAACCTATGAAAAAAAAATAATGTGCTCATTCAAGGCCTAAGTCTTGAATAAAGTTTAGTCTTTGCAATTGTATGCACACAGAGAGCTTCAAGTGTTTTTGCAGAACATTATGATGTCTCAGTTAAACTGACCTTTGACCTTTTGGATGTAAAACAGCATTACCTCATCATTCTATCCTGCTAGACATTTGTTTTGTCATCACTAGCATATGAATTGCTGAGTTACAGTCAAAAATGTTTTTTTGTGAGGTCACACTGACCTTTGACCTTTGACATCCAAATTCTAATCACTTCATCATAAAATGCAAGTGGATGTTTGGACCAAATTTAAAGAAATTCTTTCAAGGTGACTGCTTTCACAAGAATGTCCCATCGTCCCAACGTCCCGCATGTACGTACGAACAACCTGAAAACATGATCCCTCCATCCACAGCTGTCACCACATGGAGGCATTAAACAACCTAGCACTGTTTTCTTTTTGCCATGGTATCAAAAGAGGTATTGTGTATTATTATTTTTTTTAATATTAGTACTGTATCAAAGTTTAAAACACTTAAATCACCTTCAATCTCCTCCGGTCTCAGCTCCCTGTCCTGTTGGAGGAAATACATAGCACACACATTAGCTTCTCACTTAATACAGTTCATCCCTAAAACTAGCAAACACTCATGCTGAAAATATTTAGAGACTGTTTGGCATAATACAACAGATAAACACAGTTTTAAAATAACATTATTGCAGCAACGACCAGACGACCACTGAAAAGGGAAGAAATGATGCACAAACATCGAGTCACCAGAAGAAATGAGGGAAATGGAGTTTGTGGCTCAACTGTGAGGGTGGTATGAAATGTTATTTTGGTATTTAAAATGTCAGTTTACATTGCTTCGAAACTGAGTTTATGTAGGTCCTACTTTAGTCAGGATTTTATACTTCATTTGCATCATTTGCAAATGCAAGTTGTTCAGTAAGATGTATTAGGCAACTGAATCCACTTCATCTCTAAAATGAAAATCTAAATCTAAATCTAATGTCTAAATCTACATGGATTAAATGGTATCCCACATTGTGATGTATATGACAAGTCATGTACCATAAATCACAAAGAGTAACCAGATTATTTGTGGAAGGTTGCCAGGCAACACACATCTGGAGATTATGAGATTTGGGAGGTTTAGTTGGTACAGAGACACATGTCCACTGTTCAGGGACATGTAAATACGCATATATTGTACATCTTGCACTCAGCACTCAAGCTCGCACGTCAAGTCCGTTCAGACAAAAGCCCACAGTCACACAATGGATGGAAGTTGTGGGTGTCAGGTTACGAGCTCTAAAGAGAAAACAATATGATAAATCCTCTGATCGTTTTATTCACTTCGGTTGCCCTCAGCCTCATTTTTCACACAACAAACTAAATTTCAAAAGTTCAAACCAAAATACAATATGAGGAGTCAGTTTCTAACTTGTAAGAAAGGGACACTGACAAAATCACTGGAATTCATTTTGGTACGTTTCATATTAATATGAACAAACAAGCAGGTGTGATTTGTAAGACTGGAAAAATCCCACCATGTTCAAGGTGTCGCACTGCTCCTTTAATGTGAGATTTTATTTTCCAGCTGTCTGTGTCAGATAGAAAATCCTACAGACTTGGGATGCATCATACAAAAAACTGAAGGTATAATAATATCACAATAAAAAGTAAATTATATGATGTTTTTCACAATAGCAAAATACAGAAAAGGATTTGAGAAAATGTCCTTTCCACTATAACAAATATTTGGTTTTATTTGGTTTGAGTCAAAAAGCTTTAACTTTAGCTTTTAACTTAAAAAACAAAAAATTTGTCTGCTACTTCAGCACCACGGACAGCACCACAAATTTCTCAGTACTCAGCTACTGATATTCCAGAGCCATGGTCGGGGCCATAGACTGTAACATGCACACAAACCTCAGTCAGATAAAAGGATTAATGAGTTTTGTGTTAACAAGAGGATGCTTTTTACTTATTTCACCAAGAAGGAGGATTTTATCCTCCCTCAAACTGCCTATTGCCTAATATCTCTTGCAGTGAACCTGGAGCCTTCAGGGGCTTTGTGAGGCAGTCACATACATTGCCTGGTTGGAAATCCAGCCTTGACCTCCACATCACCGTGAGCCACACACGTTTTAGAGTAAGCTCCACAAAGCCAGTCAATAATTTCCATGGAACTGAATGATTGACCCCTCTGAGCATGTGCCGTGCCAGCAGATCAGATCGTCTGACCCAGACCAGAGATGGGATGACACAGCTGGTGTGGTGGTGGAGAGCAGGAGGGTCAGCCACGATGAGGGGATGAAAATGAACGGAAAAAAGTTGTCTGAGAGCACAGAGTGTTCTGTTACATACGAGAGTCTGTGAAAAGCCCTGTTTAAGGAAGATGCAGGCCGGGCCCACGATGTTGTGCAGCATGTTGCAGTTCTTCACCAGAGCACCGAACGGATCGTTGAACCGCTTATCCTCCACGTCCTGATCCCCCTCCTCTCCCTCTGGCTGCAGACCCTGCTGGCCCACTGCCCTCGCCTGCCCATCCACTACCCCCTTCAGAGGCAGACCAGGCTGTTATTCCACCATCTCAACTGTCTGTAATACAACGTCTGCACGGCTGACTTCTTCACACGTAAAACATGATCACATCTTTCAAGGAACAAGGCTAAGGGCCAGTTTTCTAGTCACGCAAACACTAGATAGAGGGTTATAAGCCTGCATTACATAAGCTGCTTATTATTTCAAGGCAATCCACTCACATCAGCTATTATCTTTACTGCGATCTCGACATGCTCCTCATGTGTCCATCCTGCTACTACTGATAATTAATTGTGTGGTCTAATGACTCACATCAGTGCTCACAGTCACTACAAGGAGTTTTAACAGGTTATGTAACAGTCTCAGTTTACTACTAATGCCTCTATATGACCTACATAAGCAAACGAGGCCATCAGTGAGAAGATCAGCCATCTCTATATAATTATTTTTAATGGCTGCCACTGGCTCAGATTCTCTGTAAAATGACATGGAACAAGCTTGTGCTCACTTTTTTTCCCCAGGCGAAGTTGCAGTGAGTAGCCAGTTAAACAGAAGCAGGTAAGACTTTAACATTTAGATAATATTATTCTTGACATTGTATTTTCAGGTTATTGTGGTGGAAACACTAACACTTGTCCACGGGAGCTTCAAAAATCAATAAAATATGGAAGTCCCTTGCAGTAACTTTTAATCAGGGTGGTTTAAGCTGATGGGAGATTCCTTATGTGTTCGTCCTTGTTGATGTTACAGTGTTTTGTGTTATTAGATTGTTTAAAGCTACTACAGTGGACTTCCATATTGATTTCGGAGGACCCACAGACTTGTTTCATCTGATTTCAAGGAGAATCCGACCCTGTGGCGGCCATTAGTAAAACTCTTATCTAGAGATTAAATAATTTAAAAAAATTACAATTATAAAAACAATAGAGATCAAATGATCAAGACAAGTTGCAAAGACAGCTCAAAAAGCTAGTGAGTGGTCTTTTGAACTCTCATGATTTTGTTACATACAGAGCTTGACCGATATTGAACCAATATTGGCCTATCACAGCTATATCAATTATACTGGTATTGGCACGTATGTTGTCTGATATGTGCTGATATAAATTCTTATTTTATTAATTTTATAGAACATAATGCAGATAGTTTTTTTAGACACTATATGCACCATGTATATATTTGATCAATTTTCTTAATTCAAGTTTAATATATATATTGATCTATTTGTTTTATGAATATTAAATATCAAGTATTAAAAAGACAGTTTACAATAAAATATCCTGCCTCTGTTACGTATGTTTGTAACATGTGTTTGATAACTACATTTGAGGTATCATATTCTGTATAAAGAATATCGACTGACATATTGATATTGAATTTTTTTTTTACTCTCTAATGTTGGTATTGGCCCAAAATTCCAGTATTGGTCAGGCTGTAATTACTTTTCTCAAATTACAAGAATTAGAGTACATACTTAAAGTTGCTGAGATGCTTTATAATCAGTAACAGTGCAGGTGAAAGCACTGAGCTCCAGTAAGTCTAACAAAGACGATACAAAGTCCTCTTACCTTCTTCATATTGTCTTTAGATGGTCTGGTGCAGTTGCCCATCACCTAACCTCCCAATCTCACCCACTCTTCACCTCCAGCTGCACAAATCTTCCCTTCCTCTCTCTCTCAGACACTTGTCTATGATCTTATTTGTCTGTTTTTATCTCCTCTGTCCTCCTCTCTGTGGACTCCTCAGAGCTCCAGCTCTGACTTTGGTGAAAACCTCTCTGAGTGTCCCATGCTGGACATCAGTTACATCTGATACCA
Organism: Lutjanus erythropterus; assembly: GCF_056507025.1. Taxonomy (NCBI): domain Eukaryota; kingdom Metazoa; phylum Chordata; class Actinopteri; order Lutjaniformes; family Lutjanidae; genus Lutjanus; species Lutjanus erythropterus. The sequence goes on from NC_139321.1 coordinate 20,793,405, forward strand.
CAGAGATAAAACACAGGTCTAATCCACGCATGAACAATCCTGAATGACTCTCATCTCTATATGATCCGGAGTCACCAAACACAGCAGCACAAAAACCAAACTAACCAAACTGAACTGTCTCCTGAGAGCAGCTCACTCCTCACTGCAGCCCTGTCTCTTTCTCTTCACACTGGTCAACGCTTTTAATCTCCTCCTCTTCTCTCTCTCCCTCTCTGTACTCCTCTTTGCTCGCTCGCTCTCCTCCCTCTCCCTCACTCTGCCATTCACATGTTGCATTCAAATGACTTCATCTACAGTCTGAAGAGTTTTAGAGGAAGAATTAAGAGGACATACACAGACAGAGATTAATCCCTTCCATCTGAGATTAAAAGAGGAAGATGGGGTGAAGAGAAGAAAAAAGAGAAAGAGATACAGTAAAGAAATCAGAACAGGGAAACAAAATAGGAGGAAACTGACCTCACCATGTTTACACGTATACTTAACTAAATCCAAATGATGTAAAACAATTAAAATGTACTGAAAATATAAACATTAGTCAAATTTTATTCATCTAGCCCCAAATTACAAATCACAGTTTTCTTCAGGGGGCTTTACAGTTTGTACAGTGTCTAGCACCAAGAGAACGTTCCTCAGGGACTGGGAACCTTTGGAAGAACTCACTGTGTTTCCACTGCAGGACCAGCATCTAAATTAAATAATTGCCAAACAAAACAAAACAGCTTGGTCAGTGTAATCTGAAGTGGTCAATATAACATACTGTTATAGTCATCCAGGAGCAGTTTTAGTGAAAATCAATTAAAGTGAGAATAAGTTGCACATATAAATATCTAAATTTCCACTTTAAGTCACTCTTGATGACATTTCAGTCTCAAATTAGTTTATCTTAGAGTATATTTGAGATTGTTACAGAATAATGCAGATTGCATGATGAGGATTCACAAATAAATAATCTGTATGATATCTGATACACACATTTTCAACATGATTTCACAATAAAATAAAGAAGGTACAAAATATGAGGTAATTATAAACTAAGTAAATAATTGTTTTTAAATATTAGTAATGATTTAATTGTTATTCTTTAAGTAATTTTGTCAAAATTAGCAAAGATTTCCCTGCCAAAAACATGCAACTCACAATGGGAAAGCAGCCATGTTGGTTTTTGAACTCAGAGGCCGGCTGCTGCCTGCAGTGCACTGATGATCCACCAGGGGGCAGAGGACACATCTCAGATTACATACAACAGGTTTTTCAGTAAAGTATTAAGTAAAGTAATCTTTTTTCTCCCTCCAAAAACAAAAAACTCTTCTCAGAGTGTAGTGTTCTCCTGAAGAACAGGAACTTTAAGGGTGGGGCTTATGGCGTTGAACATTCCTGATTGGTTTTGACATTTTATTTCAGCCAAAATCAGCCACCATTTTTTGTTGTTTTTTTGTTCATTGTGATCTGACACACCAAAATACAGTTACAGAAGAAAGCACGCGACAGATGGTCTGACGACGAAGTCTAGACTTTTTTGAGTATTTATGCAGAAGGGATTGAAATTTTGTAACACAAATAATGAAGTTTGTCCATCGATTTATATATTGCACCACCGTAATACAGTCTTACGCAAAAAGGACGTATACAAGCAGCAGTTACTTTTTCTTTTATCAGCAGATTAATTTGCCTGATCTTCATGGGTATTTAGACTGCAGAGGGGCTGCATGATTGGGAGCTCACACGCTCCACTGAATGATGTCAACTAGTCAAATGTCAAACACATGGTTGTCGAACACAAACAAATTCTCTGAGTGTTTTCCATGAAGAATTAGAAGTTCTTCACAGTTCAAATTGTGCTAAACTTTAAACTAATGAAAAAGTGACACAACTGAGCTGTGACGCCTCAGCAAATGACGGCTTACAAAACCCACAGTGTCTCAGTGTCGTCTCAGGTCGCACTCGGAAGAATGTGACAGCTTAAAGCTCAAAGTCCAGTGTGGTTTGAGCTCTCGCTGAACTTCACCTTTTTACGTCCCAGAGTCGAGTTTTTTAAAATTATGACAGAATTTAAAACAATTTGAGGTTATGAGTGCATTGCTAAGTGGTACGTTGAAGCATCTGTCAACAAATCTCTCCAAAAGCAGATTTGGCATGATGCTTACTACAGTGCACCCATATGGAGAGCACAGCTTGTGTGTGTGTGTGTGTGTGTGTGTACCAGAAAGTCTATTTTACCCATTAGATCTCCAATTCTAGCTTTCTTTTTGGTCCTTATCCAAAATCAATTGAATCACAGTCTTGTACATACATGTATACCATAACAGCTGGACAAGTTAAGTTTATATTTGCTATGAAGTATTATTGTTATTGGTTTAATGTGTTAGAAAATGATTTAAATGAAGACCAAAGCATGAGGTAGTGACCATTTTTGTGAGGAAAATGGGAGCATGAGGGCTTCCTAAGCGAGCAATGCTCAGAGGAAAATGTTACTTTACACAGTCTGCATTATAACTGATAAGGCTGATTGTTGATGAAATAAAATAACAGAAATTCATCATTTCTGATGACCCTGGCAATTCAGTGTTTTGTTTAATCAATCATAAAATAAAAAATTTGTTCTTCTTGTATATGCACAAGAGCATTTCAGCAAACTTATTGTCAAACACCATTATAATTTTGAGTCTCATTTCTGCTGTTGATGAAAGTGAGTCCACTCTCTTTTTTGCTGTTTTTGGTCTCTACCACTTCCAGATAGAAATATGTCTCTCGTTAGCTACTAAATGCTTCAGTATGTTCTCCAGCTTGCCACTAACTGTATCTGTCCAAAGACGCCAGTAAAATTACAATGTAGTAAAAACATGATGGAAATATGACATTTTGTTTTGTTTCATGTATTAACGAAAGGAGGGTCACATCAGATCAGTGTGGATGTCATAGAACCGTCCGATGAGGCTGTGAGATGTTAGCTACTTGACATCAAAACTTTACATTCACTAACCACCTCAAGCAAGTGTAAATCATTTTTGGGGGATTTTTTTTCTTCTTTTTTTCAGAATTTTGCAATTTCCGTCAAACTTTCCCAATGCAATAGTTGAAAATGTGCATCAAAATAGAAGAGAAGAAATACTTTTTCCATGAAAATTATATTATACTAGCAGTGACAGTGAACCAGAACAGTTAATTTGTGGGTGTGACAGCCCATCCATGTGTCTTGTTTTGTTCACCCAGAGACTGGGTGGGTCGTCAGTGAGACTGGTTGCACCTGAGAGTTGGGAGGAGCCAGAGGGCATAAAAGGGCTGCTCTCCCTAGACTCTTTCTCTCTCAGGCTGGGCTGCTGTCACCATTCCTCATGGCCGTCTGCCATATTAGTTTGGGTTTGAATCCTTATTTTCAGCACTCATACATACACCCATTTCCACCCACACATGCTCTACACTACTGATTACATCTTATCTCTTTCTCCACATTATCTACTTGGGTTTTTACAATAAAATATCCAGATCATTGATCTTTTTGTGTGTGGACTCCCTCCTTTTGTTGCAACTTTGAGCCAAGCTGTAACAGTGGGCCATACGGCTAAACAATGTGCTGAAACTCATTATAAAGCTCACTGAAGCTGTGGAGAGCTGCAGAAGGGTGATAATTCTCTGTAGGTTCATCACTACAAGCTACCCTTTAATTTCTTTTATGCCACATTTTCACCTTGTCATTTGATACATTTTTATAAGTATTTGGATAAAAGCCATTTTAAAGATTGACAGTTGACAAATCTTTTTTTTTTATTGTGGCAAATAAAAGCCCACTCACGCATGTCAAGGTTGTTTTGCCTAAACATCTGCAACAAAACTAAAAAGAGAGAGATAGAGATTTCAATCAAGCACAGTCTGCAACATTAAGTTTAAAAACACCAGTGCATGGCTTTCTGAGAGAAATATGTGATGGTGCAACTTTCTAAATCCTTAAGTGTTCTCCTCCCATAAGGCAGGATGTGTGGTCTGAAGTGAGTTCAGTCTCTGAAACATACTGGTGACATCTCTTTTAGTTTGGTCAGTTGTTGCAGTAATCACCAGTCACCACTAGAGGCCACTTTAGGACAGGTCCAATAACTGAGTTTTATCTGACAGCTGTGGCTGCAGCGAGGACTTGAGACAGTAATGATACAACCTCTATTTTTAGCTGGACTTCCGGGCAGATTGACCCGTCACTGACTGATGTGCAGCTTAAGAGCGACAACTGTAAATTAAATCTTTACTCCGAAAAAGTAAGTAGAAAAGTAAGTCGAAACAGACTGTTTGGACTCAAACACTCTAATTGTGGGTGATCATGGGGGCATGAGTGATGTCTGTTAGTGGGTACAGTAACACTACAGCATCTTTCAAATCATCTGATCGGCATGTAAGAGATCAAAATGACATTTGCTCCAAGCCTGCTGCAATATATTTACTACTGGTGACACTGACCGCCCACTTAGTCTGTTTTCTGTCAATAAAACATGAGATTAAAGATTCTGATCAAATTTCTCTTGACTAGTCACTGAGGTATGTGAACACAGTTACACATGTAAAAAACAAAAGAAACAGAAATAAAAGAACACTATGAGCAGTGAATTTTAGCATCAACAAGATCAAACTGTGTTTACTTGCATGCATGCACTCGCAAACCCCTATGGAAAAATCTGATTTTGAAAACTTTCAAGCAAATTCACAGCTAAAGTTGGCTTACAAACATTACATAAGTAATTTCTGTACAAAAGTCACAAGTCTGTGCGTGTGTAATTATTGATTGTATGTGAAACAGAAACGTGTCTTATGTAATGGAGGTCCCCACATCTGAATTTAAAACGTGACATCTGAAGTATAAAGTAACACATGAGGTCAGACCAAAAGACACTGAAAACCTACATGTGTTTTCATGTGAGGTTTTGCAGTGGGGGAAAAGTTTACATGCTAAATCACTTATAACAATAACATAATAACTAACTAATTTACATCTGTGTTGCTTTTTCATAATTAATATTAGGACCCAATGAATACTGGATTTTTGGGGCTGCTGATACCAATATCAGAGAGTAAGAAAATTCTGATATCGATATATTGGCCGAGATATTTTACAGTTTAACACAAACCAAACTGAGACCCAAAATGAGATCAGGGCAGTAAAACCTTCACCAGTATTTTTTACAGAATGTATATAATCTAATTATCTATAAATAATTAAAAAAAAAACCACACACAAAAAGCCAACAAATAAAAACAATCAGCAATATGCTTTGTAAAAAAAAAAAATCATATATGCACATAGAGACATTCTATATGGTTATACTGATATAGATGGATATAGATAAGATAGACCAATATTGGGACAATCATATCGGTCAAGCTCTAATTAGTATATACCTCCTGTCTTACTCACAAGTCAATACCTGATGAGCACATCTTAACAAAATCTTTTAAAGCTATAATATGTCACTATTCCACATTAAAATGTCTAAAAACTACTACATATAGTGTGCTATATGTTTTGTTAAGTTGTGTACTTACATTATCACAAATGTTTGCTGAAATCTGTAAACATTTTGCTAAAACGTCCACAAAAACACAGGATACACCAGATATGTCAGATACATCGGATATGTTGGATATGTGGGAGAGTGATGGAGGAAGTTAGGGAATGTGACAAAACGTAACACGACTAAAACTTTAATATTACCTCATCCATGATCATGATTTCTGTCTGAGTCATGTCATATAGATTTTCATGAGCTATGCTGGTTATTTTAAAGTGAACTCCTCCACCGATCAGTCAATTTATCACATCAGTGCTGTTTCCAGGCTTTTGAGGGTCCTACGCAAAATATTGTTTGGGCGCCCCTATTTTGTAGAAATAGTGGGAGAAATCCAGACCCACTAAGGTGGTCTAGGGGTATGCATTTAACATTTAAGTGTAACAATCTAGTGTACTTTAAGAGGAAAAGAAACAAAATTTAAATCAAACATCTGAAGTTGACCATGGAAATTTAAACCTACAGAGAATGATTATAAATGGGAAACACTGGGATCCTTATACATCAAGAAACTCCTAAAAATGTACAGGAATTACAGAATCTGCATTATAACATTTGCCAAATGCATATAAATGAGACAGATGTTGCATTTTCTTTATGTTTTCAAAGCAGCAAAATCGACCACTTTTGTGAAAAGTTATTATCCAACATGTCCTGCATTTGAAAACAAATCCATACATTTTACAGTTTCCACCTTACTCAGCTAATTCAGCTCACTAATTGTAGACTGCAAAACATAACTGCAACAGTTAGCTGCTAGCATTCTGGCATGGTGCGCTGACATGAGTGGCGTAATGATATGATGTGTGAAAACTGATCTCTGGATTTACATTGTATGGACTGGAGGCCCCTGGTGGCTTTGGGGGCCCTATGCAACTGCATAGTCTGCATATATCACATAATGTACCACCTGGTAATAACCCACAACATTTCTGTTAGTAGGAATCAAATTATTGAAGTCACAAAAAATCAAATGTACACAACAAAACTGCGTCTCTCAGCGAGTTCCCTCATGATTCACCTTCATGTTCGTGCGTTCAACCAATCTGACACCAGCGGCTGCATGAATAACCCACGACACCGCCAATACCATTAAGCCTGATTAATTACCCTGCTGATACTCCATTACTGATGGTTTCAATTAATCACCCAGATGACACTCTGTTGGAGTGTGTATGTGTGTGTGTGTCTGTGTGTGTTGGCATGCACACACACTCAGGCTTATTTATGTTACTAGGTTTCTGTTTTGATTACTTTTCTATTGCTTGTCTTCAGGTATCAGCATTGAATGACTGTCACTGTTATGTTTAGCACCACACACACATCTGTGACAGTGTGCGTGCGCATGTGTGTGTGTGTGCAGTACTCAAGTAATGTGACTCTGTTCTTTGTTTTGGACTCAGTGACCCCTTGTGCCTTTGTCACGACTTTGTGGGTGCGTGTGTGTGCATGTGTGTCTATGTGTGTGTGCAGGTAAACAGGTAGATGTATCATGTTCTGATCTGGTGTCAGATGTAGATCAGCTGGTGTCCTGTAACGAGAGCTGTCAATCAGAGAAAGACGAGACAGACTCGACTAAGCGTTGAGGGATGAAGAGAGGCAGAGGCAGTCAGATCTTTTACTCAAGTAAAAGTACAAATACTCAATATAAAAATACTCCATTAAGAACTAAAGTGCATTAAGTTTCACTCAGGTTAAGGTACAGAGGTATTATTATATTTCCTTGTGAAATGTAGTAGAGTAGAAGTAAAAAGCAACATAAACTGGTAAAACTCAAGTACAAGTATCTCAAAATGATACTTAAGGAAATATACTTGGTTAGTTTCTACCACTGCAGATAGGAGAGACTCCTAAAACAATGCATTGTGCTTTATTTTAAGGATGATAATGTAGTTTAGGAATTTCCTAAGAGATTGATTTGATGTGAACTATAAGATACTGTGAACAATTTCCATTTCAAATTCCAATGAATTAAATGCAGTTACTAGCTGGTGTAACCTGAAGTGTCTTTAATGAGTACACAGGAGGCCAGTTGATCATGCAAAAAATGTGAAATGCACAGAGGATAAAGTTTGCAATAGTAAATGAATACTGACTCAATATATAATAGGGTTGAAACTGAGCCGTTATCTGAGGGAAATTCCTCTGGAAAGCAGCAGCTTATGCCCTCAAATAACTACAGTGAACTACAAGTTTGTCTTTAACTTCTCTGTAATTATTTCCAAATTGCATTACTCCTTACAGGAAACCTTCTAAAAAAACTAATTGAGTTGAGCTGAGTTAGGTTAGGAACTCGCTGAGCACATCCTGCAGGGCACACAGGACAACATTCACCACAGCATACTCATGTAAAAGACTGACGTATTAAAATACATATAATAAGTATCATGAATACAATACAAGCTAAAACAATCTTATGTTTACAATTCAGAAGTCAAATAACCTAAATATATTGGTAAAAGCAAAACACCAGAAGCAAAAATGTGTTCAAAGCAAAACTTAATCAATTAAAGAGTCAAATAGCCCTAAATATTGTACTTCTAATAAACCAGTCATAAAACATAGTTTTCTCCTGCCAAATGCCAGATGAGAATGACCTTTTACAATGTTCAGAGCTTCACGTGCAGCGTAACGGACCAGGGATCGATATTTAGGGGAAACTGTACCACCAATTTTCTACCTCAAGACCTAGAAACATTTCAGGGAAAATGCCTGTATGGCCGCGTTGTGAATGAAAGCACTGCAAGGACAAGCACGTAAAGGGTTACGTCTGCCTGAGCCAACAGATTCCATAAAAGAATCCAAAATTATGATTCCAAAGGATTCTTTAAGAAATTTTAGAAATTTTAGATTCTAGACTACCTACTGTACATCAGTCTGCGGCACAGCGCCTATAGACATGCTAGTTGAATGTGCGCATGTCTTCCTGTCTCCTCATGCATCTGTAATATTAAATTGTAAATCTAGCATTATTCACAGAAAACCTACTCAGCCGTGGCTACTGGTTACTGGTTACTTGACTAGTAGGTGAGCAGCATAAACTGTGTGAGTCTTCTTTCAGTAACCAGCAAATACTTTGCTACAAAATGCTTTACAAGTACAGGATACTGCTATTGTTACAGCAAAGTAGCCTCAGTAAACCCCAAAATATTCAAGAAACCAGAAAAGAGACCACCATCATTATGGTTATCAAGCTAATGTTGGCTTACTTCACTGTTTTCGCTGGTAAAATTTGAACGAATGAATGATGACCAGCTTTCAAAACTGAAAAAACACAAAATGCATCCATACTGCTCGTCTGGTGTAATCCAAGTCTCCTAAAGCCCCAGCATGCCATGTGCACACACCGTCACACCACACACATTCAGTTCAGACAGTGCGCATGTGAACATGGCTCCAAGCTAAAGATCTACAGTGAAGATTTCGGCTAAAATCATGGTTTAAATTACTTCTTTCAAGTCAACTTGGCATGTTGTGGCTTTAGGAGACTTGGATTACACCAGATGAGCACTATGGAGGCATTTTATGTTTTATGTTGTTTTTTTGGGTGTTGTTTTTTTTTCCCTTTGAAAACTGGTCACCATTCACTTAAATTGTTTTAGTGTTTCTGCAACATTGTTTTCCTGTGAAACTCCAGTAGTGTTTTGTGGACTAAAACACTAAACCTGATCTGAATTTTAATTTCTGGGTGAACTATCCCTTTAAGAGCTGAAACTGACAAGCAGAATCTGAATCTGAATTGTTAAAATCCAAATGATACCCAGCCGTTACTGAAGGAACTGGCACTTTCAGGCGTTAAATTAAAAAAATCTTGCCATGCCACTAATCTTGCTCTCCCACTTTTAACTGTAACTATGTTCCCATGACTGCTGCCATCTGCTGGACTGCCCCTTACCCTGTCTGTTCCAGCACTGCCAAGACATGTGTGAAAAGGTGCATGAGTGAAATGTTCAAGGATGCAGCAGCATGTGTAAATAGTGAAAATCACTAGCAGCGCCTGAAAGGTTATGATGTAATGTGTGTAACTGTGTCCTGTAACTGTTTCACGAAATATCCCTTTAAGAAGATGATGAGTTTGAGTCTCTTCAAGCTCCGTCTGTTTGGATTCCAAGTTCAGCGTGTGGGGGCTGAGGGTCTCTGGGGATAACACATGCTCAGTGTCCGTGACTCGGCTGTTACACACAAGTTTCCTGCTATAACGCACCGGTTGCCAAAGTGAGGCTGAGGGTCCCCGAGGACCCCTACAGTGAAACGAGGAAAAGATAAATCTCCTCTCCCACTCACTCAGCCGTGCTCTCTTATTTTGGACCACTTGCATCACCGCTGACATCACATAGTTTTTCTTTTTATGCTGATTTTCTGTCTCTAAACTTGGCTTCACTCATCAGCGGCCCCCTTCAGAGGCTGCTGACGTGATCAGGTCGACTCTGCATTCATGTCGCGGTGACTCACGCCGAGGTCCACAGCAGGAAATGAAGGGAGTTTTAACTTGTAATCTCTTTTGAGTTTATTTTCATACACGCCCGCACAAAGCCCTCCACTTTCACACACATACACACAACATGATGCCACATGTTTGACCCCGGGGTGACAGATGCTGTAATGGTGTAGCCTACCGTGCCGTGTCGTGTGTCACTGCTTACCATGTGAGTGATGTGATACTGTGCTGATATCGCAGAGATAGGGTGTTCACCAGATCTCTGGCTGACTATGGCCATATCTGTTACGGATTATAATGTTTCCCAAAGTAAAGGAGTTTAAATCCTCTCAAACGCACATGCTAACTCCTCTCCGTCCTTAGCTTTAGCCCGTGTGTGTTGCCACTCCCGCAATTTTCAGAAGGATTTGGGGTTCAACAGGAAGGCAGAATTAAGGGCCTCCAAATGTAAAAAACTTGATTACAGTTTTCAAACTGATATATTTTCAATATTTACTTCATTTTCTTCACATTTAGCTCTAATGTGTCTAATATGTCTAATATGTCGATGCAGTGGACGCAGCTTTTTGCCCTTTTGCCACGTGAGATCAAAGAGGTCAGGGGTGTGAGAGAGGCAGCTATTTATAAAAAAAACTGAAGCTCAGCCAGGCTTTAAATTTGAATTGGAGGCTTAAGGTTTCAATCAAGCCGTCTGCGAGACATTCAATCAGCCAGAGAACTTGACACACACACATTTCGGAGACGGAGACGCACGCTGCTCCTCCTACCTGTCCAAACACAGAGGTCACTATGGGCAGCAGGTCAACTGGCTCCACCTCCTCCTGCTTCTCCCTGTCTCTCCTCTGCGGTCCCTCCATCATCTCCTCCAGCGCCTCGTCCAGCGACTCCCTGTCTTCAGCGGCCGCCGCTGCTGTTACCAGCGCTGGGGTCTGACCGGGTTTCTGATGGCGAGAAGGCTGGAGTACAGCAGTCTGAATGTCTCCCTGCTCGTTGGTTCTTGCTTGCTTCTTCTGTTTCTCCACCTTCTTCTTGATGGCAGCCTGCACCTGCAGGAGAATGGAAGCAGAAGGGTTGGTGGAGGAGTTCAGATTCGTGAAATCTGTGATGAAATTCACACATGACAGACTGATGCACACACCTGATTTGTTTAGTTGTGTACATACATGCACATTATGGTGACCAGTGGTCCAAATGTCAACACTGTCTTAATTTCTTGTCTTTTACTGTGAAACACTTTGATACATCTGATCTAGAAAGGTGCGATTATTGTGGCCAAAAAATCAGGATAATGATATTGTTACAATATCTATAAATTTTTTAATAAAATTCTATCAGTCAAATTCATCTCCAGCTTATTTCATTGTGTTTTTTGGCAAAATATTTAACTCAAAATATGAATTTAGTGACATGGAGAGAGAATCTGTAACTATAATGGTACAAAAGTGGGGGAAAAAAGTGTCCTTACACTTAATAGACAGTGAAAAGACAACTAGATGAACCAGTAAACAAACAATTCACAAAGACTGACAATATTATCATATGTGTAATATTAACATGTGATCAATATTTCATTTTTTTATGGTTATCATCAATACCAGTATATTATGTAATATGAATATACTTAACTTACTTAATTTATGTTTGGAAATGCAAAAAACACCCACACTTTTTTATTCTAATATTGTATCACCAACATGTCAACTTTTCATTAAATACATTACAGAAATATGACATTGTTTTGAGTTTTGCATAATTAGAAATTTAGATAATTAACCATTTTCAATGTGTCTCTGTGGATTTGTGTCAGCTTTTTTTGTATTTTGCTTTTTTGGTCTTTTTGTGGACTGTATTGTTTGTCTTAAATTTATTGTTAAGTATCTGAAAAGAGGCGTGATATCCACTTCACACTGCTGCTGTACATACATACTTCACAATAAAAATATTTACAAGAGAGATAATTAACCCTTTTTAACTGGAGGTTTCTTAAGCCTGAGACAGATTTTTTCCTAAGCAATAAAACACATATTTGTACCAATTTAGTTCATCTTAAAACTTAAGAATCTACCAAATATAGAGACATACTATGTTTTCCACTAGGCAGCAATGATGCATCAGTTACATCCCTCACACTTCACCTTTAAGTTATCCTATACAAACATAAATTCATGCAAAATGAAAAGTTAAGTGAAAATATTTTTGTGCACACAGAAAAGCATCAGGAACTTACATACTGAACATGTATGTAATCATACACATAGAGCCATGTTCACGCACCTGTTTCGCACTCCTCTCTGGTGGCCCGCTCATCCTTCCAGTACCGCCCTCTGCGGCGGACGTCTCTCGAATGATCATGAACATCTCGGCGTCACAGGCTCACACACTCTCTCTCTCTCTCTCCCTCACTCACCCTCCCCCTCCCTCACCCTCTCTCTTGCCTCTTCCCTGCTGTCCTCTTGTCTTTCAGTGGCTCTTGATTTTTGTTTTATTTTCATGTGCTAAGATTTCCCCAAAAAAACATGTAACTGCATATATCTAAACAAAAAAACTTAAAAATTCAGCTCTGTTGATACAGTTGATGTCTTTCTAAAAATGCAGCTTTGGTCAAACTGTTGAAGCCTTACTTGCTTTCTTATTGCAGGAAAAAAAGAGAGAATTATGAGGGGTTTCCCAGGAAAAAAGAAAGAATGAATGAAGGTTTTCCAGGAAAAATAATAACTCAAGTCTTCTTCTCCTTCCTCCTCTCTGTCCTTGTATCCCTCCTGTTGTTTTCCTCAGTGCTGCGCCGTGCTTCTGTCCATATCTGTCTCTTGGTGTGTGCAGGTGAGGAGGTTTTTATCATCAGCTGTTGTCTTTGCTCTGGGATTGAGTTCCTGCACCTCTGCCCCCACTCGCTATCTCTTGGTCCTTTAAGTGACACTCTATACCTCCTGAACTTTACCTCTCTCACGTTATCTACCTGTAACACATCGACCTCTCTCTCTCCTTCTCTTCCTCCACTTCTTCCACCTTTTCTCCTTCATCACAGGTAAACACTCCTCCTGTTGCCTCCTGTTGCCTGGAAGCTTTGTCACAGCTGCCCTTCCCGTAATCCATGGTTATATTAAGGTTGCCAGAAGTAACAATACTTCTTCTATACAACATGTTTAAAACGATACAGTATCTGCTAATGACAGTATAAAGAGCGATGAAGCAACAAAAAAATTATCTAAGTTATCCTTTTTTGTGTCTAGGACTTGTTTTTCTTTTTGCTGTGAAAAGAGGTGCACAGAGACATCTTTATCTACATCTGTATCTGTTCAACCATCAAAATCATCTGTCTCTGTATTTGTACATGGATCAAAGACCAGAAGACAGAAGATACAAGACTAAGGTTTACACCTGACTGATACTGATGCAATTATTTTTTTTCCACATCCTCATACTGTACTTTTAATCTCTCTCTCTCTCTTTCTCTTTTTCTTATTAGCTATACTAAGTTTTCAACATGTTGTGTATGGATAAATCCACAGTGCTGTCCATGGTGCTGAAGTAAGAAACATTTCTAAATGAAACTTTTTCTCTGAGTTCTGCCCTTCTGTTAGTTTCATCATGGATCTATAATATTCTCCAAATCATAGTAGTCTGCAGGGTTGTTTATGAATCGGTTCGCTTGTTGCAGGTGAAAAAAAAAAAGTAGGTCCACTGAAAATGAACAAATCGACTACTGCTAGAATTGTATTGATATCTAAAATCTTGGTCAACTGGACAACTCTAGTTTATATATACACACACACACACATATATATATCCTCAATAAAACATGCTTTTACTCCTCTAGCTCTCATTTAAAATCTTGTGTTTTCCTTTCTTCTATTTCTGGCATCTTTCTCTCATCTTTTTCCTTCTTGTCTTTATTTTCCTCCTCTCATCCTTTGCTCTTTCTTGTTGTCATCATTTCCCCCTGACAGTAATTCTCATTGTTTCTCCTTTTTTTCCCCGTCTCCTTCAATCTGTCCGCCCTCAATCCCTTGTCCTCTCCCCTGTCACATTTGGAGCCTTTGTTGTAACACAAATTGGATTTTTTTTGGAGATGCCCAGGTCAGTTATTCATTAAGTAACAGACAGAGAGATAGAAAAAAAAGAGGGAGGGATGCAGCAACCTCAGCAGCTATGTGATGATTGAAAGACTTTTGTTTCGCCGTTACACATCACCTCAATGTTACCCTGCATGCATAATCTCATCCTAGCAAGCCTGGCTGAGCACACACACATGCACAACACAGGTGGACATGTCACCACTGACCTCTATTTTTAGACACGCATGTTCACTCAAACGCGTAAACAAATTATTGTGCTTTTGAACTTAAAACAGCCATATAGCAGCATAGATTTTTATCTAAAGCAACTAATTCCACTAAAAGCAGCAGCTTTCTATAAATAAAACACCCCATCAATTTGTTTTCCCTTCTCTCTCCCTCCTTCCACTTGAAAAGGCAGGTGTTTGGCGGCTTTGAGCAGATAAAGCGTCTCACTTTTCACCGTATTTTGGCCTAACATACCTTCCCTGAACTCTCCCTCCATCTCTGTCTTCTCTCCTTCTTTCTTTCTCTCTCTGCATCTCCTGTTAACCTGCATTAAACATTCGGCTCTCAAACTGAACCAGACCCTGATAAGCGTATTATTCTCCAGACTCAGGGTATAATGTATAGCTTGACTTCTCTCCACTTCCTAATGAGGTTTCCATTAATCACTTCAACACCCGTCTTTCAGCCTCTCTGTCCTGCTTCAGCCCCTCTTGCCGTCCCTCTCCTCATCAATTATTGACGAAAGGGGAGAGGCAAATTCTTGAGTAGAGGCAAGAAAAGAGATCCATTACAGAAAAGCTAAGTTGCACGCACTTGAGGGTTAAAAATAGGGGGTGTATTCTGGGAACAGATCAGTCAAGGAAAGATGAAGGATGAACAAGATGAAAAGAGGGATGAGGGATGGAACAAAACTGGACAAAGTGTAAAAAGACAAAACTTTTCGCCTACTTTTGGTGTCAAACTTTAAACTTCATTCACCTTGACCCTCGCTGAACCAATCACAGACAGGGATGAAGACAGACAGAGTGGCAGCAGAGCAGTAATGTAGAAGTGAAGGCTTGTGTTACTGTTCGTTGATCACCCTACAATAATATCTAATTACAGATCAGGACAGTTAGAGGAGAATAGGATCGGACTGGACTTAAAACCTGGAGTCTATGGTTAATGTATACTTAGATGACGCGCAGAGATTAAACTGACATGGATAACAGATACATTTTATTTGGGGCAGTCTAATTCTCATTATTTATTTGTTCGTAATAGATGGCCAAACTGCTCAGTTGGCACAAAGCAACACATTAACCTTGCTTAACTGGAAAAAGGAACACTTTGTGCGTGTCCATGACCGGTGAACACAAAACCCAAACTGGATAATCACATGATTATCATGACAAATAGGTATTTACAGCAGTAACACATATGAATCAAATGTTAATGTTGGGTTGCCCCAACAAGGGGCTCAATAAAACTCAATAAAATCATGCTTGCACCAAACTTTTAAACTAGCTTAAAACTAATAAAGATTGCATTTAAACCTCTCATTAAGTTTAGTTTTCACTCTAAACATAGATAAAAAAAAAAAAAAAAAAATCTGTTACACCCAAACTTTAAACTCTAATTTAAAATGTGTGGACATACACTTGAAGAGACCTAACTTTTAAAATGGTGGTTTGAGCAAATAAAAAAAAAAAAGTTCCTTGACAGGACATCCTCACTTATTTTGTATTTCTTCACTCCAGTTGATCCATTACTGTGCTGGTGTTCAATTTTTATCTTCTATTACATATTTGGCCATATTCCCCCATAATTCAACCAACATTTTTTTCTCAAAGGAGAGAAAAATTGAAACCTCTCTACAATGATAACAATGAACTCTTTCATTAACTTTTTACCTAGCTAGCAAACAATGTAGCCCAAGTGCCACATGTCCATATAGTAATATATACTAATTTTAAACTGAGTTTTACTAAACACTGGCTAGAACTAACCGTAGATAATTTTTTTTCTTTGTTGGTGCAACCCTGTCTAAGTTTTTGTTGAGACTGTGTCAAACAGGATGCTCTGTCCTCTGTTGTGTGTTGTTGCAACTCTTCTGACACATCATAAGCCCCACAGAGGTGTATTTATTAAAGGGCCATTAGATCACACTGGTTTGTGTTGTTTGCCCCCCTGTATCTAAGACCTCATCAACACTCTGCAACAGTTCACTCAGATGTCTCAATAGATCTTTGACTGACAAGTGTACACCCGACCATCAGCCATCCAGGGACCCCTCTCTCTTTTTGCTGCCTATCAGGGGCTAATTCAAGATGTTTTAGATCTGAACCGTGGAGATTCATCCCCTTGAATGTTTGTGTAGCCTGTCCTTCTTTCCACATCTCCATGGTGGAGAGGAGGTCTGATCTGCTCTGCACTGCCCGGACGTTGCTCCATCAAACAATGCATTATATTCATCTATGTGTACACCTCACTCTTAGTGTCCATACTGTAGCTTGAGTGGACGCTGTTGGTCTATTCTGCAAAAAAAAAGACATCTATTGCATGTCTGTTCATCATGCGAGAGGGATCCCTTCTCTGGTCTTTGATCTTTTTCTAGTTAAAAGGTTTAAAGTGTTTTTGTGGAAGTTTTTCCTTATCTGAATCAAGGTTCTAGGAATAGAGGGTTTCATATTTTGCAGAGATTGTTAAGCCCCCTGAGGTAAATTTGTGATTTATGATGGGGCTATATTAAAAAATTAGTTGACCTGACTTGAAAATAATTCTGCATCACTCTTGAGATGAACTCTTCACAGAAAGCTTTGAGTGAGCTGCAGCTGCTGCTGCAAATTGGCTTCCATATTATTCATAGGTTGTGTTATGAAGACCACTGAGGCACAGAGTGAAGCTGTAGTCAGTTAGTTTTGGGCGCCCTCTGGTGGATATAAATGCACTAACAACAACCTCAGTAGAGAAATTTAATGAAATTATTAAAAAATCTCCTAGACAATGTTTTCTGTGGTAATACACATTACCTTTCAGTTTGACAGAAGTGGTGGTGGTGGGACATTCACAGCTAAATGTCCAGTGAAGTAAAGGCATGTAGAAGTCATTAAGTGTGTTAAATCTATTACACAAACATCATTGCTTTCAATGTACATGTTATTAAAACAACAGGATTTGATATACAACATGTATAAAACAGTAAAAAATATATGATGTTACATAAATTGTTAGATACAATTTTAAAACACACAGTAAGACCTTGCAGCAAAGTCAGTTAAAAACATTTTTTAAACCTCTCTGCAGAAA
Source organism: Lutjanus erythropterus (assembly GCF_056507025.1). Lineage (NCBI taxonomy): Eukaryota > Metazoa > Chordata > Actinopteri > Lutjaniformes > Lutjanidae > Lutjanus > Lutjanus erythropterus. The sequence continues at coordinate 20,810,741 of NC_139321.1, forward strand.
GTGTACTGGATAAAGGTGCCCCGTGGAGTTCTCTTGTAAACAAACAAATTATGTTTATGTTCAGTGTTACTCATTAAAACACATTGTGTGACTTTGAGCCCAAGAGAAATATGTTGAATTTAAAGTTGACAATCACATCCATAAACAATGCTAAAGCATAAATATTAGAGGCCATTAAAAGAGCCTCTGACCTTGTGATATCTTTGATGTGAAAAGTCTGTAAATACATGTGTAAGTTAACATGTGGTGCACAATTATGATATTCCATATTAATATGATTGCAAATACATGAAGTCCAGCTGCTGCAAACAAACAAACATTACCTTAATACGTTTCTTTTCTGTACACCTGTGTATAATTTGTGTATGTTTCTAAAATGTGTTGAATGCAATATGAAGCCAGTTTTGAAGTATATATATCACCTGTAGGTCGGTTATATTGTATGAAATCACTGACTGAATGAGAAGAAACAGGGACCCTCTCATCGAAAAATCATCTCCATTGTGCTACTAGAGGTCAAAAACTCCACAGAGAACCTTTAAGTCTTTGGTTACATTAGCAAGCAATATGCCTTACCCATTTTCTAATGAATTCAGTACCAATACAATATCTTAAAGGATAAGGCTATTCTACAGTCTTCTTTCTGTCAACAAGCTGGTCCGTCTCTCAATACTTGGTTCTCAACCCTAAGCCCATTTATTACCACTTAAAATGAACAAAATGGTTACAAAATATAGCACCAGTTTTTTAACAAAAAGTCAAAATGATTTGCTAAAACACCTAGGCATTGCAGGGACTATTTTCAGTGTGGAATAACACATATTTGGAGCACTAGTCAAGGTTTATGACATAGATATATATTGTGGTGTCAAAATAAACCACAGGGACCATGTTCATTGTATTAACTGAACATGTAATCCAGTGCAACAGTGTGGCTCACTGATGTAGTTTAAATTTTTTTTATACAATAGCAATTAATGGTACGGAGCGATAACAGATGTCGGTCTTAGGATACAGAGACAGTACTTGTTCGTCAGATTAATTTATTGCTGGTTTTGGTCTTATAATGGACTTTGCTGACAATAAGAAAAAGATAGAATATCAACAGCCACGTCCTTTAAAGTGTCATTTGGCTTGTCCTTTAGTAGACATGTTCATGTGTTCATCAGCACCACATCATTATTACAACAAAGTCTTTATGATGAGGCAGATTTGTGAATTATCATAAAATTAGTTCATTTACGTTCATCAGCAGCTGAATCCTCTTCTGCAGCTTTTTTTTCTGAATCTACTGATGCAGAGCATCAGTCCTCTAATATAAAGGACATCTATTCCCAGTGTGGTGTTACTATGGTGAGCGGCTCCCAGTTGTGTCCGTTGATAATGGGCCAGGGATTGAAGTATGGGAAAACAGGCTCTTTGAATTTCGCATCATAGAAGGTGAAGAGGTGGCTCATGTCTCCCGCATCATAAAACGCCACTTCACCACGACCGTAGTCCAGATAGACCCCCACCCTCTTGAGCGGTTTGGAGGGATGTAACAAGATCTCCTCCTCTGAGTCGGTGCACGCTTCATACTCGCTGGTGCCGTTGCCATTGTCCCTGAGCACCAGGGTCCAGAAACCATCATCCGGGCAGAGGCTGATCTCCTCCTTCCTGTTGACGGAGGCCGTGGCCACGCCCAGACCCCACGCCGTCTTGGAGCCCACCTGCACCTCCCAGTAGTGTCTGCCAGAGGAGAAGCCCTCAGAGCCCAGGACAATGTTGTAGCGGGTGAAGCGCTCTGGGTTGTTGGGCAGGTTGGGCTGGATTTTTCCCACCTGGACGCTGGTGCGACAGGGGGACACCCACAGGCAGGGGTAGGCTGTGTCCGGGTCGAGGGACACCGCTGTGACAGCTAAGAGGGCAAATAAAAAAAGACTTAGAAATGGACCAATGCTACAACTAATATGTGTTTACAGAGAGTGACACAGGTAAGACTCCTTGGGAGTGAGTGACCTTCAACAAGATACCGAACGCCAACCTGTTCAATTAGTGTAAGACGAGCTTGATAAGAGCATCAGCTACATGGATACAAATAAAATATAAATGATACTGCGTCAAGATAGAAAACTGTGATGTAAATCCAGTATTGCATACTAGTGTTACACAATCATCAACAATGCATGATGGCACGTCATGGGCAAATGACCCAAAATAAGTCTTTTTGCAGACATGACTTTGACTGTGTAATTAAGTTTGGAAGGCAGATTCAGACATGTTTGAAACTCATGTCGTCCAACTCCTCCAAACAGAGCAGGTTGATACTCGACTGAGGATAAAATGCAAAGATCCAAAACGTCTTTTTGTAGATTTAGCCAACTTAACATGTCGAAGTCAGAATGTCAGAGAAGAATTTACTCATGTTGGATCTAGACTTATGCTTGGAGATTGTAATTTTTTTTTACATAAACTGTGCTGACAAAGGATCCTGCATTTTTGGACCTTGACTGGTATAAGACAAAGTTATCTCAGCCTCTGCTGCATCAATTCCAACCATCCTCCAAATTTATGGAAAAGTGTGTGTGAGTATAATTAGCGCACAGACCACAGTTACAACCATGAGCACTGCAGTTAATATGTGGATCGAGGTTCATAAGAATGAACTTCTTCAGGTGAAATTGTCCATCTCATCATGAAGAGAGATGCTATGTGCACATTTATGCACGAGGCACAGCAGCGTAATTTCACTGATTATTTAAATCTACCGGCACGCCAACAGGATCGGTCACGTTCTGTGTTCTTCTGCACACAGTCCAGGTATATACGGTAAACTTTTTTTGGAGAGGCGTCTAAAAAAATATTTCAGAAACTAAATGTTTCATTCTGTTTCCATCAGAAACTTTCTATTATCCTGTCAGGTTTATCACTACAGTTTTTAGTTTTGCTGCAGTGACATTACTACACACATGGAAAGGTCTAAAAACCACTGAAGGCAACCTCTATAATCACTGAAGTTAATCATCAAAGAAAACAGTCATACAACACAGAATGAAGAAAACACCGGGAGAGTTCACACTGTTCCACATCTTTGAAAATGTAATATAGCTTACAGAGACTAGTGCAGTTCTCTTAACTGGAGAAAATAATATGTTTGGGTGGGTGACAGGTGGATGATTTATGTATATATGTGGTATCGGAACAACTCAGTGCCCATTCGCGCATCACTAGAATACACATGTGTGTCTGTACCTGGCTGAAAAACTGAGCTCATTTTCCTCCAGGTCCTGTACTGCAGAGGTCCCAGGAACTCTGCTGACTGCAGGTTGACAGCCACCTCTGGGGGACGCTCAAACACGCTTTCAGCCCTGGCAGAGAGAAAGTGAGACAGATTATTATTAAAAACAATTTAAAGCAAAAGGTAGCACAAGGAGGGAAGAAAGACACCTAACTAAAAATATACATGCTTTGTGGTTGCTTCAGTAGACACACATTAGACTACTACTATTACTCTAATTTCTTATTTAGAAAAGGCAAATATTCGAGAAGATATGTAAAAAAATTGACAAAACACTTATCCTACAAGTTTTAAATTGTTTTAAATAGAAAGAATGTCTGGCCTACAGTGGCACGTGTAAGAAACTTTTAATTATTCTGTCAGTGCCAGTTAGACTTTCTGCTTCTTAGACAAAACAATGTGAGACAAACACAACTCACTAAACCACAATCATGCCCAGACATCCTGTCTCAACAGTACGCCACTGCCTTGTGACTTCAGGTATCTCATTTAAATTAGGTCAGATGTCATGCAGGGATAGAAGAAACATTACCTAGAAATGAGTGAGTAATAATTAGAAGAGTGCACTCAGTAGAGTGCAAATCTCTGCCATTGAACAGATGGTGAAGCACCTACTGCAATGCCACCACAACTGCCGGATGCAACCAGCAGAGATTTGCACAGTGTTTTTTCCATAGTATAGTCTCACTTTTCTTTAAAAAGCATAAAATAGAATAATGTTATTGTAACCGAGATCATCTAACTGTATAAAATAAATAAGGATAAACCATAAATTAATGACAAGTTGTTATTTATTTAAAGCATTAAAAGCAATCAGGTGGCTTTACAACAAGCCATTAAACACATTGTTTGGAGAAACTCACAAAAGCTGAAATTCTAAATAATTTAGACTTAATGTTCCCCATTTATCAGATCGGAGCCTGCATGTCCCGGGGGATATTGTGGCTCTTCAGAAGGCTCATGTTTTGGCATAGAGCTGCCCCCAGTAACTGAATGCAATTGCATCAAGTAACAAGTATCATGTTCAATTTCTCAAGTTCACGGGCAAAAACATGGCCTACCACAGATTAGCCTTGTTTTTAGCCTAGCAGTTATTGACAGCTTGCAGGGGACTGATGAGTCAGTAGATGGTATAAAACAGAGCGGCCAATAAAATTGGTTTTTCAAGGTTTTTTCAAAAAATGTGAATCACTACAACCACAAGGATCCCTGGTTTACACCTGGTGAAGATACTGCTGCTGAATGATCTGATCAACATGATACTCACCCTCCAATGAAATCTTTGATACCCTGAAACAAAGCAGACAAAACAAGCCTGTGATTACAAAATACTCCAGTCTCGACTGTAACATTCAGATCTCTGACACAGAATAGCAATATTCCTTGTTATTTGTCAGCTGTGTTCTTCCTCATTTTTTTTTCAATCTATCTGGGTTAAAAGACAGATGCCATACAAACATCATGAGCATCATCCTTTCATCCTCTCCCTCTTCTCTCTCACCTTGAGCTGCTCCGGGTTTTCATCTTCCCTCAGTTTAACACAAAGCTGGTCGGCTGTACTTTCCAGTTGGCTGATTTGCTCTGTGGTCTGCGTGAGCGCCTCCTCCAGCTGGTTGAGCTTCTCCTCTTTCTGCTTCTGCAGTCTCTCCTTTATGCGCTCCTCCTCCTCCTGCAGGAACTCCCTCAGACGGCTAAACTCTGCAGTGACCAGCTCCTCCAGATCTCCCGCTCGCTCCTGAAACACAAGGAGGACTTCAGTAAGCAGGAACATACAAGAGAGTGTTAGTTTAGAGTGTTAGTTAGTTTAGAGAAACTCCAACATGAACCCAAAGTCTCCATTATGATCATGTAAATTAAATTTATTTCATATAAATTGCTGTGAAGCATTGCATTACTGAAGATGTGTCAGTCAACTAAGGCTGACCTTAATGTTCTGCTTAAATTTATCTGTTTGTTAAACTAACACTGACTAAATCACCAAAAGTTACTGAAAACAGACAGCACACATGCTGGCTTTTCCACATTAAAAGCCACAGGCAAAAAAAATACTTTAATATATTTGTTTTTATTTTATTACAGGCAAAATCTTCACTGAGTCATAAAGAGAAGACATCTGCTGCTTTGCTGCTCTGTTTGGGAAAAAAATACGTAAGAAGGAGCCTTGGTTTTTGACTATGAAGAACTGACACCAAACCTACTGGCACTTTCTTTGGTTTTGACTAGATACTTTGCAAATTTAACATAGAAAACACACAAGCTTATAAAATATGATGGATTGTTACAGAATAAACTACAAAAACTGTTTGTAAATTAGTTAAAATGGTCTTAACATCATAATAATGCATTTTATTTATAGGCGCCTTTCTTGACACTCAAGGTCACCTTACATCATCAACATAAAAGCAGACACAGTATTAAAAAGACAATAAAATACAAAATACAGTTTAAAATTGGACAATGCAAATGTGATCAGAGGGAGTAAGCCAGTTTAAACAGATGGGTTTTGAGTTTGGATTTGAAATGTGGTAGTGAGTCTGTGTTACGGAGGTCAGGTGGGAGTGAGTTCCAGAGCTGGGGAGCAGAGCGGCTGAATGCTCTGCTCCCCATGGTAACAAGACGGGCGGCGGGGGCGATGAGATGGATGGAAGAAGAGGATCTGAGGGTGCGGGCAGGTGTAGCAATGTGGAGGAGGTCAGAGAGATATGTAGGGGCAAGGTTGTGGACAGCCTTGTTGTGGACAATCCTATTTACAGATTATTGCATTAGTATTAATGATTTAATTATGTAATATATAACCATTTTCATGCATGAGTACTAGCACTTATATTTTAAGTACACCTTGTGCTAAATACTTGTGTACTTCTATTTAAAACAGTATTCCACTGATTTAACATTGCAGTCCTGTGACACTGTCTGACTTACGATGGGCAGTTTATAAAAATCGATTTAGCACAACATTAGATATCTATTTGACAGATTCTTCTTCCTTATCAGGTGTTGCCTACATTACCCATGATGCAGCTCAACCATTGACGGTTTGGCTGGAGATTCAGGTGTGTTATGCTAGTAGCAGATAATGTTGCCTCGAGCTGCTAGCCTCAAGCAGAGACGAGGTATTTGAAGCTCAACTCTTTTCAACTCCACACCCCCGGATTTTTGTTATTTTCAACTCTGCAGTCTTTCAAGGCATGTGATGTAAGTCACATCACTTGAGGCAATTTATCAGATTTTGCGCAACAAAAGGTTTTACACAACTCTTTGCACGTATGCAGTCATACTCCACTTGACCTGTAAACAAACTTTGATGAGTAAATCTGGTGGAGTTCCCCTTTACATAAGATTTTTACTTCGTAATACTGGCACTGGGTAAAGAGTACAAATAATGAATTCATTCCTTTAGAGCTTGATTTGAAGATAGATGTATGGTGGGCAGGCAAAATGATGAGCACAAACACACGGGAAAAGAAATTTGTAGGAAAAGACGAATTGACAGACTTCCTCCCCACTTATTGACCCACATCCTGTCGTACTGACGGAGAAACAGAGAAGTGAAAACCTGTGAATATGCACATAAAACTGGGTCAAACAGACAGGCAGGAAACTATGCATGCTGAGACATTCAGAGCAAAAGACAGACATGATGGAGAAAGACAGCTGGTAGGAGTCTAGAGCAGAGATATGTGAGGTTATCTGCTGCAACAGAAACACTCAACACGGCAAACACACTACACTCGTATCTCTGCTTAACACACACAGACACACACATAGAGACCTCATAGAGTTTGAGGTGAATGCTGCCGTGGTGGAAAAAGCAACCCAACCTAACTTCTGTCAGCTGTTATCTCTTTCTGTGAGGGGTGTGTGTGTGTGTGTGTACGCAAGCTTTTATACACTTGTACGTGCTGTGTGTGTGTGCATGCACGTGCTCTGTGAAAGAATAGAGTGTGAGAAAGACAAACATGACATGACGTGTATGATTGTTTATTAACAACCCCTCTAATTTCAGGAAGGACCTCGGCATTCGCAGAACATGAGAACCATCACGTCCAGACAACCCTGACTAACGACCTGTTGTGTCATCACGCTCAGGATGAGTCATCCGTCATCGTTCACGTCTGTCTGACAGGTAAAGGTGGAGGAATGCTGGTAAATGTTGCACAGCCACCAGAATTTCTGGTTCTAGTCAAAGGATGCACACACTCAAGTATTTTTTCGTTGCTGGGGTTGTCTTTGGGAGATACCTTTTCTTTCTTTCACACCAAAACAAACAAATAAACACAGACATATCTCAAGTTAAAGGTAGGATCTGTTCGAGTCCCATTCCCAGGATATCAAGTACCATCATGTTGGGTGGGTAAATCATCCCAAGCACAGCAAAATGAAGCAAAAATAAGGGCATACAGGCAGAGGACAGGGTCTCTGCAGATCAAACACCACCACCACACACATCTAGAGGGTCATAAGTGATGATTTAGAGGGATTATGTTTATATGAGTTTATAAATTATGCCTTTAATACCTTAATTTGGAGGATCTTTTCATTGGTCTGTCTTTGAAAGAGCGTGGCCTCCTCTGACTGCAGCTGGACCCTCTCCAGAGCGACAGACAGCTTATCCTGTTGGTAGAAAAAAGCAAAAATAGCTGATCACATGCAAAACATGGTTAAGAAGTGGTGTTGGTAAACCAGATTATACCTAAATGAAGGGTTAATTTGATTGGTCCCTCGCTCTGAACAACAACATCTTCTTTAATGGGAGTCATATGATGCTCACTTGAAAGCTCTGACCCACAAATTCAAACAAACTGGGAATTCAGCACCAGTAAACATGTCGAGACGCACTGAGAGGCCTCTCAGAGCAAGTCTTCTTCAAACAAACTTGCTGAGAGTCAGCTGCGAAGTTTAAAGTGGAGGGAGTTCATAGCGGCCTGCTGAATTCCTGCAAAACACAAAGTTCCCAAAGGCTGCCAGGCAGGGCAAGCAGGGTGTCTTCTTTTAAAAAATGACAAGCATGTCACAGTGTCTACTCTGTGGAAGCTTTGTGTGCACATGTCAGAGCAGATTTGCTTATTTAACACATCTTATTAGGCTTTAGACTTTTGGAAAGTTTGTCAAACACGTTTTCTTCCCAGAAGCAGGGGAGGAGTATAAAATAAGTACTGTGGAGTATGGAAATTAGTTCACTGTAGTACACTGCATTTGAAAGCAAGTAGGCTACTTCAGGGGTTTCCAAACTTTTTTTTTGGTCACAATAGATGTACATTAGAACACAGACATGTAATTGTCTTAAGGAATCTGTTCTTAGATTTTTTTTTAAAGTTTGACAACTAAAAATGCTTCACTGTAGATCATTTTCTCATTTTATTGATTAGTTGTTTGGTCCATAAAATGACAGAAAATGGTGAAAAATGTTTGTGTTTCCAAAGCACAAGATGATTTCCTCAAATGTCTTGTTTTGTCCACAATCAAAGATGGCTGAAGGAGCCAGGACATTTGAGAGACAGAATTTGGACAATTTTTCTCAAAAAGTTAATTAAAACCATTATCAAAATAGCTGGACCTTAGTTTGAACACCACTGGGCTACTTCATCTCAGAGAGTGGTCTGTATAAACTGAAATTTCTGGGTATTTTCATACTTTGGCCCTAAGAAGCTTGAGGTTTATCAGAAAGAAACATGTCTAGGGCTGTAATTAAAGGTTATTTTCACTGTCGATTAATTTGTCAGAAAATAGTGAAAAATTTTGATCTCAACTAATTGATAAAGCGACTAATTGTCACAGCTCTACAGTGATCAAACAATAAAGACAATAAAAACTGAACACCGGTTCAGCTTTGGTACTTTTGATACTACCAACTGTTAGTATTGTATGTTTTTAAATGTGTTATTTGAAAAAGTATTGATCCTTAGACACTTTTGACAACTTTGGTTCCAACTTTCAAAAAATGTGATAAGTTACAATACACTATTTCCTCCTTTTACTGAGGACCCCCAACAGCCCACTAAAGGACCCCTGTTGGTCCCTGACCCCCAGCTTGAAAACAAGTGGACTTCATCTCAGATAGTGGTCTGGTTATTTTAATGGCTTTGGTCGAAAAAGATCGAGGTTTATCATGAAGAAACTTGTCTGAACTCACTCAGGGAGGAGTGTCCTACCTTGTAGTTTTCAAAGGCCTCGTTGATGGGGATGACATTGTGGGTCTTGTGGTCTCGGGACATGCCGCACACCAGACAGATGGGCAGCTGGTCGTCCTCACAGTACAGCTTCAGCTTCTCCTCATGCTCCTCGCACATATCCAGACCCATACCGAGGCGCGGCCAGTGGCCGATGGACGAGGCCACGCTGCTCATGCTGGAGCCGGGCTCCCGCTCCTCCGGCTCCTCCAGCGCCGCGCCCGCCGGGTCCCAGCCGTAGATCCCCGCCGCCACGTCCATGGTCCGAGCTCTCCGCACGCTGTCCACCACGTTACACAGCAGCGAGTTGGGTCGCAGTTTACGGCCGCAAGACTTCCTGCACTTCGGGCAACTCGACAGCTCGTCGGCCTTGGCCTCCCAGCACTGGATGATGCACACCTGGCAGAAGTGGTGACCGCACTCGAGGATCACCGGGTCCCGGAAGAGCTCCAGACAAACCGGACAGGTGAGCTCCGTCTGCAGCTCCTCAAGCGCGCTGGCCTCCGCCATTCTCTGCTGTACACATAGTCCAAAAAAACAACAACTGTGGCAACACTGTAAAAACTGAAGCTAAAACTAGACGTTTCCTCTTCCGTTCACACTGACAGAGAGAGAGAGAGAGAGAGAGAGAGAGAGGGAGTGGTCTGAAGCTGACAGCAAATGTTTTCTTCACGGAAGAGATGGAGGAGGACGTGCAGCAACAGGCTCTGTGATGGAGCTCCTTTACAGGGCGTGAGGGCCACATATCAGCCTGGAGCCAAACAACTCTAAACCACAATTTAAAAAAAACAAAACAAACCAATGTTACATAATTAAGCCAATAATATTATCTCATGTTTTATCATCGAGGAAATATAGGTAGGGCAGATAAGTCAGCTTTTTACTAATACTTAGTGAACACTTACGAGCATTATTAAGAGCAACTTTGGCAGCCAGGTTGTGAAAGATTTACCTTGATTAACTCGTCAGTTCCAGACAATAACAGTGATTCATGAAGGGGTCAAGAGTTTCTCACTTTACTAAGCCAACAGAAAAAGGTACAGCATTAGTAAATCATTCATAAAACCATCAGTTACAGTCAAGAAATCTTTTTATACAACCAATGATAGCCTATTTATGTACTGACTACCTCAGTGTTTGAAAGTTAGACGTGTAGGTCTGTTTATCCCACAGGTCAGGGACATCAGGGTTGGACAAGACATTTAGTTTATTTAAAATACCTCAAGGGGAAATTAAAGGAAACTCAAAGTGATTTGTGGCTTTTTCTCTTTAAAGTGTGTAAAGCAGAGCAAAACAAAGTCTCACCAGCTGTTTTTACATTGAAATTTTACCAAGTGCTTTTTTTATGTATCACTGCATAAACTTTGTTGCACAAGTTAGTTCTTTACATGGAGATTACAGGTGTTACTAAATATTTACTCATAACCACCTACTGCCATGTTTAAGGTAACTCAGCTGTTGCATAGCTGACTGAACCAACTGGAAAACTACCTTGCTAATGTATGATGTATACCTGTACAGATTAAAGAGTTAGTTATAGCATTAATTGATTAAATACATCACACTGTTTAGTAATGATGTAATCGGAAGATTTCCATTTCCAAAAATTAAAGTGTTAATCCAATAATGTTCCACAAAATGACCAAGTAACACTGATTAAGTTAGCATGCTAGGCTAACAGTCTAAACTGCATTAATGCCAACTATAAAATGTAGGCTAAAGTTCCACACTTTTCATCATGTACCCATGTAGGCCTTTATAGAGCTGTTAGTTTAATTTCTTCCTCTTTTGGAATAATAGATGGGACGGCGCTAGCCTACAGATGTTTTCTAGCTGCCATTATACACTTTATTAAAGTATTTAATTGTTAAAACAGTCGGTTATGTTAGGTTTTTATAGAAGTTTATTATATTTTTAGGGTGCTTTTCTACGGCATGTTGCCTTTGGCTATTTCATTTCAAACACTTTGTGACAATGCACTCTGAAATGTGCTATAAATGAACTTACTTTCATTGCGTAGTTCAGTATTTTGAAATTAGTAGTTAAAACTAGATAAAACATTTCACACTGACTTGGATGGATTTACTAATAACAGAAGTAACTCACTCATCACTCCACTCATACTTAAAGCAAATAACGTAATCACAATATATTCAAGTTGGTATCAATATTAGCTACTCATACTGTGTTTATTACCATAATTCTCGTGTAAGAAAGCATCGGGGGATCATGTAAGGGAGCTTTAATGCTCATTAATTGTGCTTCAGTGTGAAGCCATAGTGTGCAAACTTATTTAACAGGCAGCCTGTGTGAGCCACATGTTCAATATAAGTTTCAAAACACAGCCTACAGCTGCTGAGTCAGGAATACAAAACAAGAAAGAGGAAGAGAAACTGGCTGACGCTCAGTGAGTAAGTCAGGAGGTTTTTCTTCGGTAAAAGGAGGGTACTTTACTTGAGTATTTCCATTTTCTGCCACTCACTCCTCTACAGCATCACAGTTCCCTCTTTTACTTAACTGACAGCTTTAGTATTTGGTCACTTCACAAATCAATATTTTTACACACAAAACATATTAAGTGTTTCTAAAATATTAAGTTTTTAAATAAAAATTAAACTACTCAACAGTTACAAATACAGCTAAAATAATTGGTCGATGGACAGAGAATGTATAGGCAACTGTTTTAATAATTGTTTAATGTAAGTCATTTTTCTTTTAAAAATATTTAATGGTTTCAGCTTAACAAATGTGAAGATTTGCTGCTTTTCCTTTCTTAAATAATTGTAATCTTTTTGTAATAATTTTGACATTGTGAAGGTGTCACAATGGGTAATTGTGACAGCGTTCTTCGCTATTTTCAGAATTTTTTCCAACAAAACAATCAATTGTTTATTGGAGATTATTGGAGACACATTAATCCATAATAATAATTAAAAAAATAGGTCCAATTTAGTCCAGTAAAGTCCTGCTTTTACATTAATGAATGAATGAATGAATAATAATAATAATAGGGCACATTTTTTCTGCATGTAATACTTTTACTTTTAATGATTTAAGAGCATTACCCCAAATATAAATACATACTTGTACTGAGTAGCATTTTAAATGCAGGACTTTTACTTGTAACAGAGTATATTCATAGTGTAGTATCAATATTTTTACTTGGGTAACTGATCTAAATACCTCCTCCACCACTGGGTCCAAAAAAATATAAGAAAGTTTAGGCAGGAACTTCCTTTTTTTTATTATTAAAATGAAATATAAGATTCAGCCCTCGTCACCACCCTGTATGATCTCTAAATAAGACTCAGCAGCTCTTCTCTGTGTGGAAACAGAGACTATGATAATTTTTGGTCATCCACAGGTTATAACTCATCATCAGTGACAGTAATGCAACCTTATTACTCACAGTTCAACCAGTTTCAGCATGATGACCATGATTAGTTCCTGCATGCTGGATAGTCACGCTGCTGCCAACTGTCATGTCTCCAAACGGTCACTAGATGGCCATAATTATCCACCCACATCTAAAATTCAAGATTCATACAGCATGTGACTATTTTATCCCTCATCCAATCCTGGAATTCCTCCTAAAGCAACAAATTTAAGACCATATATTCAAGCAGTGTTCATAGTTTTTATATTGTATATGCTAAGATAATATTTTATGCTATGAATTTATAAATAGCTGAAGCTGAATAACATAAAAATCACTGCAAAGGGGTGTTGAAAGGAGCAATATTTTTCATTTCCACTTTCAAGAGAAAATAATCAACGTTCACAAATTAGAATGGAATATTTTAATATCTTACTTTTGAGAGGAAACAGGGGAGGAGGAGGGAGATTTCGGCTTCTCAAATGTGAATCATTTCTGGTTGCTTTACTCCTGTATGACAGTAAACTGAATATCTTTGGGTTGTGGACAAAACAAGACTTTTCAGGACTTTCACTGATCTCATTTTTCATCATTTCTGACATTTTATGGCCTGAACAACAAATTAGTTAATCAGGAAAATGATTGACAGATTAATTGATCATACAAATAATCATGACTTGCAGCCATAATTAGACATGGCTAATGTTATATAATATTTATTAGTTTAATCCATAATTAATAGGCTTCCAGACACCAGTGAATGATTTGCAAAACAATAAGTGTTTCTTTTGACTACTCTGTAAGAGACAATTTTAAATGGTAAATAACAGAAATGTTCATTGTGTAAATTCTGGCAACTGACAAGCTGATCATCGTGCACAAAGAAGCAACAAGTTCATCCACAAAAAATCTGTCCTAATCATGCTAGTGGAGATACTAGTAGCAATAAAAAAAAAGGCGTACATCACAACAAAAACGGAGGATTTCCCCGTTAACATATTAAGCACATGACGAAAGAAGGAAGCCACAGTCTTTTGGTAAAATAACTGTTGAGAAATAATTCCGGAAAATATTTATGGTTCCTACAATGAGGGAATTTTTGATGACAAAAGAAAACAAGACAGAAACTGGTGAGGGACAGAAAATGAAGCAAAGACAGCTGGTTCAGACGAGTGAATTTGTGTGGCGATAGCAATTAACAAATCAATGCTGAAACTGAGGATCCATTAAATGCAAACTATGCAGGATTTTGCACAAAACAACATATGGATAAAAATAATTCCTCTCAGTGTTCATTTATGACCCACCAGAAGTGCGGATCATTGTCTCTGTCTGCAGAGTACATACACTCTGCCTGTAGTATCATCTTTTTAGGCAAAGTGTGAGAAATCTGGGTACAGACACCCTGTAGGGAAATGCAACAGCACCTTAAGACATTTGTAGTTCTTTTCACGATAAAAACCTGCTTATGGGGGAGATGCATACACAACAACAACAGCTTCTGCAGCCAACAACCATACACTGCACTGTCAGTCCCTGCAGGTTTTTGTGTTGTTTTTATTCAAAATATTTAGTCATGTTTCATGTGTCAGTCAAGACAAATGTATTCAAGTCATGAATAAACATCATTTTTCGGCTTGCCACAATCACCACGATTAAAGACTTGAGATAAAATGGTTTCAATGCAATGCCATTTTTTCCCAGAAGCCACCCTGACTGCTGGTTAACAGGGGAAGTTTGAGAGCAAACAGGGGTTAGGGGGTGGATAGAAACTGCTATATATAAGAGGAACCTCAGAGCCTTTACTGCAGACGGTGAATGCACACAAAGGACATATAGGTTTTATTGAACTCTGGGGCTGTCTGAGAGGAAGTGTGTCAACAAAGTGTGTTGCTGCCATCTCTTTCCAGCAGACGTATACACACAGCCAGCCTGCTGCTCTGTTGTGCAGAATGTCTCAGAGGAAGATGCTGCAATTTTCCCCCAGAGCTCTGCTTCTTCTTCTGCCCTGGTTTGGTGGACTGGCTCATGGAGAGATCAGCGATGACTTCTCCCAGTGCCTCAGCTTCTTCTATGATAACGCTCCACCAAGTGGCATCGCTGGAGCAGGATACCAGCCGATTTGCCAGCGCTACAAAAACCAGTACCACTTTGCCAGCCTGTATCACCGTCAGCAACGTGCACCATTGTACTCTGCCTACATACTCAGCTCTGCAGATGGCAAACGGCCCAATTCCACTTGGATGTATGAACCGCAGGTAAGAAGGAAAACTGTGTGTTTTGTTCAAGAGCAGCCTTTTTCTTCCAAGACCAGCTGGCATTTCTTTTATTATTTTGTCCACCGCATTTATATCAATGAGTGTAGGGTAAATAAGGGAGAAACGGCTCTCTGTATAATACAGTACAAACAAATAACAAGCAAAATCATCCAAATTGATCATGAAATTGAGTCAGCACTTCTCTAAAGTAGTTTCAATCAAATCTGGACATTATAACCGTCATTACAGGAGGATTCATAGCAGGGCTGTTGTATTAGACTGTATTAGTTTAAGGTAGGTGTACATAATAAACTGGAAACTGAGTGTGTGTACGATTGTGTAGTATTATCATTGGTAACACTTAATGACACACAACACAAACATTCACCTGATGTTCATGACAGGTGTCATGGCATGACAGTGTGATGACAGTCTTATGCACACCTTTTCAAATAAAGTGTTGCCTTATTTTAAGTGGATTATGTATGATTATAGATTAGTGGACGCAGAGTAAAGCAAAGCTCTTCCTCTTTGTTATTTTTATTCTACAAGGGAACATAATTCCCTTTGTTTATTTCCTGGTGTTTTTCTATCAAGGTATAAGGTAAAAATTCTGCATTTCCTCGTAGACCTAATGGGACTTTGTGTTCAAGCTTCAAGGCTACACCTGACAGTGTGACAGGCAACACTAGAAGTTTCTGTTTAACTGTTGTGTGTTTCACTGTGGTCAATGTGTGACTGGTGTAATCAAGTTTTTGCCATTTTCCGTCAAACAGATGAACACTCTCAAAACGTACACACAACAAAACTGACACCCTCATCATGATCTTTTCTCTGGTCATGTAACAAAGAAAGGAAAGCTGCATTTCATGAGTTCCATTTTCATTTTTATTTTTCAAGCTACATGGATGAATTAGTCACACAAGCATTCAGATGCAGAATCACATGACTATTCAGCACGAACAGTATAAAGCGGTGGTTCCCAAAAAAACCCAGAAGGTTGATAGAATTACATTTAGCAGGGGTAATCAAGTGAAGCTCCTAGTGGGGATCAGGACGCTCACTTTGGGAAACCATGGTGTAAAGGATCAATAAGCAGCAGTATACTCTTTTGCAGCCTCTAAACAGTGACATGTCTTTTTCTGTCTCTCTCATTAAGTTGGCGTTTTCCCGTGCCAGCTCAGAGATGACATGCTTCTGCATCCCTGTGGACCAGAATGTGATGGAGAGTCAGGCGGTGCTTCAGGACTACAGGAACTCCAACTACACCAAAGGCCATCTCAATCCCAGCATGCACCAGAAGACAAAAGAAAAC
The DNA here is from genome assembly GCF_056507025.1 of Lutjanus erythropterus. Classification (NCBI taxonomy): domain Eukaryota; kingdom Metazoa; phylum Chordata; class Actinopteri; order Lutjaniformes; family Lutjanidae; genus Lutjanus; species Lutjanus erythropterus. The sequence goes on from NC_139321.1 coordinate 20,827,137, forward strand.
CGTGAGGCCACTTTCACCCTAACAAACATTGTCCCTCAGCGAGCAGGCTCCAACTCCGGCCCCTGGAGCCGTCTGGAGAACGAGGTGTTGAAAAGATTCAAGGCCTTCTGCAACGGCTCGATGTACGTGATCACCGGAGCTCTGCCATATGAGTCTGAACCCCGCTGGATCAATAACAGGGTGTCTGTTCCTGAGTACATGTGGTCTGCCTACTGCTGCCCGTCCTACAGTGACAACCTTCCTGACTCTGTGAAGCCTTTTTTCCCCACATATGCAGCAGTGGGAAGAAATGACCGCAACAGTGGAGAGGAGATTGTGCCAGTTAATGACAAGGCGAGGGCTTCAGTGAGGGGCTATGATGTGAGGCGGATGTCTTTAGAGACTCTGGAGGGCATCTTGAGAGCAAGGCTGAGAATGCCATCTATCAGTCTGTTTAAAGGGCAGTGTCAGAAACAGAGGGTCAGTTAACTCACCCGCACACGCTTCACCTGTCATAGTCTGTGCCCAGGTGCATAAACCACTTTAAGTTTCAAACTTAAATTTGTCCCTTTGCAAAATATTTTCCTGAGCCAAAGGTTTCACTCAGCAGTGTTACATTAAGCCTCTTAAGCCGTCTCCTTGCCTAAGTGTATAGACTAAAGGTCTGTCCACACCGAGAGCTATAACTGTAAAATTATCATTTTAAAAATTGTTCTAACTCAGTGGATGGTGGACTTCATAGTTGTGGTGTGAACCATCCATTTGAGTCAAAATTATTTTAAAAGACAATATTGTTATGGTTATAGTTCTTGTTGCTTTTGCGTCATAATACAGCATAATAAAAGCATTAAGGGATAGTTCACCCAAAAATGAAAATTTAGTCATTACCTACTCACTTTCATGCTGATTGAAAGTTGGGTTTAGTTTTTAAGTCCACAAAGCACTGCTGGAGTTTTACAGGAAAACAGTGTTGCAGAATCTCCTAAACAATTTAAGAAACAGAGAAAGAACAAACAAACAAACAAACAAAAAGCTTCTAAACTGCTCGTCCGGTGTAATCCAAATCTCCTAAAGCTCTAACATGCTGTTCACTTGCATGCACATGTGAATGTGGCTCCAACCTAAGGATCAACAGTGAAATTTTAGGCTAAAACATGGTGCAAATGACGTCTTTCAAGTCAACTTGGCATCTCGTAGATAATACTATAATAATATATAATCATATGATGATAATAATGAATTTTAATTCTTGGACAAACTATTCCTTTAATGCTAGCTACTAAGTCGTTAGTGCCAATGTCAAATCTGTCATGTCTAAAATGATGCATGTGTCTCACAGAAAAAATGTGTCTTAGGATGAACTCCTCCTCTTCAGCCACCATAAATTTATGGTTTCCTAAAAAGGGATTTTGTGCATTTTATGCAACTCATGTTTTCCCAAGCAATCCTTGGATAAAACTTTAAGGGACACCTTAGCCTAAGTGATTTTAACCAGACCCAGGGTTCTTATGGGTGTGCAGTAGTCATGTGCAGTGCAGCCCTCCTCGTTTCTGGTCAAACTGAAAGCTTTGAAGAGCCTCCCTCACTATTTGATTGCTGAATGTTTAATCAAAATGTTCTCTTGGAAATATTTCTGATGAATATGATTTTGCAAAATGTATATTTTTCCTCTTTATAAATGTCATCTGAATGTCAATAAACCCAGATTCACTATCAGCAAACTGCATAAATTGTTGTCTATTATTTAAATAATATGTTAATAATTTGTGAATGGTTCTGAATGCAGTGAACCCCTTCAGGTGTCAGTTTTGTGCCCCAAACTCTTTATTCTATATATTAATGAGATCTGTGAAGGTGTGCAAGATATTACAGTATCTTCTGTTTGCAGATGATACATATATTCTTTGTTCTGGGTGTGATTTAAGGACAGTTAGAGATAGTATGGTGTGTGAAATGGTGTGAGGCAACACATTTATGTCAAATACTACACCTGTTGTCACAGGAAAAGAGTGGAAGACCAATCCAACATTTCAACCACTTGATCAGAAATGTTATTCTCTTAATAGTAAAACAAATCTTGTTGCCTCAGTCCGTATGCTCCAGTGGATCTTTTGGATCAATCTTTCAGTCTTTTCTTGTGATGAGTATTTCGCTCTTGAGAGCAGTGGGCAGGCCTGCAGTCCTTGTGAGTCAGCTGAAGCTTGTTTGAACTCCTTCTTCATCAAATACTAAACCTTGGTAAGTAACAGGAAAGAATGATTAAGAGAATACAATCAAATCACGCGTTGAAATTGAAAGATTTAGTTGATTTAAAAATGTTATTAGTCATGTATAAGCCAGAAATAGACTAGTACCTGAAAATCTACATAAGTTGTTTATATTAATATCAAATGTTGAGGATCATAGATGGAAATTTAATTTGAAAACTCCATCTGCACATACTGCATTAAGGCAGATTTTTTATTTTAGTATTTGGTTTGAAACTGTGGTGCTCTCCAGACAGTGACTTAAAATTGTGCAAAAATTCAATTTAAGAACAGTTGTTGTTTTTTTCAGTCATGGTATGTGGAGCCTAGTACTTTGTTTGAGAGTGTACTGTCTATCTGTTTTTGTAAAATTGGCATTGGAAAATACACAATGAAAGGAGCAAAATAAGGAATATCAAACTAAACTTAACCTAAATATTGTAACATGATCAATAACCTGATGATATCCCGATAAAACGAGACTGAAATGGTTGAAGATTCTTGTGATGAATTGAAATATTTATTTCTTCATGATATGACCAAAACACAAACATACAAAATACCAAGCTGTCAATTATATTGTCAGAAACAAACAAGGGCATCAACTTTAACTTTGAATTATTGATAAAAAGACAAAAATGTACAGTTCATTGATCATAAATAAGTACAGCCTTCTACATACAAATGAGAATACGTCAAATTAAAATGGCTGAACGTCTGAGATTGATTTTCTTTCCCCTGTCGAGAAACGCCATGTACACCAGACTTCCTGTCACCTTTGGATATTTGCCTTCTTTATTTACTTATTTTCTTGTGAGTAAGAAAGGCAACTCCATGTCACTGAGAATAAAATAAGCATCTAGCAGTCACATTCATCACCTAAATTCTACCACATTCAACAAAAACCTGCTTTTTTTCTGTCCAGTTCTATCAGAGATTTGAAGGAGAGGCTTAAAAACACTGGTGGTTCTTTAGCTGCTCCACGTCACTGAAGCCACTTCCACAGTTGGAGCACTGAAGTGTTGCCTTTTCACTGTTGTGTATGAGCTGGTGTCTCTTTAAGTACTCCACACGACTGAACCGTTTGCCGCACGCTTCACACCCGTACGGACGTTCGCCTGTGTGAATCCTCTGGTGCCGTTCCAAATTGCCCAGTCGACTGAAGGTGCGTCCACACTGAGGGCACCGGTGCGGCCGCTCGCCCGTGTGTACCAAATGATGTCGTTCCAGTGACCGCGAGTGTGTGAAGCGCTTCCCACAGATCTCGCAGCAGTGTGGCCGCTCGGCGGCACAGGCACACTCGTGGTTCTTTAGTGCCCAGGCGTGGCTGAACGTGTTGCCACAGTGGGCACAAGGGAAAAGACTGTCCTCTGCTCCACTGCTCTGTAACTGAGAGCCACCTAGTGGACAAGGGTGTTCCTCCAGCTCTGCCTCTGATGTGAAGCCTCCTCCACACTGTGGGCAGAAGTGAAGCAGGTCCCCTCCACCCTCCTCTTCCCCTCCACTCTCCCCAACACTGCCTGGGGCAGACAGGTGGGGCAGGTGCTCCGACTCTCCCAGCTCCACTGCATCCTTTCCAGTAGAGTCGCCCTCCCTCAACTTCTTCGACCAGCCTAACCTCATGTCCACTCCGGCCCTCGCAGCTTCCTTCGACCTGCCCTGTCCGATGTGCTCCTCCCTCTGGAGGGTGGGGGGCTCCAGCTCTCCGTCCTGCTCCATTCCATCAAGACCGATGTACTTGGGCACCAGGCCAATCTTGCCGCTTCGCACCACCTCTGAGTCGGGGCTCACAGGCTGGGAAGTTGTCAGGGCAGCCTGTTCGCGGCCTCTCTCAGCCCTCAGTGCGGACTCCAGACCCCTGAGCTCGTCCATGGTCATGCCCCCCTCTGATGGCTCTGTTGAGCCCACCTCCCAGTCCTCCTCCTCTCTGTCTCCTGGATGAAGAGTCGGGGGATGATCTGACAGGTCCCCTAAGTAGAGACAGAGGGAGGAGGTGAGATGTGGAGGAGAGAGTGAGAGTTGGTGTTAGTTATGACTTCCAATGTCTTTCACTTGTCTTTTGTGTTCAGGCATACATAATGACATTACACACTGTCTAAGTGTGTTATGAATACTTGGTTGGAAGATGGATGCTACAGTTATAAACTAAAATGTCTGCTCTGTACAGCAGCAGCAGAGTCTCAGTACAGAGTTACAGGAGTCAGAACACAAACGTAGGCGACCTTAAAAATTGAGTAATCACAGTCTGACATTAGGTTGCTTGACAACTGGATATGGTTGTACAGACTGAAATACACTGGAAAGGCAAATATACAGAGCTTTAGCATTGCCAAACAGTTGTGGGGTGTGGGCATCAAAGTGAGTATTCTGTTGTTCAGTACATTTTCATGAAGAAGTTAGCTGATGCTAATTTGTGTCCTAAAATAACTTTATTTACTCACAACTGAAAGACATTCAGTTTACTGTCACAGAGTAGTAACGCAACCAAAAAACATTCACATTTAAGAAGTTTAAATCTGAGAATTTAATTTTTTTTTAAACAATTACTCAAATTTATTAATCGATTATCAACCAAGTAATTTAAAATTATTCATTGCAGCTCTAGTTAACATTACTTTCATCTCATCTGTGGACGTCAGCTACAGTTGTTGGGGTCAGTGTGGAGGATGTTTGATAGACAACTCAAAACTTAACAATGAACCAACTTTCTGCGCATCTGTTTTGTTCAAAGGAGGCGGAAATTTAAAGTGGTAATGTTAGGATCAACGAAAACGCTCTAATGGTACAGATATTCCGTTTCTTGAAAACTGTCCAGTGTAATCAGTAACACCGGTGCTGTCACAAGTTTATCAACTGGTGGGAAGATTTCCTCACCAATGCATCAGGTCAGGAAACTGTCTGAATTTGCCCTTTCACACATGTAGCACGCATTAGGAGATTGTCTGCGTTACATGTGTTCTCCCGTGTTGGAATTACTATAATGACTCATCTGTAACGATGACTGTTTTGCGGTGATATCAGTAAAACTGAGTTTCAGAATTAACCAACTGTGAGGGAAGCAGAGGAGGGTGATACACATGGAGGGTACTGTGACTCCAGTCTGCCCGCCTGGAGGGAGAGACATTTCATGCTGTGCTGGGATCTGCAGGATATATACTTTTACTATCTCTGTCCATGACCTGATGTTTTCACATTACAGATGAGGAAGAAAGGCATCATAACTTAAGTTCAAAAATTAGACTTGTATAGGCTGATATTGATAGGCACATAGTCTGTATGAAAATGAAACAATCAATGAAATAGTGGAAAGGGATATACAAGCAAGCAGAAAAGAAACAAAGCACCTACACTGTGCAACATCATCAACACACCCACTCGCTCGCTCAGGACAATGTCCTGCTCTATTCACACATGAGGCTCGCTCAGACTTTGGACTAGGGAGCTGGCAGGGCTCCGTCCATGGCAACTGATGCGGGCATTTGCGATCACGCCTACGGCTCCTCCTCTGGATAAGTGCAGAGTTGCAGTGCATGTGTGAAAGGGGCATGTGACTGGATGACTGGAGCTCATTACCTTCACTTTGGGCTCTGGAGCCAGAGTGGAGGTTCTTGTTGGGTGGGTCCATCTTCAAAGCCTCCTTGATTAGTCGGAGAGAGGCGGGTTGATAGCCCTCTGTTTGAGCAAACTGCAGTGAGAACCAAAATGTCTTGTTAACTTACATGCAGCACTTATTATTATCATATATAATAACCTAGGGCTGTAGGATATGGTCAACACATTATATTGCGATTACTTTGACAGATGTTATGATTTTCATAGCATCCGCGATTAACTGGAATGATAATTTTTACATCACATTTTTCAATTCCTCTAAAAAACAAACCGTTAAAAATATGACAGACATTGGGGTCTGTACCCAAACAAATCTATTTTCTTACATCTGGAGACAAAGATTTATAGGCCAGGGCATCTCCGCAGCACTACAGTGCTTCATTATAATGCTGATTTGCCGCATATTTTTTCTTTATCAAAAAACTGCAGCCTCTGCGATGTAAATATTCCACTTGGCCGTACTGCAATTTCGATAACATTTGGATTAATTGTGCAGCCCTATCAAGTCACACATTTTCAAGTCCTCTGAAAATAAAGCTATATGATGTTATATGATGATGCACCTTTAACTTGGGACTCTAATAACACATCCTGCATGATTTGAATATTCAAATACAGAAGAGAAGTGAAGAGTGATTCTGTGCCCTGCCACTTGGTCATGTGGTAGAATAGCAAACAGCTTTTCACCTCTACCACTAGTATTTCTACCTAAAAGCTTGCTGCACTTGAGATGTGAAGAGTCCCACTTGACGGGCTCCTCTGGAAGCTAAATATCAAATCAATAGCCTTCCCTTTATCCACTACATCTCTGCAGCGATTTGATGGCTGAACACAAGCAAAACTCTTTCCATCTCTCTGTATTAGCGCTCTCTTTTTCTCTTAGCGTTTCTTTTTCCATTCTGTACGAAGCCGCTGAGCAGTGCAGAGATGCTGTGCCACTTTCTCCTCCTACTCCTCCTCCTCTGAGAAAGCCCGTCTCCCTCACCTCCTCTTTGATGTTGGCCGTCTCCTCCCCCTCAGCGCTGAGGCTGCCCTCCCCTTCCTCATCCTCCGCCATCCCTCCCTCATCCTCTTCATCCCCGGGGAACTGGATGAGGTACATCTCCCTGGCCTCCTTCCCCCCTCTTCCTCCTGCTCCTCCACTTCCTCCTCCTCCTCCTCCTCCTCCTCCTCCCGCAACACCGCCACCACCTCCGCCTTCCTCCCACACACCTCCAGGCCAGCCTTTGCCATAGGCTGCTGCGGGGCCCTTCTTTGACTTGCCTCCTGTGGAGAAGAGAGGAAGACGAGGGAAGGGTGGGAGGGAAGGAGGAGAAAGTAGTGGGGGGGGGGGCAGGAGAGAGGGAGGGCATGGGGAGTCAGGAAGAATGAAATATGAGGGGGGAGAGAGATAAGTGGGAGGAGATGATTGGGAGGTCAGGAGAGAGAGAGAGATGAAGGAGAGAAGAGGGTGGAGAGGTGGGAGATGAGGAGGAGGGGGGGTGGGAGTGGAGCAGAGGGAGAATAGGGAGGAGGAGTGAGCATGATGAACGAGTGAGGAGAGAGGGGGCGTAGAAGGACAGGCAAGAGAGCGGGAAGGAGAGAAAAACATGTGAAAGGGAGGAGAAGAGCGGGTGAAGTGGAGTTGGTGGGGGCCGCCAGGGAGAGAAGGAGGACGAGGAGGAGGGGGAGGAGGAGAGGGAGGACATGTTTGAAGGAGAAAGAAGAGGATGAAAATGTAAAAAAGAGGAGAGGGAGAGACAGAGGAGAAGTGGAAGTGGAGAGGAAGTGTGTAATTATGGTGGTGGTGGTGGTGGTGGTGGCGGAGAGGAGCGGTAGAGGAGTGGAGTGGAGGAGGCGGGGGAGGGAAGGAGTGTGTGTGCAACGTGATGAAGGAGAGAAGAGAGCAAGGAGGAGGAGGAGATGGGGGCAGGGAGTAGAGGAAGGAGGCGAGGGCGTGAAGGAGAGAGGAGCGGGAAGGGGAGGAGGTGGAGTTGTTGGAGAGAGACGAGAAGGAGGTGGGGGAGGGAGAGGAGCACGGCAGGAAGGGGAGGGAGGGAGGGAGCGAGTGTGTGCAAAAGCACAGAGAGGAGTGGGAGGGACAGAATGCAGCGGAGAGAGAGAGAGAGAGAGGAGAGGGGGAGGTGAAGGACAGAGGGAGAGAACATGAAGAGGAGGCGGAGGAGGAAGGGAGGAGGGAGAGAGGAAGGAGGGAGGGAGAGATCAGCTCTTGCCAGATGGTTTCCAACAAAACAAGTGCGTCTTCACATAAGCCCTGACTGCATAGCAAAAACCCTGATTCTCACATTAAACAAGACTAGGTCAAAGCCTACTACATGTCTGGATGTGTATGGTCAGTGTATGAAAATGTTGCCACTTTATTCATTATTTGCCTTCATATGAATGGCTGAATATTAACTGGTCATATGCAATTTTCTGTTGTGGTCCTTGTCATATTTGTTGTTAAAGTGTATTGAAGTAGCATTTAAAACCAAAAACTTACAGCAGTCAATGTCAGACAACCTTATCATACTTTAGCAGTTATGCAGTGTGTCTGTGGAGGTGACAAAATGTTACCAAATATACGTATTAACAGCCTGAATTGAAGTAAAGCTCTATGCACTCTCCAAGGAAAATATTATGCCAAACTCACTTATAAAAATTCAATTTGAACAATTCTTAACCTGTCCTCAAAAACTCACAACTCTAGAAACACAACATAGGAGATGTCATTTGTCAATAAAGATGACCTACATTTCTGAAGAAACTTTACATTTGAGGTTTTATCACCTGAACACCCTCACCAGCCACAGCTAACCAAAGCTGTGAAATTTACTGGGACATCATCAAGGTAATGAGAGGTTTCAAAAATGAATGCTTCTCACTAAAATACATGCTGGTTGGTGGATCATTTACATGCTGAATCAAACACTGACTCATAACATTACGCTAAACTCCCTTTAAGAAATATAATACTTTAACAGTCCTTACATGTCTGTAACAACATATAACTCTGGAAATGTCAGTGTAAATGTCAAGATATGTCAATAGCCTTCTTGTCAATTCGGCATCAATATAATCTATAAACTGATTTTGTGTAGAAACTTTACATTGTAGGTTTTGTCACCTCAACACCCTCACCAGCCTCAGCTAACCAAACCTGCGCTCTTTTTTTAGTGGGAGAGGTTTAAAGAAATTTGGATTTCTCACTAAAATATGTGCTGGTTGGTGAATCAGATACATGCCGAATTAAATACAGAGTCATAGCAGTGTTAAATCTCTGTCTATCGCGTGTGTGTGACGGTGTTTGAGAAGTTTCTCGATGGTTACTAACTGATTTAACTTGATCACTCCACTACACTACTAACCGCGTCCGTATGGCTGAAATAAGATGTTTTAGCAAGGTGCCATTTAATGGTATAGGCAGCTTTATACATGATATAAACTAAAGGTGATGTAAGAATCCTACTTGGGATCCTCAACTGATAAGAAATACTCACGGGCCATGTCAACTTTTCGTTTCTGCCGCCCCCCCGGTGCTGCCTCCTCCGCGGCCGCCGCCAGCCCGGCGTTGCGGCGGTTAGCCGCCCAGCCCATTCCGTACTTGCGCTCGGTCCTCAGCTTGTTCTCCGTGAGCCTCAGCCGCAGTTTGAGAGCCTCGTTCTCCCTCCTGTTGAGGGACAGCTCCACCAGGTAGTCGTTCACCGTCTCCTGGAAGAGTTTGGTGATCTCGCAGACCGAAGCTCGGATCAGGCTGTCCATGACGGCCGTCAGATGCGTCTCAAACGTGGACACCGACTCCTCCATCATCTTGGCGACCTGATGATGGTTCATTAACAGTTTTATGTTACCAAGGCAACATGTCATGATCATGAGTGACATATAACACTGCTTTACCACTGATATCGCCAGCTATACACTGTCTATATCGACCTTATATATCCTCTCCATATCACTAATGTCAGTCACAAAAATTTACTTTATTTGTCGCTACAAGCTAGACGCTACAAAATCCTTATAGTGGATCCAGACATTAACGTTATGATTATTCCACTTCTGTTATCGTTTAATTAAACACTATACTCCCAGTTTATTGAGGAGGTACAACAGCCACAATGTAGTTTACTCCCAAATACACACCTTGTATCAGATTATCCTGTTGTAACAACTTACAATACTGATCGACATGAAATGATATTGAAGTAGAAGAGGAGCAGCAGCCCCTCCGTAGCGCTGGAAAGTGGTCGTGCTAGCAGCAGCCTGGCTAATTTAGCTTTGTATACGCACCGTTTGTTAGGCGAAATCCGGGGGAATAACGCAGACGCGAAACGGCTGTAGTCGGTGTGATTTCACGGATGGCGGATGAGCTCGCTCGGTGTTCATAGGCACTGAGACACGGCGACAAAGGAAAGCGCCATCCAACTTCTGCCCTCTCTGTTTTCCTTCTCGCCTCCTTCAGCACTGCTTAATGATGCTTGAGAACACTGCGCATGCTCAGTACCGTAATTACCCTACTACACTCCAAAGCAGCCGCACCCTATAAAAACCAAAAACTCAAGATCACTTTTGTACTTAATGTGATATCAACTACAGTGGTGGTTATCGTTTTTTCTTTTCTAAGAAAATAAGGAAATAATAACACGAAATACTTGCTTGGTTGGTGTTTCGTTTAGCGTGTGTGTCTTCCTGGATGGATGGGGGCGCTGTAGTTACTTTGCCACGTGATTGGACACTGTATAAGAGAGGAAGAGGAGTCGTCTTTCCTTCCGTCAGTGGGCTGAGTGGCAGTCAAGGCACCTACAGCTTGTGGACGAGTGAAAGAGAGCACTGATAAGATTTCATCATGCCGATTTTCGTGGTCAACACCAATGTGGCCAACGTAGACCCGGCTCTGCTGTCGGAGGCTTCGGAGCAGCTGGCCAAAGCCATGGGCAAACCTGAAATGGTAGGCCAGGGGAAAGGTCATTCCTGCAGGATTTATAATCACCACTGTGTTCATTCTGCACTATATCGATGAGCATGATAGATGTACCTATCTCTGCTGAGTGCAGTGCGACCAGCACCTGAAGCCTTATTTCCATTTAATTGTATTTAAGGTAAAGATTACATGCTTGTCTGAGTAAGTTTAGCCATGTCAGATTTTGTTTGTATAGTCCAATATGAAAAATAATAATTTTCCCTTGGGGGCTTTACAGTGTGTAGTGTGCGACACCCCCTGTGCTATAGACCCTCGAAAAAATAAGGAAAAGCTCCCCCACCAAAATAAATAAATAAATAAATAAAATAAGGAGAGCTTGTTGTGCAACTATGCAAACATGACGCATGACTGGTTAATGATTGATCAGGTTAAAAGCAAATGATCATGCAGACTGATGCTTAATATTTCATGTCCGTCCACAGTTCATGACATTGTTAGGCCTAGGTTTAATAAGCGTATGGACTGCACACCACATTTATAAATATGGGTTTCCATTTAGTGAGGCGTAGCTAAATCTAAGGTTATTGTGTCTGTGAAGCAATTTACATTATTTAATACTATGGTAGGTTTTGAAGATTGCTTCTAATATTTTCTTGGCTAAATATCTTTACATCTGAGTCTTTTTAGGCTAGAAATGTTAAGATGAAATATATTGTTTATTAGAATCTGACTGACTATATAATAGGGCATGACTAGATTTTGGGGCAGTGGCCCCAAAAACCCCGATTTTGAGATTAGGGAGTAAAACAATCTGATAGATATATCAACCAATTTTCTGACTTTATATAAAAAAAAAAAATCTAAAATGACATCACAACACTGAAACAGTAAACATCCACTGGTATTTTTAATAATTGAATATAAATCATTAACAACTATAAAGTAATAATAAAAAAAAACAAATAGAACAACTTGAATTAAGAAAAAAGGATCAAATACACATAACATCCTGCCTTTAAAAGTAAATAAACTGCATTATGTTCTGTAACATGTAACATATATGCTAAAACTAATTAAGACAGATCTAGCTGTGCTAGACCAATATGGTCCAACCGCTATCTCTCTCTCTGGTTCTATTACAATATATTAAAGGGATTTAGTATTCTCCTTCAGAATTATATTAACCAGAATTTCGAATTGAGCTGCAGTGATTAATGAATTAATCAAATAGTTGTCAACTACTAAATTAATTCCCAGCTATTTCAATAAACAATTAATTGTTTTACGTCAAGAAACAATGTCAAATTTCAGCTTCTTATATGTGTATATATCCTGGTGTCTTCAGTTCCCTTTGACAGTAACCTTAATATCTTTGGGTTGTGGGCAAAACGAGACACTTGAGGACATTACCTCGGGCTTTGGGAAACAATGATCAACATTTTTCACAATCTGACAAGACATTTTATAAACCAAACAAGTAATCAATGATGAAAATAATTGTTATATTACTATTATTTATGGAAATTGTACTATGAAATAGCCAAATTAATGATTATAACTAGAAAAAAAAAATCCTAAAGTAATTAGATAATTTCTCGGGTATATTATGGTGAAAAATTGGGACTGCAGTAAGGGATTTATGATAATTAACTGTTTGAAAAGTCCTCATTACAACCTTCACTGCAGTCTGTATTTATTATGTGTCTGCCTTTATAATACAGAAACTGCACAGTCACATTTGGGCTCAAGAGGGCCAATAGCAGTCATGACTGATCCATCCGGTGTAGACTGACATCAGTTTTGTGTCTTTGTCTTGCAGTACATTGCTGTGCATGTCAATGCTGGCCAGATGATGTTGTTTGGTGGAAAGACGGACCCCTGCGCACACTGCTCCCTCACCAGTATCGGCAAGATCAGCGATGCTGAAAACAAACAATACTCTAAACTTTTGTGCGGACTGCTCAACAAACACCTGGGCATCTCTCCTAACAGGTAGCAACCAGTGCATTCACTGCAAATAATTTTGTAAGTGAAGGAAACATAGTGACAGTAACACACAGACTCAGATATCCGTGTACCTCGCTCACAGTTAAGGTCCAATCTTATTAACCTATTTCTCTCCATGTCTATTTCAGGATTTATATTTCCTTTGTAGACATGAACGCAGCCAACGTGGGCTGGAACAACTCCACCTTTGGCTGAGATGGAGGTCAACACACAGAAAGAAAAAAAAAAGAGAAATCACGCTACTTCCATTTCCAGAGAGATCATTCCACTATCTTCCTACATGTACAAGCATAGTTGAAACTAACAAAATGAAGAAGTAGCTGGTAACTGACTAGCTGTAGACCAGCTAATGTAATGCAGGATTATCTTAAAAGCACTTAGCAGGACCCTTTAGCTTTGCACTCGTCCATTTTGATTAAAGCAAACCCTACTGATCACAAATGAATCTGTGTTTTCCTTGATTTGAACCTGAAAACGCATAAACCCCTTTCATATAAGTCAGCTCACTTTATCTCTCCTCTGATGTCCGATGAAGAAAGAGTTGATCCATTTTTCCTGAGACCTCCTTTTTTTTCCTTAACCATACATTTTTTTTCCATGGCTTTTCCATCTCACTTCCACATTAAACTGCCAAGCTGTCAAGTGACATCTCTAACTTTAGCAAACATCATGAGCAGTCATAAGTGAACTAGGTAAAGGTTTTTGTGATATATTATTGTCAATGGTAGTCATACAAAAACAGAATATTATGTTAATGGGCTGCTTAGCTAATGGTATTGGATTAATAAATTCCAGCTGCCTCTATCAGAGCTGGTGTCACATTCTTACACACAGTGAAGGCCCATTATTTTGAATAGTAGTGCAAATTAACACCAGACCAGTCTTGTGAGTTAAACTTGTGACTTAAGTCAGACTTGCTGATTATTTTCATTGCTGATTAATCTGTCAGTTATTTTCTCAATTGACAGTAATTTGGCCCATGAAATGTCTGAAAATTGCAAAAAAAAAATATATTTCCCAAAGCTCAAGATGATATCCTCAAATGGGTTGTTTTGACCACAACCCAAAGATGTTCAAAGAATTTTGACTTAAAAAATTACTCAAACCAATTCTCAAAATAGTTGTTGATTCTTATTATTTTTTATGATAAGGTGTGATATAAGATATGACAGGGAAAGAAGAGAGAGAGTGGGTGAATGGCATGCAGCAAAAGGCTGCAAGATGGGGGGGGGCACAGTCCCAGCACGTGGCACGAACGCTCCACCAATGGAGCCACAAGTTCACCCCTATTAATAAAATAATTGATTATTGATTCCTAAATTGTTGCAGCTCTATTGTCCTTTTAAAGCTGAGGTAGATCATCAGCATTTTGTACGACTTGACTTGTGACTTGCTTGACCTGAGCAATGACTTGACGTGCATGACTTATAGCAGGGTTTTGAGTTGCTTGATTCTCACCATAGTGACTTGGGACTTGCTTGAGACTTGCCAAGCTCGCATTAGTGATATTAACAACAACACAGCTACAACAAATAAAACAGATAATGGGTGTGTTCGATTTGCAGTAGGCATATTAATAATCAAACATTAACAGCACTGTATGTCATGGCAGCATTTCATGTCACATCCTATGTCTGCACAAAATTGTTTCTGAGGGGTGCCGCTGGACCACCAGCCACACTTTGAGAAACTATGGCTGAGATGACATCTGTCTGTCCCAACTGAGTCGCGGTTTGTTTGGCCACAATGAGCCCAGTGTGTGCTGACCAACAACATATTTGGTGTTGACGTTAAACTATTGTTTGCCTGGTATTCATTGACAGAGTGTTCATTTTCATACTCGAACTGGTTTTGCATAACTGACTTCTTGCTATCTGAGGGGAGGTCAGAATTAATCTTTTCAGTTACCTTGACAAATACAGTAAAAATAGACATCACTTTATAAAAGACACGTATCCTTGTGTCTTTTGTGTTATGTATTTTATTGAATATTCCTATTATTATATTTTTTTTAGATATTTTTTTTTCATGTTTCATTGTTGTAGGTCTATGAAAAAGTTGAGACAGCTCAAAATTTCAAGCAAACATGCTACATACATAGTACATCAGTTTTGAGCCCAATTCAAATTCTTCAGTTTTGAAAAAGTTTTACCAACTACTGATCTTTTGTTGAGATAATTTACTTTTCTTCTTTAGATAAATTTAAATATTTGAATTTTAGAAACCCCAAAATGTGGTATTTAAAAATTATAGAATAAACCATTTAATTTTAAGGCAACATAATAGTAACAAATCAGGTTCACAGTTAACTGTGACCAAATTTTGAAAAACATTTTTTTAGTTTTTCTAACTTTTAACTTTTACTATAAATGTATCTAAGGAAGAGTAGTAAATTATCACAGCTAAAGGACAGCAGAAAGTTTGTTAATGTTGAATATACAGTGGTACATATCGCCCATGATATATGTACCAAGGTACTGTCAAAATTACCATGGTATATGAATGACACAGTAATAAAAGAAAAAATACTATGGGTATCCCTTTTTAGTAGGGATTATTTACCACAAGTTTATTTGGAGCAAAATCTTGGTCTAGCTGTCACAGCAGGACTTTCATGTGCTCCTCATAATTCTGAATTTTTAAAGTCACAGTGATTTTGAATACCTTCTTCCTTTTACAGTATGATAAATTGGGGATAATAAAAAAATGTCTCTCAAATTTATACTTCTGGAAGTTATGGGCACTTGTGGCAACATAATTCTGTGTACGGATAACATCACTTCATTTTGTGTTTGTATCACTATCAATGTTTTGTACCCTCTGTTGATTCATTTTCCCCATTGTTGAATCGATTATGTGTTTGATTTTCACATTCCTGGCAGCAAAAAACGTTATTGTCAATTGTGGTGGGGTCTGAACTGCTCTCATATCACATATTTAGCCACCACACCAATGGCTCGACATAGAAAAATACAACTGAGCCCACACACAGTTACGAAGATCCAGGTTCGCCCAAATTTATTCTTTTATTTTGTGTAGTTAAAATCCAACAGTCACTGCGTAGGGTAACTCTCATGTATGGCTAGTCTCTAGTGCTGGTTGCTACGGTAACCACTCGTCTGTGTAGTAGGAAACGGGGAGCGCATGCGCGTAAAGAAAAATATCCCATCTATTAATACAGATGCTCTTGGACAGCCATGTTTTAGTTTTACTTTTACCTCTTCGTGGTTTTGAAATATTTCGCGATGAAACAAATATACGCAGGCCAACCTATGGCATGTTCTTGCAGTAGAGCGGAAGATGACGTAGCGACGGCGTAAGATTCCCGCCCCCTCCAATCCAAACCGTCTCTAGAAAGTTGTGTGAAAATGGTGGATACACAGTAGTGTGGTTGTTAACTGTTACACGATAGCTAGTTTAGCTAACAAGAAAGAAATGCAGCTAAATTTATATTTAGATGTCGGGTGTGGGAGAGTCGTTTACTGAAAGTTTCGGTGTTCCAGACGAAGTGTGGAAGTATTAACCGGAGGTCTCCGCGTGCAGACCGGTCAGTTACCCGACATGTAGCTAGCTCTAGCTTACTTAGATAGTAAGCTTCAAACTTACGTTTGCAGTTTCTGTTATCTTAAGTTTCTTAAGTTTGAAATGAATAACGTCGTTTGTTCGTAACAAAAGCCGAATTTCTTGTCTGCTGTTCTTCTATCGAAAGAGACCATTTACCGAACTAGCTAGTCATGAACCCCGCTATGATTAACTAGTTAGCCAATTATGATGTGGTTCAGAAAAATATGTGATGGCTTTAAATTTATTGTCTGAGTTCTTAACCAGTGAACCAACATCACCTGGTCAGGTCATCCCAGGTCTTGCTGGTTAACTGCATATAAACTGTAACATGGCATGCTAACGTTAGTTCCTGATAGTCCTCACTAAGGCTGGACATGGGGTTGTCTATATGCAAAGATTACAGTGTCTGTTATTGTGACTGATGATTTGAAATGAATTAAAATTCTTTTAATTGAAACATCTGCACATTTAAAGACTATGAGGCAGCTGGGTGGGCTAATGTGAAAGCTGAACGTCCCTCACATTTTCAGGGTTCGTACTGGAAATCCTTGAAAATGCTTCAGTTTTAATGTTATGTTTTCAAGGTTTGAAATGTGCTTGGATTTTAGATAAAGTGCTTGAAACTGCTTGAAAATTGCAATACTTTCAAAAACAATAATTCTTTGAATAATTTGCTTTTAAGATAAATAAAAGAAGTCAGATAGCGCCTAATTCTTTTGCTTTTTGCACAAAAATAAGATGACTTCGCTTGAGCCTTGCTTGCCACAGTTAAGAGTGTTCATTCAGTCTTTGATGTTTCAATCATGAAGCATAAATTTGAACATCTGATTTAACATAATGAAAAAATTAAGTGGGACCTAATCATTTTCAGCATATAATTATGTCACATACCACAGCTGTAAGGTGCTTGAAAACCTTCAAAATGCACCTTGAAAATGCTTGAGAAGTGCTTGACTTTGGAAAAAGCACAGGAACCTTATATTTAATGAATACATAGCAGCTCTTGATGGTGCTGTTTTGCACATGACCCTAACCTGATGTCTTGTCTCTCTGAACAGGGGGTAAGTGATGTCAAGGACATCTATAAGTCACTGCCAGCCATCTTCAAAGATGTCTGACTGTCTGACAAGGGAATTTAGGGCCCAGCTGACTACAGCCATGGACTCTGTCCTGAGGAGGGCTATGCTTGAAATAATGCAGATCTTTGAGAACAGCCTGCACGACCATCGAAGTGAGCTGGCACAGAAAGAAGAAGAGATATCCCAACTTAAAATTATTTTACAGAGGACAGAGATCACGCAGAGAGAAACTGTGGACTGTGGAGGGGACAGTGGAGCAGAGAAGACTAAAACTCAGATGAATGAGACACAAACAGAGCTTGAGGATATTCTGAACACCTCTGGACAAAGTGCTGAGGATGCTGAGATTGATTTTGTAGGTACGGTTAAATCGGGTGAATAACCTAACAAGATATGTTACTTTGCAGTGAAAGACAAGTTATGATTAAATGTTGTCAGTACTTTTAGAGATGTAAATTATAGATGTAAATAGGGTTTTTGGCACTAACAAATTGGAAAAGTCACCAAAGTAAAAAAAAAAAAAAACCCAAATCCTTAAAGGTAGAATTGGCAACATTGTTTGCAAATGCATAATTTAACGTTGGCCCATTCTCCCCAGCTCAACAGAGAGGGCAGAAAGACATACGACTGTGAATTAAGTGAGCGAGTGCTGGTAGCGAAAATAAAGCACTGAATCAGAGAAATAAAATGATACTTCCTGATTGTTTCACAGAATTTATGTTCGAAAGAACAAGTAAACATGCCCACACTGCACAGCGTAGGATTTTGTATGAATACTGCCAAAGTAATCAGTCTGTTCTGCCTGTATATATCTGTGTGTGAAAAAAAAGAACTATTTCTGCAGCTCTCAGCAGAGGAAAGAGATACAGAATGTGACGTAACTGTTGGTCACTATAACTTAGCTATGAGTGTTGACCTCAAAACATGCACGCTTTATTGGTTGGGGACTACACGCCAGAGACAGTTATTGATCATGAGGTTGTTACTGACAACATGTTGGGTACTCCAAGGGATGGGGGTGGCTGAGGTGATCATCACTAATGTGGATATAATAACTAAGTGGATAAAGGCAAATAGGCAAAATTAAGAAAATTCCATCACTGTATGTAGCCTTTAAAACCAAGAAAAGACAATACTTATGCCATATCACAATATAATGATATGCAAAATCTATCAGAATACCTAGTGTCATATCTAGATACAATATCGTATTGATATATTGCCCAGCCCCAGTCCAGAGTAAAGAAAATAGTCAAGGGGGCAGGGGCTGTGTAGATACAGCCACAACACACTTTCACTTAAGTGATGGTTTATCAGGATTTTGATTCTGAGTCTATAGATAGGAAAATGTTGCAGATTATGTCTTTAAATACATATGATTTACAAAACAACAGGTTTTACGAGGGCAAACCTAAAACATCAATGATGTTGCCATATGTTTTTTGCATAAGCTATGTTAATTGTGCGTGTAATCAAGGTGCAACAATTTTTTTTTTTTTTTTTTTTTTTTTTTTTGTGGAAAAAAAAATTCAACTGATTCTGAAAGTTCAATTTCCAAGGCATTAAATATCACTCAAAGTACAGTTACTAGTAACATTATCATTAACAGTAACATTAATCATTATTATGTCTGCATCTTTGTCTGTGGATTTGTGCAGTACCTGATGACTGGTGTGCTCCCCTGGGCTGTGAGACTGTGTCCAAACAAGAGGATGGCGTGTGCCCCAGCGTAAAACTGCGCTCGCTGTACATTCCTCTGTGGCACTGTCCAGTCATCAACCAGGAGGTGGGTAACTGAAGGGGGGATCTGAATGTGACGGCATTATAGTTTAGCATCATAAGCCAGCAGAGAACAGAGCCCCTGGTATAAAAGTTTGCTAGAAAGGCTGAAACACTGACTTGCTATATATTGGCTGTCTAATACACTTTATTCAGAATTTTCTCTGGATTTGTTTTTTTTTTTTTGAGACAGAGGTGGCATATGCACAGCTATACACAGTTTGGGTGCACATCTTTAGACTGCCATATATATATATGATTTCACTTTTTGCTGAGCAACTTGAGGACGGACAAAGAAACTGGAGGAAAAAGAACAAAAGGGAGCAGTGCCTGATATTGAAATAAAATCATGATTTTTCCATAAAATATTAATGTAAGAAAGAAGAGGCACTAAAATCCAATAAAAATAGGTGTGTAGTAATACAATTCGGTATTGATTTGGAGTCTCTGGGGCACATGACATGGAAACTTTTGACAAAAAAAAAGCAATTATTTTAAATTCAAATAAAATAAATTAAATACACAGTAGCAATCAAAATAAATATGCTATTTGAGACCAATTTAGTATATTTTCTTTCACTAATATTAGCAAATCAGCACAAAGATATTAGAAAATAACACTGGTTTTGTGTCATTCAAACAGTAATTTAATGTTGGCCCCAAAGTGAAATCGCTCTGGTTAAGAGCAAGAACTCTAAGGTGAGCTAACCATCGTCTGAGTGTGCTTTCACACCTGTAGTGGGGTTTGGTCATTTGGTTCAGAACAAGGGAAAACAATGATTATCAGTGCATCATCCCACATGGGGAACCAGTGACTGAAAGAGTTCATGCAGCACTTGTCGCATCTGATAACGCAGAGACAGGATCAAACAAGGCGTCTTGTGTGTGATGATTCAAAAAGGGCCACTGAGGTTAGAATCCGGGTCCCATTTACTGTAACGTAACATAACTTAGCTTTCATTACAAACACACATTAGTTTGCTTCATGATTATCTAGATCTTGCAGAAATTGTAAAGGGGTTATTCCCCTATGTGGTGTCAATAAAAAGCCTGTAGATCTACGATTTTAATGGAATTTTCAACAAAGGCAGCAGCCAAAATACAAAGGCAGCCCATCTTTGAGTTAGTTAAACAGGGAAAACCCTGACCTTAATGATGCATTGTACAGTATTTTCCTCTGTTGTCCTGTATTGTAAAGAAATGCTTCGCCACATATTGGCAAAATGATTGAATTTTTCAGAGCATCCAGAGAGTTATTTTTTTTTATTGCTGCTTATGAGGACACCGCTTTGCATGTACCTGTTTTCGTTGTATTTTGCTTTCTTTCCTTTGTTAATCAGTGGAGATATAATCAATGACATCTGTATTTTAGGACGCTGACTCCCACCAGCAGAAAAGTCATGGCAGGAAACCGGAGAGAGGTGAGTTTCTTTCTGAATTCTGCCATTCCTTATTTTGTCCTGTAAATTACATTTAGTATTGCTGTGTTTGTTAATGACTTCTCATACCAAGTTTAGAGTCACTCATTTACACATTTAATGATGGTGTCAACAAGCTCTCTTAGTTTCACTTCAACATCCCACCATTGTTGTTGTTATCAGAGTCTATAGCTGGTCTTACATCATGTCCTAATGTAAGGCTAGCTTGTAAAGAAATGTACAACCAATACACAGTGGAAAATGCAGGATGTGTCTATCTAATTAAATCAGTTTGATACATAATTGACGTTTGATTTATTATATTCTTGTCGTCTCCTTCTTCACTGGGACACAGTTTCATTTTTTACATTGTTCTTTACAGGATCCTCATTAAAAGAGAAGCAGAAACACATTCGGGACAGAAATTCATCATTGCGTGACAGAGGACACACACAATTAAGAAATGACATGAAAACATTACTCAAAGACAGAAATCATGAAGATACTGACCTAACAGGAAGACCTGCAGGTCTTAGAAGAGGAAGGAGAAATTTAACAGGAAAGGAGCAAAAAAATACACTGAAGAGGAAAAAAGAAGAAAAAAAAATCGCAGCAACCGAGTGCAAGTCAGCAGAACAGAAAACCGTGGAAAATGCCGTTGGAAAAAGGCACACCTGCAAGTTTTGCGCAAGGGTGTTTGATACACCGTTTGGCCTAAGCGTGCATGTACGATCGCACAAGAAGTGCCAAGGTTGCAGAAAAATATTCCCCTTTCCAAGTTCTCTTAGGTGCCACACACCATTTTGTGCAAAACTGAACAAACTGTTGTTAAAAAGAGGACAGTCCACTGACCTTCGGAAACATCATTCCAGCACTGAAAGAAAGCCAGCCACACCAAGCAAAAAGAAGGAAAGCACACTATCCTCTAGCAACCACAGTGAAGCATCTATCAAGAAAAGTGGACCCACGCAGGATAAAAACTACAGCTGTGCAGAGGGCAACAGGAAGTGTTTTTCACAAAGCAGGCTCAAAGAGCACGTACATGTTCATACTGGTGAAAAGTCTTATCACTGCAGTATGTGCCCAAAGAAATTCCGCATGAAACAGTCGCTCTCAAACCACATGATGAGAATGCACAAAGACCACGTGAATTCCATTGAGATAAATGGAGACCTTGTATGGACCAAGCCTTTAGAGGTGACTGAAGGAAATGGAGAGGATTTGATCTCTCCCAGAGAAAACACAAGTCAAGCAATCAACCGCAACAAAAAACGCAATCCATACAAGAAGCCCCGTGAAAGCTGGCAAACGATGGGCACATGGAGTGCTGATGGATACGTCTGCTTATTGTGCAAAAAAGTCTTGAAAAACAAATACAATTTGATTTACCACTATCGCATCCACACAGGAGAGGAGCCCTTGAAATGTAACCGTTGTCCTGCAAAGTTTCGCTTTCATGGACAGCTTAACATGCACAAAAAAAAGTGTAGAAACACTGCCATCCAGTGTGAGAAGTGAGAGAAGAAATTCCCCTCACAAATGATGCTTGATAAGCATGTGTCCAGGCATCACAAGGACTGGCATCATTTCTGCAAGGTTTGCGGAAAACGCTTCATCACTGAAGAGCGTCTTAGGAGACATATGGAGCGCCACGAGTAAGCCACCTGTCTGTGGACACTGAAACGCTGGATGTTGTCATTTATGTATCTACTGATTGACAGTAGTAGTAGCTCTTTAGGTTTTTTCCCCTGTTTTTAGAAGTAATATTATATAAGTCACATCAGTATTCCCTGTCTGTTAAATATTAAAACAGTGCTGTAAAACCAGCAATAAAAATCAGGTGGCATTAGGGGTTAGCAAGATGTTTTTGATACCAAATTAAAAATGCATATTTAATTGGAAAAATTTGACCAAATTGATGTATCATTACAGAACGGGTGAACCATAGACTGAACACTGCAAGGCTTTAACACTGAATTTTGTAGTGTGACGTCACACTTTCATATTAATCTGAAGTAAGAGCCCAGAGGTAGAACATTAGTTTCTTTGCACAGAGAAGTCCAGTCCACCATCAGATATTCTTGTTCTAAAACAAAGATTAAGAAGTCATCTTGAACCATTATAATTGATTGTTTTAAGTTTTTACCAGACATTTATTAATATTATTTATTATTAAATAGGCTTACTAATAACGTTAAAAATCATTTGTAGAGCGGTGGGCAATAGATAAAACCTACCAGAGTAGATTATGGTAGTGGCACATATTGAAAAATTGTAAATTCACTCAAGAATTTGGAAACCATTAATAGAAAAAACATGATGGAAATGTGTGTTTTTGGCTTTTGAGGTTGAGGTACTTAATCACAATGATGCAAAGGTTCAGTAATTCCAGTATTGCAGACTTCAAGCAGACCTGCTCTTTTCCTGAAATATTGGTCGCAGTCGTTTTCATATATACTAAAAGAATATCTACCTCAGTAGAAGCTGTATAACAAAATCTCTATTTGTCAAAAAAATCTGTCTGCAATACATCTTTAAAACCTCAATCCTGTTATATTTAGTTCAGTAAATGTTGAATTATCTGTACGTTATTTGTCTTCTGTTTGCCTTAATCACCGTTCACAGTTTGAATTTGAAAAACAACCTTTCAAATCACCACAGTGTGTCTACTGGTTAGTGCTTGGTTGTGGAGTGAGACTTTTTGACCCAGCTTTACAATGTTGATATGTATTTGCTGTACAAAATGTAACTAGTTATCCTGTTAAATCATTTCATCTTATTTAATTTTATTTTGTATTTTTCTCAAAGTTTTACAACAGTGTAATCAGATTAAGACACTGTCAACATAACCCAATAAATACCTTATTTTATAATTTGTCCTTTGTATTTAATATTATTTAGTAATATGAACAAGAGAGTTTTCTGTCATTAATTCCAGCAGTGTTCATTTCACATCAAATGCAGTTGTAGTGCCACCTTATTATTGAAAATTTAATCTGAATGTCTATACCAGAGGTTTCCAGACAGGGGTCACAAGGACACCAACAATAGATGCACATTAGACCGCGGACTCACAGTTTGAGAGGATTTCGTGTTAAAGAATCTCATCTGAGTAATTGATTTTCTTGTTTTTAAATTTGAAGAGAGTCTTCATAGTAAATTACTAAACAAAGACCACTATGTATTATTATCAATCAAAACAGCCAACTCTGTTTGTTCCCTTGCTCCGATGCCTGAAAAGTATGATAAAAGTTAAAATACTATATGCCTCCTTTTGCTGAGGGCCCCTGTTGGTCCTTGGACCCCAGTTTCACAACCACTGGTCTCAGTAGTACCATTGATAACACCTGTGTTTCATATCAATATGGCTGCTGTGTATTTTTGATCTTTGTTATCTTTATTTTTTTTTATTTTCATGTGAAGTACCTGGATTCCTCGGGTTTCTTATCGCGAGACTTCGATTGCAGCAATCGTCAAATCTCAGATACCTATGCCAACCTGCTAGTGTCGCATTTAGAGTGGAACCCTTAATTTGCGGACCTCTCGCGAGATTTGTAGCCGCTGTTTCTTAACTGTGCACTTCGGCTAAACAAGTCATATTTTAATTTTCATGTGACAGCGCCGTGGTTATAATCTGGGTAGGTTTAGTGTACATAAAACCTGGAATTCGGGTTAAAATGATCACTCTCGCGAGATCTTTCGCAGATCCGGGGTTCCTTTCTAGACACGACCACCTGCAAGCTGGACGACGAGTCACCGCATCTTTGAATGTAACTGAAGTGTTTTCTTGGATTTAATGATAGCCAGTTAAGATATTTGTCGTCAGAGATATTGTTGGCCTGCGTCTTTGGTCGTTCCCATTGCATTTATACAGTTAGCTTGAGTGCTAGCTATAACGGGCTACGCTTCGTTGGCTCCCTTGTTTACACGTTAGCCGTAGGTAATGTTAGCTAACACATTGTCACATTAGCCGACAGCATCACCCGTGTAAATATATAATCTTACAGGTAGCTAGAAGTTTAGTATGTGTATGTACTCGTACTATGCAAACCGTCTTTCTGCATTTCATCGCATTGCTTGTCATCACTGTATAAAACGGCAACGTAACGTTAGTCTTAGCTCACAAAATGAACAAGACTGCATTGACCATAGCTTCTGTTGAGCTCGCTACAAACGTCGCATAGGTTGACTGACGGGAGATTTAAAACACCAAAAGGATCGGGTTTCAAAAGGAAATTGCTGTCACATAAATGGCGTAGCTATTAGAATGGCAACATCTCATGGCAGTACATAGATGCCAGGGCAGAGGAGTGTACAGTGGTGCCCACATCGTCCCCCAGCTGCATCTGGAGGCCAACCATAGAAGAAGACAGTGTTGTCAATCAATCGTTGACATCAAAACATCATCGGTGAGACAAAGGACAATGGAGTCTGTGAGGAGTGCTTTCCACGCTCAGCTGGCCACCGTCATGGACTCACTACTGGCAGCCGCCGTGTGCGAGATCGCCAAGATCTTTGAGAGCAGCCTGTGTGAGCAGCAGGCGGAGCTAGCGCAGAAAACAGAGGAGATCTCCATCCTCAGGGGCAAGCTGGAGAAAGTAGAGAGGAGGCAGAAGACGAAGGGTGGAGGGGGCGAGGAAGGGGAGATGTCATCAGCAGACAGAGAAGGCAGCTCCAGGCAGCAGACCTTGACAGGATCAGGTAGTGTCCAAGTTCAACTCACTTTGCTCATTGTGAAGGATAGAAGAGTAAAAACTTTATTAAGTGCAACTTCACTTTGCATTTAGATGAGCATTTTTTGTTCATGAACACTGTCACAACTGAAGTAGTATCAGGGACTTAACTTATACACTGACCCCCTGCACTTTTCTTGCACAGGACTGAGTGTGGGAAAGGATGCGTCTTCTCATTCAGACACAGTTGAAGGACTCAGTCAGAGCCTCAGTGGGTTGAAAGAGGAGGCCACAGGCCAGGATGGAGCTTCAGTAAAGCATGAGGTCAGACCCTGTCCTGCCTCTCCATGATTCAGAAGTTGGCTGTTCAATAAATAACAAATACATACAGTGGCAGTTGTGCAAAGCCTTGCTGTTGCATCTTTGAAACATGTTTTACTTATTCTCCACAGCGTGCTGGATCACGGCCTACCCTGGGGTCTGTCGCACTCCAAACCCCAGAGGGAAGTGTTGCTACCATGGCCCAGAGGCAGATGGATACCCTGTCTGCCACACAAGCCAAGGCCAAATGTAAGAACTCACCACTTTCTCCTGCTATTTATTATGTATTTTTTTTTTATTAACATCCTACACACACAAAAGGAATTCTGTCTGATTTTGCTTTGTTGCAAGTAGGGGTGCATCAATTAACTGGCCAGTGACCAGAATCAGCTGGTTTTCAGTTTAACCATCAGTGACTAGTGACTGGCTGACCAGTGTCAGACATTCAATTCTTAGATAGACTCCAAAAACTGTATAAAGAGAAGAGAGACAAGTTTAAAAGGAGACCGGGATGCCAAACAACCATAATCTTTCTAGCTCTTTGGGCTAACATTAGCAAGCAGCATACAGCTGTAGTCAGACTGACTTTGATTGATCACTGCTGAGCTTTACTACAGAAAACTGTTGCACCATATCAGTTCTTAGTAGCGTTGTCAAAAACATCAATATATCAATACTGAATATTTGAAATGCTTTCAATATTCTTTATTTGCCGTATCGGTACTCTAGTACCAGCTATACTTTCTTTCTCTCTCTTTTCTAGCAAAGAGTTGACACACATCACTGTGGTGCCCACATAGTCCCGCCTCCTCTCACTTACTCACAGCGCTGTCTTCTTATTTGCTATATCTGTTGTCATGTTATAGCCTTTTTGTATTTAGCTTTTAATAAAAATCTAAAATTTTATTCGGACAATGTTGAGTCAGTTTTTCTCAGTGGTACTGAATATTAATATTTTATAGAATGAAAGAAAATTGGCATTGGTAGGTTAGACTTTAAAAAAAATCTGAATCTGTAAAGAAAATGGCAGTTGGTTTATCTTAAGTTGGAAACCAAATTTTGGGCAGAGCAATAAAAACTGAACTGAGGTCTTTAATGCTCACTTAGATATTCTTTTTTATCGTTTCACTACTTCTTAAAATATCTTGAAAAGATGACCTTTTAAGTGTAAGGCTGATTTATTGTAGGTAGTGAGATGAAAGTGCATCAGTTGTCCTTTTCCTCCTAATTTTTCTGCAGTGTCTCACTGGGATCAGAGCAGCCGCACTGCAGACCACAGACCCCTCCAGGATCAAGCCTCCACCCCTTTTCTCTCCATCTCCCAGAGTGGGCGTTGCTCTCCCAGGCCTGAGCCAAGCCTAGCTCAACCGGGAGAGTGGTTACCGGGGTTGGACACCACTCGAGGTGGGGTGTCCAGTCTGGAGAATCTGCAGGCAGATGGCACCAGCTGCTCTGGTCCAGCCAGCGGCAGCACAGGCACAGACGCGTCCTGCTTCAGACCTGGTTTTGGCTCTGATGAGACCAGCAACGAAGATGATGACAGCTCTTTTCCTTTCCTGGACCAGGAGCCTGAAAACCAGAACTCCAATCAGAACTCAGTGCAAGGCCAGGCCGTGGGGCAGAGGGCTGCTCGGCAGGTTCAACCCCAGGCTCCCTCTGGCGAATCACCATGGAGACCCAGAGAGGACAGGGGTGGGAGAGGCCCTATTAATCACACACGGCGGGTCACAACTTTTGGCAACAGAGACCCTCTCCGACCACAGTCAAATTCACAGTCGCTCACACTGCGACACACAAACACTCTGAGCCACCCTGCAGCTCCTGGTGGAGGGAACGGACGACCCTACACCTGCCCGTACTGTACCAAGTGTTTCACCTACCCCTCCCACCAGCGCAGACACCTTCTACGCCACACAGGAGTCAGACTGCACCCCTGTCAGTTTTGTGACAAGAGCTTCCTCACTCCCTCTGAGCTCACCGTGCACACTCGCACACACACAGGCGAGCGGCCTTTTGGCTGTGCTCAGTGTGGTAAACGATTTGCCCGCAGCGGGAACTTGAGAGCCCACCAACGGGACGTTCACATGGGGAAGAGGCCCTTTGCTTGCACAGAGTGTGGGAAGAGATTCGCCCACAGGGGGAACCTGAGGGTGCACAATCACAGAGTCCATCAGGGAGATCCCTACTACATGGATGAACAGCAGGAGCCTGACATGGGCCCCAATCCCATCTGAAAAGATTTAAAACTATGGTTCTGCACTTTCTGCAAAATAAAACCTAGGAACTTGTTACAGGATTGCCTGTTGGCAGTTGGATATGGGGCAACCATAAAAACCATACAAATTAACCACAATCTGATTTGTTTCATGTAATTATTGACGTACATGGTCAAAGTAAATTTTATTTAAGTGTCTTAATTTTATTTTCAAATATGAAAATTAAGGGTCACAGTGAAAGGGAGAGTTTTATGTTAACTGTATTGTAAATGACTTCAGGGTGACCCTGTCCTCCAGTAATGTTCTTTTACATCAGTTTTCATTTCTTAAAGTGAAAGAACTGCAAAATATTTTTCCTAAAGCCAATTAAAAAAATGTTTTCCCTTGAAGGGCTTAAACTTAAACTTGTGGGTCACAGGCCAAAAGCAAACATCTGTTGTATTGTTAAAATGCAAAATGGTATTAGGATTAAATTCCCATAATTACCTGCACAAATTGTTCCTCTGCCCACTGTGCTCAGATTATGAAAAATAATTAATAATTAGGGATTCTACGTATTTAAAGAGCATTTTACCTCAGAAAAAGAGTCATTAAAAAGACAATCAAACAAAAATAAATAAATTTACTTTTTAAAAAACATCTGGTGGTTGAAACTGAACATTATGGCGAGGCAGCTTTGGCCTGCAGGCCCCACTTTGGGCAGTCCTGGTCTAGTTGGTATTAGATTTCTACATGTGGCATGCGGAGGTAGGATAGCACGTCTCTTCCTTCAAATTTGTGCTTATGTACTGCCCATCTCTTCAAACTCTTATTTTGACTGTGGTGTAAAATGGAAATGTGTTAAAGCAACAAGAACATAACAGTGTTGTTTAAGAAGAACTGTGCTTTTATTTTACATCCTGTTTTTGCAAAGTGATATTAAATACTATACTCGTACAAACTATTTGTTCTACTTGGCCTGAAACAGTAATTCTTTGTACGGTACACCATGCTTTGCTGGACACCAGGGGGCAGTGTCAACATACAAACGATTTATGGGAATGGCTGTTTGACAGGATTGCAAATAGATCTTTGATAGAAGTGTTGCTCTCAGCATGTTTTATCATGTGGCCTATATTTTCAGATTTTTTCCCTGATGTGTGCACTTGTGTCATCATGCCATCTCTCATGGTCATGGTCTGTAAGCATGAGGCAGAATCAGAATTTGACTATGTGAGTCCTTGTGTTGACCTGCACAAAATCTAATGTTTCTCCTGCAGTTTGGCATGTGTGTAAGGGTGTGTAAAAGTATTCTTTAACAGTACTGTGATGGTTTTGCCTCAGTCCCTTTTCCTCAAAGGATACGTTCAAATTCATAAACAATACTTAAATTAGGCCTGGGCCTAATGCATTGATATCATGATATGAGACTATAGGTATATCATCTTCTGGATATCGTGCTATGACATAGGTGTTGTCTTTACCTGGATTTAAAGGCTGCATTACAGTAAAGTGATACAATCTATTGAAATTAAACTTCCAAATCCACTGTTCGATTTGACTTTCAATTTTAAAGTCACTATATGATTTGATTTTTAGATCTTTTTGTAAAAATCTAGTTTAAATGGTATCAAGTGTGATATAATGGCCAAGAAGCTACGTTGTGTGTCTTGGAAGTGTTGTTTGCATGTGCTGGATGTCACAAGTAGGCAGAAAAGCAATGGTGGGAGAATCACAGATTCTGTCTTTGATTTTAATTATTGAAAGTGAAAGCTCATTTCGATTGTTTTTCAGTTTTGTTGCCCCTAATATCCAAATTACTTACGAATATTTATCAGAAATTATGTATATGTTACTTGAAAGCACCAGTACTCATCTCTACAATTGCAACATCGAAAGAGATATTTAGTCGAAATTATTAATATTAGTGATATTTAAGGATATTGCCCAGCCCTAACAGTATCGTATTTTATCATGTTTGTTCTGTCTTCATTCCCTGCAGTTGTTCCTCTGCTCCACTCCAAAATCTTTTTTTTCCTACTGTGATTTCAATTTAAGTGATGGGATCAGAATCCACTGTCACACCACTTCAGCAGCATGAGTTTCTACATGAATATCTACCAAACTGTCAAGTATGAAATTAACTTGCATTGAAATTTCTCCATTGGAGCTTCACAAGAAAACACTGTATGGTGGAAATACAAAGAGGGAATTTTATACTAATAAGATTAACTGTAGAAAATACCTCCTCAGTTAGATTTTGAACCGAACGATACTGGGTTTTTGCAGCTTATACCGATATTAGGGAATAAAAATGTTCTGATACTAATATATCAGCAGATATTCTTTATTTATACAAAATCTAAAATGACATCAGGGTACTGAAATGGTAAACCTGAACTGGTGTTTTTTAAAATGATAAATAATTACATAAAAAAACAGAACAACTTGAATCAAGAATAATCATCAAATATGCATAAAATGCTGCCTATAAGACAAAAAATAAAATCAATCTGCATTATGTTATGTAAAAAATATTCCATACAAATGCCAATACCACTATAGACCAATATAGCTGTGCTGGGCCAACATTGGGCCGATATATCTGTCTGACTCTAATAAGATTGTCTCATTAACTGTGGAATGTATTTTTCCACAGAAAGAAGACTTTTTCTGTCCAATCACAAACAAAGGCCCCACATAAGAATGCCTCAAGCACATGGGACGTGTGGAGGTTGATGAGACATTTGTCCCTCGTCTCTCAATATCCCTTCCACACGCAGCTTCAACTGCTGAGTGAGGCTGGGCCACGGTGCGTCCATGTATTCCCCAGGCTGCTGAGTCCTTGGTTTGCTCATTCAAAAGATTACATTTGGTGACCTCCCCTCCCCCGAGGGTCACCTGTGTCTGTCTCTCCCCGTGGGGTTTACGTGCACGGTTATGAAAATGTTTTAAGAGTGGATGTCCAAAGGCCTCTTCACCATTGGCTCTAACAACAGGACAGAGAAAAGGGCTAACATTAATAGGAATGGACACATGTCTTGCTGATAAGGGTGTCATATTAATGGCTTCAGATCAGGAGTTAGATCAGGCCTGTGTGTGTGTGTGTGTGTGTGTGTGTGTGTGTGTGTGTGTGTGTGTGTGTGTGTGTGTGTGTGTGTGTGTGAATCCCAACTGAGTAAAGCTGCAGGCTCTTACAGACCAACCAGGGGAATGTACTAAGTACTGTAATAATGTGCACAAGGGAGCATCAGGTCAGACAGAAATCCAAATCTATACGCAGTTTTTTTTTGTCTCAAAATAAGTGTGTATGTGTGTGTCTGTGTATATTCATAGGCTGGGGTCACGCGGGTTTTGCAGTGTTATTTGTTTGTATATTTGGTTATTTGTAATCTCCTTTCTGCTCTAAGCAGCTTTGCCCCGGGGAGGGAGAGGCAACAAATGAACAGTTGACCTGCCTGAAAAGACTGCACACTACAAGTGCTTTAAGTTTAAGTGTTAAAAGGTTTGCGTAAAGGTTTGTTGTATGTACACTCAACAAAAATATAAATTCAATACTTCCACCCATTTTTCATGAGTTGAAGTAAAAAAAAAATCTCAAACTTCTTCCGTGGCCACAAATGGTTTATTTCTCTCAAGTTTTGTTCACACATTTGTCAAAATATGTGTTCGTGAGCATTTCACGTAACAGGTGAAAGAGCATGATTATTGCATTGTGATTATGCTATTATAAGGCAACTCTAAAAAGAACAGTTTTATCTTGAAAAGAAGACATTTATTAGGCACTGAACTATGGATATATCATACAGGGCTACAGATGGGGAAGTGTGCCCTTACTAGTCAGCACCAAAAATACTGTTTGGTTACACTAATTATTAATATTTAATTAATGTACAACCCTGGTTAACTGTTGATTCTAAGATGTTACACAGTCACCACCACTAGGTGTGCCTGTAACACTAATGCCTCAATATAAACCATTGAGGTAGAGAGTGAGATAAAGAATAATGGTTGTGTTTCACGATAAAGTGGCATATAACCTCTTGAGCTGAATAATATGTCGCCACCTTCAGCACTGCAATGTGGATGTTAACCTGCATGGAGAGTGGGCTGTTAGTGCTAACACTGCTAACTGAGTGTTTTCTTACTTTCTGACTAGTTGATTAGTCTAACTTTAGATTTCCGTTTAATGGGCAGGGAAATGAGATGTAGGGAATATCCCTACCTTTTTTTCTGAGGAGGTCATGAGCCACCCTACTCTTTATCTGATTGGCTGGTGCTCTTTGCCTTTGTTGGTGGGGTTGGTTAGGTTTAGGCATCAGGAGTGACTGGTTAGTGTTATAGTAAGAATATCAGAGTAAGCTAATCAGAGGCAAAGTAGGGCGTGCCATGACTTTGCCCAAAAAAATGTTACCTGTAGCCCTATGTGAAATAGCCACAGTTCAGTGCCTAAATTTGTTTTTGTTTTCAAAATAAAACTGCACATTTTAGACCGACCTTTTATTGTGACCAGTCTAAGGCACACCTATACAATAATCATGCATCTGTATATGCCACATCTGGTAGGATCAAGGCAAAGAAGTGTGAACTATCACAGACATGAAGAAATTTGTGAACAAATTTTGAGAGGAATAAACCTTCTGAGTGTCTGAGATTTCTAACTTCAACTCTTAAAAAATGAGAGCAAAACAAAAGCGTTGCGTTTATATTTTTGTTGAATACAGTGTCTGTCCAGTGCAAACAAATTAGGTGATTTTTAATTTATTGATAAAACTGAAGGAGGAAGTGCTTCTTTAGAAAATAAGACAATTCTCCTTTTTCCTCTTCCAAACAAATCATTTAAAGATCCACTGCATTATCTGAACAAATGCAATTGTCACAAAGCTGAAACATAGATGCT
Organism: Lutjanus erythropterus; assembly: GCF_056507025.1. Classification (NCBI taxonomy): domain Eukaryota; kingdom Metazoa; phylum Chordata; class Actinopteri; order Lutjaniformes; family Lutjanidae; genus Lutjanus; species Lutjanus erythropterus. The sequence goes on from NC_139321.1 coordinate 20,859,807, forward strand.
TTTCTTTTTGGGGTTGTTTTAAGTTGTTTTTACCAGACAGCAAAGATATTTTAAGCAAACACCTACTGAAAACAATATTTTTTTACCCATGTTTAGCCCTCTGGCACTCAGTAAAACCAGATAAAATCAGATGACCCGAGACTAATGGCTCCACAGTCCATTCCCCAGGAGATCTGATTTAAATTAGGCCCTCCTCTTTGTAATAATCACCATATCCCTGTCAGGTAACCATGTCCTCTTCAGTGTTTATCACCAGGCTGCAGTGTTATCATTCTGTTTTCCATTGGGGATCAGGCTGTAATGTGCTCTTTACCTTTTATGTCACCATGTTTCAGTTTATTTCTCTTGCCCCTGAGGCTGCTGCTTTAATTTGCCAGAGAAAAAAAAACACACTCCCAACCTCCTGCCATCTCCTTGCCCTCAGCCCAAAGAATCATTCCATCACCATCCCATAATCCTCTAGGAGTAAAATGATCCCCCAGACACCCTGTTACTGCACCCACCTCTCCAAACATGTCATACAGATGTTAAAAGAGAGGAAATATTTATCCCCCCACCCCACTCAGCTGGAGAGGTATGTGCAGTCAGTTTGCATACTGTGTATTTGTTTGCATGCAGGTACACATCTGTCTTAATCTTTTCCATTTCCAGGCATGCTTATGTGTGTATTTTCATGCATGTTATGGTTGTATTTACGTGTGTACTCTTCCCAGCTGTGTGTGTTGGGGCTGTTAGGGGTTTAGCGTCGCCCCGAGGCTGCTCATAATCTACCCAGTCCCACCACTCCCCAGGGGTTGTGGTTTCATGCAGGTTGCCATTACTGTAGTGGAACCCCCCTCTAGGGGATTACAGTGCTGTCTCCTGCTCAAGGCACAGAGTTGATCCATCGTCTGCTGACTGTATTTAAGCACTCACTTAATGTGCTAATAGTGTTAGACTAGGGAGACGCTGCAGAGCTTTTAACTTTCATCTCCTAAAGCTCTTTGTCTGTTGGAAATGCTGATTTCATGGCTGCCAGCTTAAGTCCATCCCTAATCAGTCACAATCACAAAATATTAAATAAGGTTCTGGATGGAGTGGACTTTATGTGTGTGTTTTCATGTGAGTGTGTATCTATTTAGGAGCAGTCACTGGGCCATGGTGACTGGGTTGGATCTCCTCCTGGCAGTGGGGTTGACTGTCTCTCTTCACATTTTTGGGGGTCACAGAGCATGATGGAGGGGTGGAGTGCGAGTGCATTATCTTCCTCTTTCAGAGTTCCTGGGTTTTCCAAGTGTGTGTCTGCACAATTGAGTGTGTGTTCTCCATAGGCTGCTCTTGGGTTGCTAAGCAACCCCGTGTCTGCACATTGGAGTGGGGGTGGGAAGGGAGAGAAGCACCAGGTCAACAGAGACAGACACTCACAGGCATCGCTACATCTGATTGGACACATTGGTGCTCCTGATGAATGATGCTGATCATTATCATGTTGACTGTCTGTGGGCAGTCTCAAAAGTCCGTTTATCTCTACCAGAAACTGTGCCTCAGATTCTACCTCTCTTAGACACCTTAATTATTTTGGTCTCATATTTTTGACCTGTTTTTTTTTTTTTTGTTTTTTGTTTTTTTGCAGCGTATAGAAATGAACTATACTTTTCCCCAGAAACCTAAAAAAATCTGTGCCTGGTGGCATAGATCCACTTAAGCTAAGGTTTCCCTTAATCAAAGGATGCCTTGGGGAAAAAATGAGTTGCGTAAAATCAACAGAAGATTTTCCTTAGGATACTGTAAGGGAAAACCGTTTAATGTCTAAGTGTTTGCCCTTAGCTACTTAAGCATTACCTTATGAGTTGTCAGAAGGTCCTTTGTGACCATTTTCCTAAGAAAAGGAACCTATATTGATTGCTTAAAATTACATATTTTATGAAACATAAAACAATGGTTTAATATATGATGACTGAAGAGGAGGAGATACCAAAACATCTTTTGGGACAGGGAAAACTCACTAGAAAGTATGAGTGATGTACAATTTGCTAGTGTATAGATTTGACATTAGCACTTGCAAATTTGTAGCTAGCTAGCCAAACGTTAACATAACTGTCTCATATGTCAATGTTAGCTATATTGTTTTATTGAAATGCACCAGTTTTTGTCAACTCCTTTCGATGTCTCACCTTTCTTGCTGTCACAGTAAGTATTTTTCTTCATTACTTCATCTTTGGTGTGTTTCACCAAGTTACTTCTTGCCACATGTGCACATTTTTTAGGACTGGTTTAAAATTACATTGGATCATGTGATTGTTCTTTCCATATTCTTCAACAAGAACAACATTCTCATCTACTTTTTCTTTTTGTTTTCTCTTTGTAGTCCATTCCGGAGAAGCTAGCTAACACAGGCTAACCAAGTGTGTTAGCTAAGCTAGCTAACAACTGACAGTAATGCTGTCAAGTAACATAGGCCTAAAGAATTATGTGAGTGAAGCGTAACCATGGTAACTGAAGTGCACATGTGCTGTATTATGACAGTAACTGCTGTGAATGGTATGTTCAGACTACCGGTGACATAACATCAGGCTACAAGTCATTTTCAATGGAAGCCAGGAACATGAAGCGTGAAACCGACATCTGCAACTTGTCGCTCTGTGTTGGGCAGGACGTGCAATAAATAACAGTTGAACTGGCTTTAATAACAATGCAACTGACCACGCTTGGCCCTTTTGTAGCTGTGTCACTGGTAACATGAACACTCAGTTAGGCACCTCAATTTAGGAAAATATTTTACTTATGGGAAAAAAAAACAATCTAAACTTAAGGTGGTTTATGCACTGATTATATGTGGCTGAAAGCAACAATTCAACCATGTTTCCAAGGATGGACTCAAGAATTGTCAAAAAAAAACTTCATTTACTGAAGTTAAACATTCAGTCTACATGTGAACATCCGTGGTACCTCATGCGGATTATCTTGCAACAAGATGAATGTGGGTTGACTTTTGGCATTTTGATACCTGCTTGAGATGACCTGCTTTTGTTGATCATGTCTCATTAAAAAAAATCTGTTCTGTGCACAGATAAGTGTTTAATTTCATAAGCTGTAATTATAAGTCTTTTACACAGTGTTCTTCATGTTAAGGGTAAGAGCAGTTTGATATTTACAACTGATCTGTGAACTTCATCAGTGATGCAGGAGATCCACTTGCTGTAAATCACCACTTTCTCACTGCATTTTGAGACTGTATTTGTTATCTTTTCTTAGTAACTCCTCCAATCTTCACCAGACCACAGCCAGCGGGACAGTACACCCTTTTCCTCAGTGTCAGACAGTGTTGTGTCTTTGCCCAGTCTGAGTATTTGGAAAAAAAAAATGTGCAGACTTGGATGCTGTGGTTAAGCATCCTGTCTTTGTCCCCAGAACCACTACTGATGGAGACGATGTGAGGACACAGTATAGCTCAGATTCACTCCAGGGCAATGGGTCCAAGTGACGTTGGGGATGGAGGCTGGTCACGCTCCACTGTCACCAAGGTAACGAGACCGGTCCGAAGCCAAGCCTTCACGGCTGAAAAGGCACCGTCGCTGGGAGACAGACCCAAGATTGCCGTCACCCAGGCCCAGGGTCAGGCATGGGAGGTTAACAAGGACAAGCTGAACTGGATTTGCTGTACCTGGACAAACCTGCCACATGCAGGGGTGAAGATGGTGATTACAGTGATTACTATGCTGATTAGGATTTTACAGTGTGGCAGGAAGCCTGTGCCTTGGTTTGCTAAGATCTTAATTTTTGTAGTATAAAGATTGGATGTGAGGACCTTGAATTAAATGGGTCAAATGGATTTTTAAACTTTGTGTAAAAACATGTTTGTTTGTTTTTTAACTACCCCTTATTGTGCCGAGAGACACATTGTTTGATTTTGATTTTATTTATTTATTTTATTTATTTATTTTTTTTTACAATTTTGCATGATCTGTCTCAAATTAAATGCCACCATCTCCATCCAGAAAATATGAAAGCCAGAGTGATGAAAAAAAAGAAGACAAACTTTCACAAAATGATATTAGAAAGATATTAGATTTAAAATGAGTTAGTATCTCAAAATAATGATTTAGTATATTAAAATAATGAGAATCTTTCTCAAAATAATTACTTCTTATCCCAAAAGAATGAGTTAGCATCTCAAAATAATGACTTAGTTTCTTAACACAACTTAGATACTAACTCTGTAAAGTTAATCATTATAATGTCTCAGGTCAACAGGATCAGGATGTTTTTCATCACTTTGGCAGAAATGGGCTTCCATAGAAACAGAGAGTCATGACTCAGGTCTGCTCTGTGGAGCTTTTTAACCCGTTTCACCTTATTGATTTGTTTTTACAGCCAGCAGATGTACTGTTTGGTTTAGTCTCACTCCTGTCATCAACCCCTGTTTTTTTCCAGCAGCAGCAGGCAGCTGTTTTTAGCAAACAAGCTCAACACAATGTACACTGCCAGCTTACCTGCCAGCTTACCTTGAAGACAATAGCTTGCGAAGAAAGTTAAACATCAAGCTTTGTTTTCAGTTGGAGAAGGACAAGTCAGAGCTAAAAGGTCAGTCAATAACGGACGACATATTCATTATTCGACTAGCTGTAACTAGGCAACTGTTGCTAACACGTTAGCGATAGCAATATTAGACAGTAATCATATGAAGAGTGTTTTGGAGGGGGTTTCTGCTCTGAAATGGTAAGAAAAAATGATAAACGGAAGTTTTCGTTTACATATAAGTTATTTCTGTTGGCTCATGTATGACACAGTGCCGCTGTATGGCTGTGTATGGGTTTAATATTTCTGACAGGTTTTACTTCTACTAGCTTAAATGCTAATCAGTGATGTCACAGCAGGAGGCGATGTTCAACTGTCAAAGGTCAATAAACGGATGGGGATAAATATGAGGTAATGCGAACAGTTTAGCTAGATATCTAATTAATTCTTAATTTATTTCCAAAACTATCAGGTTATGGACGCACAATAAAAAATGTTGTAGGACCTGGACCATTTAGCGTTTCTATTTTTTGATTTTTGTACATTGTGTAACACCATCTACTTCTTTTATAGTAACTTATGAAACTAGCTATTTATTTTCTGGCTTAAGTGAAAACCCAAAGATTTAAGGGCTACATCCTTATGTAGATAATTATTAAATTAATCTATAATTTAAATTAATTGATTTGTTTTTTAAAACTACAGTATCAAAAGGGTCAAAACTAGTAGAGAAGCCATCATAAATCTTGAAAACTCGATGTGTAAGTCAAATAAGGCCTTCTGACTGTGTTTTGTCTAAACAAGAGTAACATTCAATTTAAAATGAAACACTGCAGAACAAGAATAATACTTGAGAAGGTGGAACCAGCTAACCAGCTTTACATTTGTGTTTACATTACCAGAATAACTGGTGATTAATTTTTTTTTTATAATTAGCTGACCTCTTTACCATTACAAATTTCCATCCTTAATTAAGTGAATATCAAATTGAGTGGAAAATTGCAAAATGAAGTTGCCTTCATGATAGCAAAAATAGAAAATGTAACTTCATAGTTTTAGCCAATCTACATACCAGCAGATATAAAGATGCATCAGTGAATACTGTACCTAATAAAACATTAGTAGTATTTCTCACCTCTTCCTCTCTGCTTTGGGTTTGTCAGAGAGCAAGGAGTTAAACACCAAACCTGATGGGTTTATAGATTTAACCAGAGGGAGGTTTTGGTGGCATATGGTTGGGGTAAATAGGTGGAGACATGCAGGTAGAACAGTAGCTATGTATATGGGAAACAGTGGGTGGGCTTAGGGGAGCTTTGTGGTGGATGTTAGGCTGGTGGGGGGCAGTTAGAAGGGCAGATATGGCAGTGGTGTGTGGAGCGTTGCCCGTCATTGGTAAGTGTAGTGGGTGGGGGAGGGCAATGCTGGCAGTCTTGGAGTAAGTCAGATAAACAGCTCTTCTTGTTCCCTGCTGTGGGGGGGTTTAAAGCATGGTGGCAGACAGCCAGCATCAGTGATGGCACCAACTGTCACTGGCAGCCCCTCACTCTCTGCTGCCACGCTCACTGAAGCCTGTGTGTGTGTGTGTTGGTGTGTGAATTCAAGTATTTCTCTAACAGTCAGTGGTCATTTCTGGTCCCTTCTAGTAGGCCTCAGCGATGTGGTTGAAATATTTATCTTGAAGATCCAGTGTGTAAAATACATGGGGATTTATGGGAAGGACATAGCAGAAATTGAATATAGTATTCATAAGTGTATTTTTATTAGTGTATAATCACCTGAAAATAAGAATAGTTGTGTTTTCGTTACCTTAGAACAAGCCATTTATATCTACAGAGAGTGTGGGTCCTTATCCATGGACGCCACCATGTTGCACTGGTATTTTTCTGTAGAAGCCCAGAATGGGCATTCACATTTTGGATGAGTTTTGCCGTCACTGTAGGTTCTACAACACAGGAATGCGGGAAAGACAAGGTGTTTGAAATCTGCAAGCTCACTGCTAGATGACACTAATCCTACACACTGGTCCTTTAATATTAATGAAGATATTTTCTGATATTGATATACTGTAACGCAAACAATTTCCCCCTGGGATCAATAAAGTACTTCTGATACTGATTTGATTCTGTAAATCACAAAATTATTGCAAGAACACATAAAATAATCAAACTGATGTATGAAGTATGGGTTGGGTGCATTGATATCTTAAGTGGTTATACTGCTGATTATGTATTTTAAATATGGGCTATATTTAAATCTATTTAATATAAGACCAATATATATGTATATATATTTAAATAAGACCAAATAGAGTCGCAACAAGTAATAGATTGGTTGACTGAAAATTTATCAGCAACTCTTGATAATTAATTGTTTAGGTCACTAGCATTTAGCACCATTTACAGATTCCATCTTCAGAAATCTTAGCGTAACTTCTGTTATCCTAGCACAAAGACTGGAAACAGTGAGAAATAGGTAATCTAGCTCTGGCCAAAGAAGGGCTGCACAATTAATAAAAAAATTATCAAAATCGCAATGTGGCTCTCTCCAATTTTCAAATCACAGGAGGTGCAATATTTGTGAAAGGCAAAATTAATTCTTTTTAAATGAATTACTGTTGTGAGGCACAGATGTCCCGTTCTACGCATCAGATTCTACAGACTTAAGAAACATCGTCATTTGGTGCAGATTCCTGCAAAAAAAAAATCACAGCATAGTAGTCATAGTAGTCGTTTTTCAATCAAAAAAAGAATGATGATGTACAAATTATCATGACCTCTAATATCATAAATCATATTTCAATTGCAATATCAGTCAAAATAATCGCAATTACATATTTTTTCAGAATCGTTCAGCTCTAGGCCAAAGGTCACAAAATTTAATCAGAACCTCGAAAACTTACAAATTAACATGCTATACCTTGTTTGTTTAATCTGTACAAAACTAAAGTTGTTTTATGGACGTTATGTGCTGTCCTGTTTCATGCCAGGTGCAGTGATTTCCTGGAGTCTCTGCTGGTTTCCTGGAAACCTCATGATGATGACAATTAAAATCAAGCAAAAAAAGAAAAGGGGGATAAAGCAAACAAGACATTAAACCAAAATTGCTGTTTATACAGTTTATGTATGGAATAAATAAACAAGATATCTTGTGTTAATTACTCAATTTTAAAGATTTCTGGTAGTGAATTTTGTTACCTTTGGACAGAGCCAGACTAGCTGTTTCCCCGTTTTCAGTCTTGATGCTAAGCAAAGCTAACTAATTGCTAACAGTAGCTCCATATTAAAGGGATTTAAGTGGTGTTGTATGAGGTATAGGAAGCTAAGCAGAGTACTGATGTGGACAATGTCAGCAACAAAACTTATTTTAGCCAACTAGAGGCTAAAATTTAGAATATTTCACCACTTTACCTCTCTGTCAGACAGCAGGAATCAGTGGGAATCCATATTTATATGAGCCATTATATCGCTCTCTCCAAAGCCACCTCTCTCCAAAGCCATTAGATGCCTTTGGCAACAACAGTTTGTTTAGTTTGTTTTAAAGTGTTTGTTTGGATTCACTGACTTAAAGAACATCCTTTAACAGACAGATATGAGATGAGTGGTATAGATCTTCTAACCTAACTCTCAACAAGAAAGCAAATGTGTTTCACATATTTCCCAAAAGTCAGACGACAGAGATGTTAGAATGATAACTTGATAAGATCATATCATGATATGATGCTGCTGGTCTAAGTTGTTAAACAGTAATTGAATTGTTGCCTAGCCCTACCTTCTAAGCAGACTTGGAGAGATTCTGCTGTGTATTAAAATCTGTGTGTGTGTGTGTGTCAGTGGTGTGTATGTGTGCTAGTCTCTGTCCTAATTGAATAATGGCTCCAGGTGAATCCTCTAGTAGTCACTGTTCTGTGGTTCATATTCAGCACTCAGTCGAGTGAAACAGTCTCATCCTCTCTCTGCTCTCTCTGCTCTCTCTCATTAGTCACAACCTTATAAGACTCTCAGACACTTCCGCTCCGTCACACACTCCTCCATCCCTCTCTGCTTCTTTATCATATTTAATCACCTGCAGTCAGTGGTCAGGCAGATCTCAGCTCTGTGATGATTGGCTGCGTATAGGAGTGGGCGGGGCCTCATATGATGCATCACACACGTACCAGCGCAGCAGGATGGATCCTCTCTCTCTCTCTCTCTCCCTCAGTCTCCCTCCCCCTCTCTCTACCTCTCTCTCACTCTGCTCTCTCTTTCATACATACGCCAGAGCGCAGACTGCAGCAGAACGCAGGCCAGCAGGATTTTCCTCCTCGTACTGGAACAGCCGAGAAACAGGAGAGACAGCTCGCCGCTGAGGAGAAGAGAGACGTTATTCATGGAGGATCCTCTAAGGAGAACCTGACCCACAGGCTGCTGAGCGTGGAGGTGAGTGTGTGTTCGTCCTACTGTGTATGTGTGTGTATGTGTGTGAGTTCACTGCAGAAGCAGCAGCAGCAGCACTGCAGATACACCAACCAGGGGCTCTGCTCATCCCTCTCTCCCCTCCCCCCACTCTCCTCCTCTTCCTCCTCTTCATCTCCTCTCCTCTCTTCGCTTGGAGCTTCTATTAACAAGTCAGGACTTTGCCCATTTCTGAGAGCACAGGGCTCAGTGTGTATGTTGTGTGTGTGTGTGTGTGTGTGTGCGCGTGCGCGCGTTTGTGTGTGTGTGTGTGAGGGAGTGGATTCAGTCTGGCCACACCTGGACTCAGCAGCTGCAGAGTGGACAGGAGGTGCGCTGGATTTTTCTTGCCTCACGAGTGGTGTGTGCTCCTGTGAGGCACAAATCAAGCTCACCCCTCCTAGTTTTTGAACTCATATAATCCTCCCCCTGCAGGTTTGCATCTGGCTCTCGGAAGCAGCTGTGTGGACTCTTCCACACACTCATCCCTCCTTTGGGACCGGCCCACTCCCTCCCTACCTGCCCCTCATCCTCATTTAGGATAGGATAGGATGCCCGGCTCTGCGCCCCTGTGCTGAGGAGGTGTCGGCGGGCAGCAGTATGGGCGCTGTGCTGGCCGGCATCCCCACCACCCCCTCCACCACCGATCTGCCACCACCACGCTGCCCCACCGAGACGGGCGCTCCCCCCAGCCCCGCTGATGGGCGAAGACACTGACGCCACCCCGACGCTCAACCACCGCGGCTTCCTCCCCGACCACAATTATGTGACTGAAGGTAAGAGGACAGCAGAGGAAACTGTGTCTGTACGTTATGTTACAAACTGTGCGTGAGTGTGCCTGATGTGAGTGTGCATCTATGTTTTGGACTTCTAGATAGTGTGTGTGTGTGTGTGTGTGTGTCTGTTAGGCAAAACCAGCTCAGGACGGCTTCCTAATCTTCTGTAAGCTCTGTGTTGATCAGTGCTCAGACAGAGTTGCAGGCAGGGCAACAAGAAGTAGGGTACAAAACACTCTTTGCAAAATTAAACCATTTTAGACAAGTTTTCCTTTCCACCTCCCTTCCTTTTCTCACTTTCTTTGTGTCCTGCACCTTTCAGCTCTGTATTTTTGTTTATTTGTGCTTCTGTAACCACTTTATTACCTTGTGTAACAGCTTATTTGTTACTCCGCAGGGAAGAATTGATCTGGCTTCTGTCTGATTGTGTTTGTGTGTTTATGTATCTGTTTGTGTCTGTGTGTCACAGACAGAGAGTGGGACAGTAGATTTTTCTGTAACAGCGAAAAAACAGGTCAGAAATTAGTGACACATTCTTTTGTACTTATTGCACTGCATGTTTAGAGCTGCTACGATTAAAGGTTAAGTGTGTAACATTTAGGAGGCTGTATTGGCAGAAATTAAATAATAAAAATAGTAATCATAAGTAAATTTTCAATAGTGTATAATCACCCAAAAATAAGAATCATTGTCTTTTTGTTACCTTAAAATGAGCCCTTTATCTCATGAGTTCTCTCCCATGAAGTCTGCCATGGGAGAGAACATGTTTCTACAGTTGCTCAGAACTGACAAACTAAACACAGACTCTATACGGGGCCTGTCACGTTTTTCACGGCCACTGTAGTTTCTCTTACATGCTTGGCAGGCGAGTTGAATCCTACACACTGGTCCATTAATTGATTAAAAGATTAGTTATCAACTATTGAATTAGTCGATTATTGGTTTGAATAAACAAAGAAAAAAAGGTCAAAATTGAAGCTGATTCCAACTTCTTAAATATGACTATTTATATATTCTTTTGTCCTCTGTGACAGTAAACTGAATTTCTTTGGGTTTTGGACAAAACAAGATGTTTGAGTGCATCAACACTGGTCAATGTTTTCTGACAAACAAGACCAAACAATCATTTGAGACAATAATTGACAAATTATTCAACAATGAAAATAATAGTATAGTATTTTTTTCTGTAAAAGAAGAAATTTCAAGAAAAACAATCTACTTTTGTACTCATTGCACTTCATGTCTTGAGCCACGATGATTAATTGGTTGATCAATTAGTAGTCAAGTATTAAATTATTTTAATTGCCAACTGTTAAGATAATAGGTTAATCGGTTTGAGACCTTTTATTTAAGAAAAACAGTAAAAATTCTCTGATTTCAGCATCTCAAATGTGAATACTTTGTGGTTACTTTACTCTTTTATGACAGTAAACTGAATCTTTGGGTTGTGGATAAAGAAAGACATTGAGTATATCATCTTGACTGATCAATAGTGTTGGGTTTCATTTGGATTTTAATGATTCTCATCCTGCTTATCAATTTTGGTTCTTAACTGCTTTTGTGGTTGTTCTGTCTGAACTGTTTTGGGCTTTTATGTTTTGTCTTGACCCCAGGAAGAGTTGCCGATGCTCAACATCAGATAATAGGCATCATAATAAAATCCTAAATCCTAGTCTGCAACAATTTTGATCATGGTTCTTCGAGTATCCTCCTGTATTCTTTGCAGCAGAGTCGTGCAAAATGCTACTTACCACAGATAAATGTTACCAGTGGAAACACTGAGTTAAGCTAATGTTAGCTAGATAACCGAAGTAACAATGGTCTCTTTTCTGGTTTCTTTAAAGTTTTGGAGTTTATTCAGGCTACTTTACTGTAATGATAAAGAGTAACCTGTTCTTGTAAAGCATTTTGTAGCATAGCATTTGCTAAACTGAGGTTATTGTTACAAGACTCAAACAGTTTGTGCTGTTCACCTGCTAGTCAAGCAACTTAGCAACAACTAAGATGGTTAAATGAGAAAAATGCTAGAATTGCAATTTAGTAAGACAGATGGAGTAGGAGAGGGGAAGACATGCATGCATTCAACTCACGTATCTATAGGTGCAGACAGATAGCCAGGTTGATATACGGTAGGTGTTCACGGTTCTGTGAGTGAAATTTTGTGTAGGAACTGATAAGCAGAATCAACTATTAAAATTCTTAACGATTGCTTTTGAATCATAATTTTGGAATCGACTCTTATTTAAAAGTGGTAATGATGCCCAACCAAACTGATCAACATTTCTCACTATTTTGTGACCTTTTATAGATCAAACAACTAATTGAAAAATAATGGTGTCAGACAGTAGTCAAATAGAATATTTTAGAGTAGGGCTAGGCAATATATCATTGTTAAATTGATGCTGTGATATATTTATTATTTGCGTTTACACCCTTAGTCATTATATCCACATTACTGATGATTATTTATTAAAAATGTAATGTAATGTTAACATTTTGTGAAAGCACCAGTAGTCATCTCAACAATATTGCTGAATTAACGGAAGGCTATTTTTTAGAAGAAATGTGTATAGTGAGAGATATCAATGGTATATCACACAATAGCTTAAAAATATCAAGATATTATTTATAAGCCATATTGTCCAACACTAGTATCTCATCTCAGGCGTGGGCATATTAGTTAGGTCAAGGAAAAAAAATACTGAATTCCTTTGGTTTGTTTCATAAAACAGATGGATTACAACCTTGAAACCCTCCCTGCTAATCTGAATTACACCACTAATCTCACCTGCACACAAGCTTTCCTGTCTGCCTTCTGCCTGCCTGCCTGTCTGTCCTCAATCTGTTTCTTACACTCAGCTCATTGTTCACCACGCCTCTCAGACCAGAACAGCGGATTATCATTTGGGGGTCATGAACGTGTTGTGAGCTCGTTTGTGATCCTCATATCGCTGCAGAAAGGGAATTGTGCTTCCTGTGTCTGTGTTGTAATATCATTTCCTTCACACAGAAGCATGTACTGTAATCAGGGGGGACCTGTAGTGCTGCCTGTTGATTGTGTACATGCTTGTGTACATATTGTATTGCTGAGATTGGAGAATACCCGTCTCTGTCTGCGTCTTTGTTTGTCTCTGTGTGTTGGAGTGTCTGTCTCTACTTCCTTATCCATACAGTGTTTCCATGACCAATGTGTCTCTTTGTCCATTTCAGAAAAGGATTTTGATGAAATAGTGGCAGAAAATCAGTCTTAACACCCATCAACAACCATCCATTATTGCCATAGCAACAGTCCGTGATGATAAACATGCTGCTTTTCATGCTTGGCCAATATGATTGACAGGTCATCTCCACCCACCAATAATGGCAGTATTAATTATTCCACACATCTCAGGCAGACACAGACATTATTCAGGGTGAATTGCTGATGAGCTCACGCCAAGGTGGACACAATACTGACTGAACACGATTGGACTGGGCAACACATGACCAGCCTGAAATTAGATAGTTGCAGCAGAAGAAGAACAGGTACAAACTGTGATCTAAAAATCAATTTCATAAGAATTCCACAAATTAGATAATTCTCTGTCACATATAAACAAAATGATTCATCACCTGCCTCTTCTTCTACATCCACTCCAACCCCCTCCACCTTTCCACCGTGTTCACCCCATCCCCCGTCCTCCTCCCCATTTCCATCCCCCACTACCTCCCCCTCCCTCCCTCTTTCCCTTTCCCCCATCAGTCCTCTAATGCAGCTCACAGCATTGCCCGGTGCTGAAGTGGCGCGTCTGCCAAACAATTATCCAACAGTGCTCTAAAGGCTGCTCAAACACAATGTGCCTCTGTACGTGTGTGTGTGTTTGTGTGTCTGTGTTAAAGAGAAGGACAGGAGGTGGTAGACAGACAGAGAGATGCAGAGAGGTGGTGCATGTGATTTTATGCTTGGGTGTATTTTGTCAGCTCCTGTGTGTCTCCATCTTTCTTTATTTTTTGTCTTGTGTTGCATTCATATTCATGTCTGTGTCTCTGAGTGTGTCTTTTTGTTTGCTCAGGTTTGTGTATGTATGTATGGGTTTGTGTCTGTCTACAAAGGTTTTCTGTGTGTGTGTGTGTGTGCGCGCATACATAACAGTGTGTCTGTAGATACTCCCGTGGGGATTCCCCTGCCCTTTAACTCCTACAGGGGAGGGATGCTTAACCTCCCTCTACCTTAACATCCCTCCCCTTCCGTCCTCCCTCCATCTCTTACTCCTCTCCTCTCACTTCTTTTGCCCTCCTCAGTGTCTCCCTTTGCTATGACCTCACCTCTGACTGGAATGGCATTAGGTTCAAGGATGGATGAGGAAATAGTAACAACAATTAGGCAATACACTACATCAAAATTCAGAAATTTTGGCAGTTTTGTAAATAAATTATTTGTAACTGTTTCCATTTCATAAATAATGCACCTCACTAACCCCCATTAACCCCCACCGTGCACCATACACTAAAATATCAAGTGAAAACTGTCAATATGATGAAGAACAAAGAGACAGGAAAGGTAACACATTCTGTGATGCCTATGTCAATAATGCAGTAAATTATAAAAATCTTCAAACACAGTTAGAATCTTACAATACATTATAACAATAATCATAACACAGTATAAAGCATTTTATAATGACTTATAAGGTTAAGTCTCACAATGCTTCGTGCTTGCTGGACACTCACTAACGTTTTTGTTTGTGCAAGTATCATAGTGTATTATAACCCACTAAGGCTTATGAAGTATTATAATACTTGACCTTATAAGGCTTTATAAAATGCTTTATAATGTTTAATGATTGTTGTTGTAAAGTACGGTATTGTGAATATGTGTGGTTATTAATGCGTATAAATATAATTATACAGTGCTATAAACAGATTATAACACATTATAAGCAGGGTGGGAAATTAACTGTTTAGAATGGGAACATTTGCCAGCCTTTGGCATATAAATGTTCAGATTCCCCAGACATTAGAGATGAGACAAAATTTCAGATTGAAATGGCATCATGTCCTTTATGGTGTCAGTGTTTTTAGTGACACAAAACAAACCCATGTTGCTGCTGCAGTTGGGAGACTCTTGCTAACTTTGGTTGAAGCTAGACAATGCTTACTACAGTTTTCAAAGTGCAGTAATCAAACGCAGTTATCACAATAATTAAAATGGTAATACTGATCCTTGAGAATTTTATCGCAGTTTATCATGAAACCGATTGTTTCATCTCTACCAGCCACTCAATGGCAAACCCTCAGTTTTTAAAAAAATAACAGGCCACCTTCATATCTTACCTGCATTTGTTTTGCGGCTGGTGCTAAGTTCTCACTGTGATATGTACATAGTGCATTATAGACATGGGTGTCTTAGAAAGTGCTACTGACAAACCAGTAAGAATTTAATTAATACCAAACATGCATTATGCAGATTCTACAAAACAGCACATAGGTATATATATATATAAATTCTGTCACTGAAAAAGTTTGCTGATCGCAGCATTTCAGACATGAATATTTACTTGCTTGTCTTCTTGTTTCTTTGGGTTTTTTGACTGTTGCTCAGTCAAACTTTCAGTAAATTGCTTTGGGCGTTAGCAGCCTGTGATGACTGACAGATTAATCAGAAATAGTTAATGACTGTTATAATTGTTATGATAAATAATAATTAATCATCATACCTGTGTGTAAGTAAGTGAGCTTTCACTAGCTGTTTTCTAATTGTCCATCAGTGTCACCTCTGGGAAAATGTGACTACACTTTTACCTAATAAAGCTCCAAGGGACTAATGTTACATCAGGACCTAGAATAGAATAGAATAGAATAGTATAGAATAGAATAGAATATCTTTATTGTCATTGTACAATTAAATTAAAATGTACAATGTATTGAATTAAATTAAAATAACACCAACAGGTAAAGCACTGAGCTGCTAGAACTGTGTGCGCCGCCATCTTGCCCACCTCTAATAATTTGGAATCACTGCAGAGGTCGCCTGTGATCTTAATAAGGTGCAAATCTGCCATGTCTGTAATTTATAAAGTGAAAGTTCCACAACCAGCTTCCTACAATATTTCACCAAACACAGATGTCCCCTGATAATTTTAGTCTCATGCAAATTAGCATCTTAGTGACTGGGGTTTGGGGTTTTAATAAAAAAAATAAAAGAAAAAAAAGAAAGAAAAGAAAGTTAGCTGCAAATGTGTACTTATGCTTGTAACAAATGTATAAAGTTGGCAACATAACTCTAAGCGATATATTCAATATTTAAAATGTATAATATGTCATCAGAGATATTTAAATTGAAATACTAGCTTCTCTGACAGCAACACTACAACCAGCATGTTCTTTAAAAATTCCATTCCAGTGCAGAATGTCTGTTTTTGTTTGTCTGTTTTGTGTTCATTAGAATTAAATTAATCCTGAATGTTCACCAAAATGAGAAATTGTCTGTTCATGAGTCTTAAGAACTCCTTGATAATTTGGTAGAAGGAGTAGATGTTTATAACGGTTAAATTGAGCAATATGTTAATTAATGGAATCTTGCAGGCAATCAGACAGGCAGTCACTGAACTCCAGCTCCAGAGTGTATATTTTCAGAGCAGTGAGCTTTTGTTTTTTAAAGTAACAGGCTTAGCTTTACATTGACAGACAATTGACAGTTATAAAAAGCTGATCAGCTTACAGTGTAGGACTCGTCATCACTTCTTATTGTCAAATTACATTGTTGCGCTCGTCTTTCACTCGTGTAGGTTCATTGTCCGGGCATCCTGCAGGCAACCTGCCTGAGCTTCGAATCTGGGGAGGAGGTGGTGGGGGGAAACAAGTCACTGCAACCTTAGATTGTATATTAAAAAAGGATTTAACCTATTTGATATACCATCTATGGCTCCAACTCACTATTGGGATCGTACTAATTTTTGAATGCTAGAGTCTTATGTATTGCTCCTTTAATGTGGCTGCTGAAGAGCAAACACTCTACTTTTGAAACATTGATGTTAGGCAGTGCCTTGACATCATATCCCAGGGATAATGTCAGTGAGTTCAAGTAAAATACAGACTTTGCTTATCTTCGGCAAATGTGCTGCACAAAACACAGACTAAATTACATATGAGACAAATTAACTCTGTCCCACAAGCTGTCTCTCTCTGTCCATCCTGCATGTCTTGCTAGCATTCCTGCCAAACCCAACATGTGAACACATCATGTTGTGTAGATACAGAGTGATCACATTTACACCATCAGTAACTTTTTCTCTAGTGGGTTCTCATGGCCAAATGTGGTGATGCAGTAACTCAGTCCCTACCCTTAACCCCACCCTCCTCGATGCCTCCTTCCTTTCCTCCCCTCTGCTCCTCCCTTTTGCCCTTCCCCCTGCCTTTCCTTCCCTTCCCTCCATCCTTGCTCCTCTTGCAGGGCTGCTCCTGGCTATAGCCTGAAGAGCTCCGCCCATCCTGTCCACCCCTCTCCACCCTGGAGTCCTCCCCCAGGATGTTGAGCCCCATCCAGGTCCTGTGCTCCGACATCACTACCCTTTCTCTGGAGCCCGAGCCGTTTGCCTCTTACACTGAAGGTGTGTGCTCTATCCTCTTCTCTCCCGAAGGTCGTATCTATGTCGCACAGATGTGCCACATGACCCCACTGTGAGATATCAGAGTTGATGTGCGTGTATGGCTGTATGTGTATGGCTAGTTGGATGTAAGAGTGTGTCATTAAGTGTGTGTGAGAGTCAGGTGAATTCTCACATGAGTCTGAGTGTTATAAATATCTTAAACATCATTTTGTCTCTGTCTGTCTGCCTCATCCTTTTTGTGTGTCTCTATTTTTGTACCTGCCTCTTTATTTTTGTCTCCATCTGCCAGTTTCAGTGTGGTGTGTGTGTGTGTGTGTGTGTGTGTGTGTGATTGATTTCTTTAAATAGTTTGACCAGACGACACCCCGTATCCTTCAAAGGACAGCTATCTCACATTTACTTCTGTTTAACATGGAGCAAGATGCACATCGACACTCACATTCGTGCACACAAACACACACAGACACACCCTCGAAACCTCTAAACACATATGAGATGTACATGTACTGTGCAGACATTCATAAGCACTGGGGTTGTAGAATAAATCTAATTATTATTGAATTATTATGGCCAAGTGCAATATCCAAATCTGCAGCTGCAAGTTTTTTATAAAGGGAAAATGTGTAAAAAAAAAAAACATCATAATGAAGGCCTGGTCCACAGATCTTGTGTTCCAAACATGTTTGTTTGGGTCAGACTTCAACAAATGTCACATCACCCTGATTTTTTCAGTGAAAATGAAAACTGGGATAGAAAAATGATTATTCTCACTAATCCTGAGCTATATTGCAGTATGATTTTTTTTTTTTTTTACCATATCATGCAGCCCTATGCACACCCGCGTAGGGTTACATCTAACAATTTTTTTCATCATCAGTTTATCTGCTGATTATTTTTTAAAGTTCAGAGGGTCTATAAAATGTCTGAAGATAAAGATAACTGTCTGTCGTAATCTCCCAGATCCTTAAAAGAGCTTGTTCTGTCTGAACAACAGTCTAAACACAGAGGTATTTAGCTTGCTGTTGGTACAAAAACTTGAGTAAGATTATCATCTGAGCAGGAAGAATCAGTGCAATTCAAAAAACTCACATTAAATTTAAAAATGGTGCCATTTGCTATGTATGCCTTTGAAAAGGTAAAGCCATCTCTGTCATGGTCATTTATCGACTGATTGATTGATTGTTCAAAAAAAGTTGGTAGTAATCTTTTTTATAAATTTATTATATATATTTTTTTATTTGACCTTTAACAAGCTAAGTCAATTGAGAACCAATTCTCATTTACAATGATGACCTGGCCAAGAAACAAGTCAATACACAGACACTAAGGCCCATCATAACTACCCTACACCCAAACTAGTGAATTTCTGGTATCTTTGCTTAACAAAGACTACAATTATATACGGGTATAATATTGTACTGTATATAATCGATCTACTTATCATTTCAGCTCTACACACATCCAGAAATACTAAAGTGACAGTGTAAAAAAAGTGATATTTGCTTATTCTTCATAAACCGTAAATGAACTAAACAAAATGTTCAATTAAATCAATAATTTCTTATTTTCTTTGGCATTTTTTCACAAATATGCATTATGCAACAATGATTGCTGGGTAAGATATATGTTGATGTTTCTATTTTGATCATTTGACAAGAAGAGAGACAGTAGCTAGTTTAGATGCAAAATCTGTCAAGACTGACGAGTTGAGCAAACCTATGACTACTCTCCCAGTAGCTTTGCAGCAGTTTAGGTGGCATAGGCTTCAATGCTGCAATCAGTGGTATGTCAACAACCATGCAGCAAGTAACATTAGGATAGCAACATGTGTGTGTGCGTGTGTATGTGTGTGTGTGTGTGTGTGTGTGTGTGTGTGTGTGTGTGTGTGTGTGTGTGTGTGCGTGTGCGCGCGCGTGCTTTATAACTAGTAACTTGAGTGCACTAGTTTGCAATGGGGCCCATTATAACTAGCTCACTGACCAGTGAATTTCTGTCATTTTTGCAACAATTATTTAACTTATTGTATGTATGATTTTCTTCCGATCCACTAATTGTTGCAGCTCTATACACATCCGCACAGAAAGATTAGAGTGTCAGCATAAAAAAGGGTCGAGTTCTCAGAATAAGGGATTACATTTCAGTATTTATGAGGCGTCGACACATAATCTCAGTTTTCAGTATTGCCAGGGTTAGCTTGGGTGTAAACCATGCTAAGCTCCTAATCTTTTTTATGTTACAGTCTGAGAAATTTATTGGAAAAGCAAATTGATTTTTATCAAAAATGAATCACACATTGTGTCTCTGAAATTCATGCAGGCAGAGCAGGATTACAGGTGTATTTCACACATGCAGCTGACGCTGGCTCAGTTTGTGATTCTAATTGTTTGTGTCCATAACCATTAGGCTCACACCAGCTCTGCTCCATTGTGCCGATGTGTGTTTGGAGAAATGGCAGGTTCCCTGCTGTGCTGGGCTTAAATCACTCCTCTCCACACATGTGCACCTCTAACACAAACACATGCACCGTTTTTTTTTTCCAGATAACTCCAAAACTGCAGGATGGGGATCAATTTAACGTCTCCCTCCAGCAGTCTCTCTCCCCTCGTCTCTTTCTCTCCCGCCTCTCCTTCTCTGCCTCCAACCCATTTATTTCTCTACAGGGTAATTGAGTACACACACTTGTGCACACGTACACAGGAAATGCGGGGTGCTTGAGCTGCAGCATGCGCACACACACACTCTCCAACACACATACACGCACACACACACACACATCTCCTGCTGAGTGGTGGCTTGTCCTTGCTTTTAAGGAGTGTGTGTTTTTGGCTCGGCTTTAATGGTTCGTGTTTACTCAGACCTAAGATATCTATAATTGGGACTGTAGGACGTCTGCTCCCCTCTCTGTCCCTGTGGTTGCCTTAACAAAAAGAAATACGGAAATCAACCACTCAACCTACAGCACCACACTCAGCTATCCCTTAAACCTCCTCTCCTCTCTTTCCTTCTCAACAGTGTTTTCCTTGTCTAATTATGTAGCCACAGATGAGCTCTAATCTTAATGTGTATAATACAGACTATGGTTGTAACTAATAATCAATCCGATTATTATTTTTTCGCTTAATCAATTTGTTTATGTTTTATAAAACTTGCTTGATTCGTCCAACCAATCTCTCAAAAGATAAGATATCCTAAGATATTCAGTTATTTTCACTTAAATGGATCATTTGGATTATAGTAAATAAGTTTGTGTGAGATACTCAGTGCAGCCACTGTATTAGCTACAGTAGATGGCATTGGCAGATGGCATTTTCTGTTGATTAAGTACATTCATTGACTAAAAACTCACCAGAATAATATAGTTTATAGTATAGTATAATATAATTAATATAGTATGATTCAGTATAATATAGTTAATATCTAATCTGTTGGTTATTTTCTCTATTAGTTGTGTAGTTCTGCCACTAGGGGTCTCACATTAAAACAAAAATAAAAGATGTAGTTTAATGACGTTGTGATGGGGCATGGGATCATGGGAGTTGTCTTCACTTTGAAACAAACACCATAGCCGATGAAAATTTATGTGACACAACTCAGGCAGAAATCATGTATGAATAAAAACTCTCTGACGTATCCAGCGTATCTCGTGTGTCCCAGAAGTTACAGCTACTAGCAGCTATCAGTGAATGTACCATTACCTTGAATAAATGACGGATTTCTCTGAGTTTAACCATTATTGGTAACATTTAGGATAATGTACTACACAACTCAAAACAAGATGAGCATCTTGATAATGTACCTAGTACATGGCTGCACCAACCTCAAATTGAAAGTGATGCTGTGATATATAGATGAATTTTCATTACTATTACTGTTTTGTTTTGTGCTGTTATATGATAGTGTAACAGTCTGTCTCATACATGGTCTAAATAAATTAGTTTGAGAAGGTTGCATGTTATTTAAAGATACTAAGTCGTTATTCTGAAGTACTAACTCATTATTTCGAGAAAGTTTCTCATTATAATGACCTACAGTATCCTTTTTTTCCATCACATCAGCGGAAATGGGCTTCCATAGGGAGAGATGGGTGTGGACATGCATGCATGTTTCATAGAGGTGTATATAACATGAATCTACCTGTTTGTCACTGTTATCAGACTCCAGTGTACTGCCACAGAACTGTAGAGAAACATCAGGCTACATGATCAGACAAACTTTGATGCAGACACTTCTGTCCATATTCACACACTGCCTAACCCGTGCTCTCTGCTGGGACTCATCATACAAAACAACCAGGTGATTTTCCAGCGGTTCAGCATGGACACTACTGTGGCAGCAGGGAATATGATTTGTTTGAGTGGTCATGAGGCTTACCTGAACAAACAGGGTCACCTTGAAATAAGCCATGTCTGATTTGAAGAGCTTATAAAGAGCCACATTGTGTCTAAAACACAAAACTCTGTCTAAAACACTTGAGTCAGTTGTGAGCAAGGTGCAGCTTGTTTACCAGGTGAAGTGCGCTGACTGGGCACAGTCGTGTGTGGTGGCGAGGTGCTGTTGTCGATGATATCATGATGTACAGTCGACTGACCAATGGTCTAGCTTCATCACTTCATTACTTACTTACTTACTCAGCCACCCAGCAACCCATAGTGCTGCCCGTTGCGGTCCAGCCAAAAATCTATAACAGGGGTCTAGTGTTTTTAGATATTTTGATATGGACATGTTACATATTGTAGATTATAGATAATATTAGATATATTAGCCAGGTCCATAATGACCTTTAAGCATGATGTAATTCAAGTGGTCTGAGAGAAAACTGGATTTCTGTTTTCCTCCCTGGTTGGTGGGATAGTTGATTGTTGAGTCTCATTCCCAAAATGTCAGTATTTGATGTCCTGGGAATGATACTCAATAATTAACCATCTTTCTCCAGAATCGCTTGTCGCACCTTTAGTGAATTACCAAAACTGTTGTTGTTTTCTTCTCTATTGATCTTACTCATCATTCCTCCCTACAACGTTGTTTGATCTCTGAGGAGCTGCTGTTTTTGTAAACACCTTGCAGTGCATTTGAGTGTTTGGTGTTTATCACTTGTGCATGTTTTTTTATGCTTCTCTGTGTCATTGAGTTCATTCATGTTTGTGTGGTGTGTTGTGTTGATGTGTACTGTATGTGTGGGCGCCTGCACTTGCAGTCACAGTGTGTTCCCCCTAGCTCCTGCAGTGTGGCGATGAGTCAGACAGTCCTGCTGATGCTAATGGACTGTCTGTGGGAGACAGACACAGCTAGCCTGCTATACTGTAGCACACACACACATCCACACTATAAGACATTGAATTACAGCTTGACAATCTAACAGACAGTCACACACACATACTACACCAGAAGAGTGGCCAGTGGTTCCTCTTGGAGCAGAGCCACAACGCTCATGATGCTTTTTTTCTGCAGTGGTTGTTTGTAATCTTGGAGGTTTATTTTTCTGTATTGCTCTTCTAATAAAGAGCATCAGAGAGACAGATGGGTGTGAGCTAAGTGTTTGTGTGTGTTTCTGTGTGTGTGAGAGAAAGAGGGAAACGCAGGAGATGAAGAGGCTTCAGGTTGAGAACAGACAGAGGATGAGAGAGGAGAGTGTGTGCTCCATATTTTATTCAGCTATATTGTGTGCCGCTCCTGTGGTTTTGCTTAGCTTAGCTCTTTCTCTGTGCAACTTGAGTGGAGGCACAGTTATCTGTAAATGTGCTGGATGCACACATACAGCATCAAGCACACACTCACACACTGGCTGTGCATCATTACATGATTGCGTGAATACAAAGCTGCATCGTGTGCTTTCAGTGTGTTCTTGAAATTATTAGCTTCTTTGAGTCTGGAGAGGAGGGGGCAGGGGGAACAACTGGCTTCAACCATAGATTATATAGTAAACTGGGATTCAACCCATTTCTGATACAAACACAAATATTTCCTGTTTTATAAATGTAGTAAAAGTTCAAAATATATGTATTCAAAGCACTTAAAGTGCTTGTGTGTAATTGGCGATACAGCTTATAAATAATATCTCTGGGATTTTTTTTAGATTAAGCAGCTATATACCACATATATCTCGATATGCAAATTTTCTCTAAAATAACTTTTGTAGATTCTCAAATAGTGAGGATCTTATAGATTATGATGCATTTTTGTAGATTAAACTACCCAGCAGTGTATAAAGTAGGCTTGGGTGACATGGTTAGAATCAAAAATCATGATATTACCAAATACCTCAATATAAATGTCAGTTATGTTGATTATGAAAAAAGGCAAATAATAGAACAGCTAGAACAGTGTAGTAAGCTCAGAAGATTACTTCACTTTACTGTAATGTAGCCTTCAAAACCAGGAAAAGACAACACTTACATCTTATCACGATGTAAAAATGTCCAAAATCTAAGACGATATCTAGTCTCATATCACAGTATAGATATAATATCAATTTATTGCCCAGCCTTATTCCTTGTTGAAAATAATGCATTTGTGAGTTGAGCCATGGCAAGGGAATATCAAAAGACCCACACATACAAATTCAGTGAAGTTCACATGTGACAAGCCGTTTGTAAATGCATATCAACATCAATGTTTGTATATAAATATAACTACATACAAATATGTCATGATGAAACCTGCAAATACCTTTAATCACATATATTTGTGGATTTCCACTAAAATGATGTAAAATATTTGTGTGCACCTTAAATATGTTTTAGAGACGTCCTATGAGCTGAACGGTGCACCCTATTTTTTATATCTGTATTTGTTTGCCATTTATAAACAACAGTAAATATTTTTGTGTGCATTGAAAAATATTTATGTGGAGAGAGTCACTTATGATTATATCCCAAACTACATTTGTTAATACTTCTGTGTGCATTTACTAAAATCAAGACTATGTAAGTGCTGGTGTGTGTCTGTGTGTGTGTGTGTGTGTGTGTGTGTGTGTGTGTGTGTGTGTGTGTGTGTGTGTGCGCGCGTGTGCATTAATTATCTGCATATCCTCAATTTGGACCTTTGCGTCTGCTCTATCTCCTGGTATTCATGGAGTAATGTTTGTCAGTGGACAAAACTGCAGCACCATAATTATTTTACCGCGCTCCTTCTTCCTGCGAGGATTGGGTTGATGAATCTCACTTCCTCCTTCACCAGACTGCCATATACGGCTAACCGTTACGAGTACCGCTGCCACTGGTTGGCTCAGCCTGTTACCATGGCAATCCCTGCTCACCGACAGGACCCCTCCACCGCCTCCACCTCCCTCTCCATCCTTCCCATTCTTCCACAGGCAGCATCACCACCACCACTACGTACACGCTAACCTACAGGCAGGCAGGCAGCAGAGTGCCGTGGGGGAGGGATGAGAGAGAGGACAGACAACCAAGACGGAAATGTGAGAGTGAAAAGGGGCAAAAGAGAGAAAACTGGGGAACATGAGATGACAAATGACAAAAGAACGTATTAGTGGGGGAAAGGGATATAGAAAAGGCTTGAAATAGAGAAAAGAAATTGAAACTGAGGAATTAAGAGGATTCTGCAGCAACAGTGCAATGACAAGTGGAAAAATGATCTAGAGAAAGAGGCAACCAGTAATACATGAAGTGTATGAGGAGCAGGATGAATAAGGATTGAGGAGCAGTCCCTGCCTCCCCTCATCATAAAATCTCTCTCTCTCAAGGCCACCACAAAATAGGCAAGCCTACAGCTTTGAATCACTCCGACTCTCAATAAATACGCTCTATTTTTATTACAGTCGATGCTGACAGAGGAGGATCATCTTCTGTTCTATCAGAACTGAGCCATGTGGACTCCTTTGTCAAAGGCTTGGTTGGATACATCTGAAATGAGTTTTTAAATCTAATCTGTGACATTTTGGAAGATGTTTGATTATTTGGTAGTGCAGTGGAAGATTAGAGTTTTTTTATGCACAGAAATCTCTGAGGCAGGGCTGCTTTAGAGGCTAGAACAGTAGGTCAGTCAAAGTGCACCTTGTTAATATGCCTGTGGGTTGTGCAGCTTCATACCTTGAACGCAATTTAAAATAACTGTAGGTTTTGTGTTTTGAAGTGCAGTTTTCAGTCATTTTTAATGTTTATTCAGATACAATTTCATGACTTTATCTTTTTTATGCTAGGTCATCATCTATGCTATTTTGCAGTACAGTAAATTGCACAAGTTGCATACAAGCAATTGCAACTGCTGCCAGTGTTTTAAAACACTTTAATTGGAGCAACTGCAAGACATATCAGGTAAACTAATGTTTGTTAGAAAATATCAAGCACATGGGCATATAAAGTGGCAGCTCTGTCTGCGAGAAATTACGTTAATATATAAGTAATTTGCAACAACAAATCTATTTTAAGGGAAAGCCAAAGCTGACTGAAATATGTTTTCCATTAACATGCTGCAACAAGCACTTCTAAAGATCACTAAGTTGTTATCTTGTTTATTATTTACAAAAGTGAAAAAATAAAATAAATAAAAATACAGTTCAGGACAGTAGGGAGGTTAAATGCTGTAACTATTTCTGATCTGGTAACTTTGTGGAGTCTCTGCTGGAAACCTGGAAACATTTTATGCTCCAGACTTTGGTGACATTTGTTCGAGATGCAGTGTCAACCATGCTATTTGGAGACCACAAGCAAATGAGCAAATACTCACATTTGGAAAAGTCAGTCAGTATTGCATTCTCTAAAGTGTGCGTTTTAAGGTTTTGAGGGATTTCTTCGACAAAGGTCATATGGCGTTGATATGTTGGGTTTTAGTGTGCTTCTCCGTGCATCTCCAGTAGGCTTCATTAGGTCTGGCAACAAGCAAAGCAGAGAATTGTCTATAGTGGTGCAAGACTCCTGAAAGCCAAGAACTTTTCCTCTGAAACACGTAATTAATCGTGAATTGATTTGATCTGTCTTAAGCCAGTTTATAATAATATATGAATACATTTAGATAAATAAAACCTGGGAATCTGTGTTTGTTGTGACTGTGTGCATTGAATTATGACCATTTTGAAGATGATCCAGTCACTGAAGCCATCACCATGGTGATCAGCAACACCAGCTACTGTCTGTCCTTAACACGGCCTTTGAATTTACAAGTGTGAAAACAGTCCAACCACAGATTTGAAACCTCACAGCTGAGCTGAACATTCAGTTCACTTCTTTGCTTGTTTGTTCTTTTCAAAGCAATAAGATTTTGACAGATATGTCTGAATATAGGACGATGACAAAACAGGTCAAAATATGGGCCTACATCAAAAGTTTTTACATGATGATGCATTATTACATTTATCTATTTATGACATGGCAGTCGTGACTAGCAAATTACCTTATCTGTTGTGGCTTAGTTTGACCATTGAGGTTTAGATGACCTGAGATGACCTTACAGGGCCTCATACCGGGTCATCTACAGGGACAAGGAGGAGATTACATGTCACATTAAACCTGATTCAAGCTTCATATATGACATTTGCATGCTTTTTATTAGACATTACAACCAAGTGCTTTCATTACACATTCTGTGGATCTCGTGTGATGCATGAAGGTCCTCTGAAAGCAGTGAGGCAGTAAAAACTAAGTGGCTGATAACATGCTTACTCTTCATATTACATCGTTGTCACTGAGTCAGACTGTGTTGGTGTTTCAGGACACAGTCAGAGCCTGTGGATGTTGCAAATATGCAAATGACTGTCCTGAAAAATTATATTAGATTGATATTTAATCACTAATGCAAATACACTCTGAGTTGTGTTTACACTTTAAGACACCAAAGAGATTACAGAGTACATAATTATTCCTACACACACACACGTGTGATGAACTCAGACGGCACTGTAATCTTGTGTACTGGAGAGTCATAGTGTGCGTCATTGTGTGTCTGTGTCATAGTGGGACAATGATAACACCTGTGCCAAATGTGAGACAGCTGTGTGTGTTTATGTGCAAAGTTACTGTGAGTTATATGTTAGCCAGATAAAAGTTTTTGTCTATAAAATCAACAAAATAAGAAAACGTCCTCATATTCTGTTTACTGAGTAGAGAAGCTAGAAACTATTCACATTTAAGAAACTGAAATCAGAGAATTTTCACTTGTTTCTTAAAAAAAAAGATTCAAAAATCAATTAATTGATTAGCAAGATAATTTAGTAGTTGATAACTAATTGATTAAATGTTGCAGCTCTAGTAGGAACCTTGCTGAAAGCCTGCACATAGTTACAGAATATTTGTACTATTGATCAAATATTGTTTTTATTCCACACATTCATTTGCATAATTTAATCCACTTACATGTTAATGCATTTACTGTTCACTCGTTTTAATAATTTAGAGCCAGATAAACAGATTAGACAGATGAATGATGATATGTGGTCAATTAGCTAATGGCTGCTCTTTCTCTCTCTCTCTCTCTCTCTCTCTCTCTCTTTCTTCCTCCATCTTTGTCTCTATGTCTCTCGCCCCTCAGCTGATATCATCTCCACTGTTGAGTTCAACCACACCGGAGAGCTCCTGGCCACAGGGGACAAAGGGGGCCGAGTGGTGATCTTTCAGAGGGAACCTGAGGTAGAGGCACACACACACGCCAACATGCACGTTCACACACACACGCAAACACCACTTTTCATTTCAGTGCTGAGGGCAGTGATGAACACACACCATTCCCCTCCAGCTACAGTCCAGATTGACTGATAAATACCTGAAGCTCCTGCTGTGTCAGAGAGTGTATCATTACAGCTGTGCAGAGTCCGTGCCATGCTATTTCTTCACATGATCAAGGTGACGGTCACCGGGTCAGGCTCCAGGGCGTTACACTGCCCTGAGATTGTACATGTGAGCAAGTGCACATTTTTCTTCCCCAGCACTTTCCACTTTTCCATTTTTCCTTCCACAGAGCAAGACTGAGCCATTCTCCCAGGGAGAGTATAATGTCTACAGCACCTTTCAGAGCCATGAGCCCGAGTTCGACTATCTTAAGAGTCTGGAGATCGAGGAGAAGATCAATAAAATCCGATGGCTGCCTCAGCAGAACGCCGCACACTTCCTCCTCTCCACCAATGGTGAGAAGAGACCCCACATACATACAGTATATGGTTCTTAAGTTTATGTTAACATTTTACAATTCCAGCGACTCATGATTGCAGATATATTCCCCCAGGAGTTTCATCTGGGAGATGGTGATTTCTCACGTTTTGCCATAAAAAAATATTGAGCCTCTTGCAATTTGAAAATCTCAGTTGACCATATTGTACTTTTGATAAAATTTTGATTAATTGTTCAGCCCTATTTATTACAATCGCCCCCTCTGGTTTTGAAAGAAATCCTTAATCCACCTCATTAGATATAAAAATATTTTGGATCTACAGGCCATTTTCCTCCCCCTCATTCTTCAGCTCAGTGGGTGTGTACTGACTCTGAATTAGAGTCTGTATGAGAACAGTTGCTCTTACTCTTTCTTCAAAGGTGGACCATTAAATTAGCAAAAAGATTACCCCAAAAAACAAGCAGTGATGGCCAATTGCCTATATATTCGTCCAAGCCTGGGCGATCTTAGAGGAGCCAGGAAGATGTGGAAGTACTGATGTGCTTGTGGGGAAACACTTTATTTGTTTGAATGACTGTTTTTAAAAGGCAGAGTAGTTGAAATTGAGACTGTTATTTGAGTTTTGTAGGTCAGAAAGGAGATTTCTCCTCACTGAAAGAGAGAGTGCATTAGGAGTGGATATAAGATGTCCCATCATCAGTTTACATTCTGAGTATATGGGTATATTGGAGGATCTATACATTTTCCCAGAGTGCCCAGTTATTGATTTATTTAAGCACTATATTATTTATGATTGAGGGTATTAAAAATGTAAGACGGGCCTCAGCAGTCGGGTAATGCTGCTGCTCTCATTTTTTCAATATAATACAGAGTCTTTGTGTGTCTCACTGATAGCTCATGTAGAGCTTCAGAGTCCACACTTGTCTTTGAGAGCTGACAGATTTGAGTGTGGTGGATTATCTTGTCTATTAAGTCATTTGTTTCGGGTTCAAGTGCTTGAGTTTACTGTCTCTTTATGCTAAAATCCTAAAACAGCTCCTTTTTTTGTTAAAGATTTTAGGCTTTTAGTCTTACCAATTTGGGATGAAATTCTACTCTGATGTTGATTTTTAAACATACCTAATCTGAGATCTCCAGATAGCTTCTTAACCCCGGAGTGTGTGAAAAAGTGCCTTTTATTTGCTTGTTACACTTTTGAATGATCAAATCTGTTCTTATCCGGTTGCTTAATGGCCCTGTCTGTTTCACAGATAAGACCATTAAATTGTGGAAGGTGAGTGAAAGAGACAAACGGCCTGAGGGATACAACCTGAAGGATGAGGAGGGTCGCATCAAGGACATCTCCACTGTCACCTCCCTACAGGTATATCTATCTATCTATCTGTCTATCTGTCTATCTAGCTATCTAGCTATCTATCTAGCTATCTTTCTCTTGCACACATTAAAACATTCATGCTGTCAGTTGTGCAACATAACTGGGTCAGTAGGTACAGATGTGTTTGCATGTGCAAAAATGGGTCACTGGCACAATGCTACATGTGTGTATGTGTGAGTGTGCGGGGGCGGAGAAAACCTCTGTTTCCAGCTGTACAGAACGGCAACACAACATCTGCACTGGATCTAAACAAGTTAAAACATCAGTGTTCCTATTTGTGGTGAATTCTTGGTAATCAGGACGCAGCAGCGCACAATAGTGTAGGATGTCCTCCTTCTTTGTGGAGGTCTCTATGTGTATGGTGATGGGGCTCCCACTGTGCTGTATGCAAATAAGGACACATGTTTAAGCTGTGTATGAAAATGTAAATCACGCATTGACAATGAAATTGTGTCTCAATGCAAATGTAAGGATATGAAAATACAGCCAAATGAACTGTAAGTCATGCACTGAACTGGCTCTCGATCTTGCTATCAAATGAGCAACCTAGGGGTTCTAGCAATAACGTATTATTGATTGACTTTTTTAAAATGAAATGACCAATTTCAAGATGCTTTATCTACATCACTACACAATTTTTACCCTTTCCTATGTACATACATCTAATGTTTAAACAAGTCATTTAAATTAAAGGAGAAATATGCAAAATGTTTACCATACTAAATCCTCTTATCTTATCTTATCTTATCTTATCTTATCTTATCTTATCTTATCTTATCTTATCTTATCTTATCTTATCTCATCTCATCTTATCTTATCAAGGTGCCGGTGTTGAAGCCGATGGACCTGATGGTGGAGGTGAGCCCACGGCGAGTGTTTGCCAACGCCCACACCTACCATGTCAACTCCATCTCCGTCAACTCTGACTATGAGACCTACATGTCAGCCGACGACCTGAGGATCAATCTCTGGCACCTGGACATCACCGACCGCAGCTTCAGTATCCTTTGTAGGTCATAGTGTGGTGCAGAGTGAGGAGGAGAGAAGACAAATGTGAGAACACATGCACAAGGAGTAGATTTATTAAAACACAAGAACAGAGATAATTCATGCATACTTTAACACATAGATGCTTATACATGCTCAGTAATCAATCCCGGCCCACACACACACTCTCACACACACACTCACAATAAACTCATACATCGCAAATCCCACTAAGACACACAGTGTTGGGGGAGGGGAATATTATTCTTGAGGAGTGAAAATGTAGCTTAATGAATAATTCAAGAGCTGCATAAATATTTCAGCCTCTTTCTGGGTTCTAATCCAGCTCAATAGGACACAGAACAGTCACATCCCTGACCCAGACAGGATTTATAATATTACAATTTATCTGAATATGGAATTACTTTATTCCCAACAATCCCCCCAAAGATATATTTATATTGGTTTGCTTTATTTCTACTGTAAATTATTTACATTGTGTTGGTTATTTATACATTTACATACACTGAGGCTTTTATTTTGCATGTGGATTATGGACCTCTGTGGGTTTTCATGTCAGATACAATCTAATAAGTTTTCAGTTAATAGATAAAATTGCTAAAAAAGATGAATGTGTACATGCAGTATGGCAGACTCCAGCAGGTAAAAACAGTTCGGGCTTAAACAAACCACAGGCCATACGACACAGTGTCTTTTTGTTGTTTTCCTGAGCGATGCTTCCTCTCAGACATCGTGGACATCAAGCCAGCCAACATGGAGGATCTGACAGAGGTGATCACAGCGGCTGAGTTTCACCCCCACCACTGTAACCTGTTTGTCTATAGCAGCAGCAAAGGCACCCTGCGCCTCTGTGACATGAGAGAAGCAGCACTGTGTGACAAACACTCCAAATGTGAGTACACCCGCTGAGAGCTGCGATGGAGACATACATATTGTGTTTTTTTTTTTCTCTTCACCAGAGCCCTTGAAAAGGTCATAATGGCTGATACTGATCATTTTGCATATTTTAGCCTATGAACTACAAATAAGAGAAAGTACATTTTGCTGCTTAATATTTTTCAAAGCATTTATTTTTGGATTAATTCCCTACATTTAAAGGGATTTGCCACATGTTGTTTGTAACCGCACAACACAGATAGCTGGTTGTTGAGTCAAGTTTTGTACTGGTGAAGCGAGGTAAAACGAATGATATGAAAATAAGGATACGGAAACCACCACATACTGCTGGTGAGTGGGTGGGTGGGTGATGATTGAGCGGCATTATTTTGTATGAATCTGTATATTGTCTTTTGGGAAAATACTGTGTAGTTGGACTGTAATGCAGCCACAAGTTTCAAAATATACAGTCCATGGTTTTAGCTACGTTAGTGGGATGGCTCTCAGATGGCAATGAGTCACTGCCAATGATGGTCTATTGTTCCACCACTTTCACCCTGACTAGAATATCTCAACAGCTATTTAAGGGATTACTATGATTTTTTTGTGCCTTTAGCGATCCCCTGAATTTTCCTCTAGGGCCACCATGAGGTTCATATTTATGGTTTTGATGGAAAATCTCTGCAATTATGGATCTGCTGATGGATTAGGTATCAGGTATACATACTGTATTTTACTACTTACTACTTTACTTTGTACTACATTACTGTTTTTGGCTGTCTCCTGACCAACATGATAGAAACGTGGTGATATCTTTGGTTGTGGCTCCAAAACGGTGGTCCTACATCACGCTGTCAGAGAAGTTCAAAAATGACTGTTCTCATGGTCTTGTGCCCAAAGATATCCTGATACAAAACTCTGACATCTGCTAACCAACCAGTAGGAATGCAGTATGTAATGACACAGCATGAAATGACGCATGTTTATGCATGCTGAAAAATACTTATAATATTATCTCAAGCTTTCTTTGCAAAGTTGTTGTCCCAAGTTGGCCTCTTTTCCCTCGCCACGACTGGTCCACATTGTTCTCCTCCTCCTCTTCTTTGGATTTTTTCCCATACTTATAGATACCCCTATTACAAGGGCTTGATTCTTGCTTAGCTTCATTGTTTACCACTATAGCGACGCAGAAGGATGACGTACGCTGATGAAGGTTTCTTATATATTGACTTGTATCACAACCCGATTCAGTAGGTGTGATCATCGTCTGCATACTTCAACTTGATGCTGCACCCAGGTGTATTAAATCCATGTCGCACAGTGTAGTTTGCAATAAACTTATAGGACTGCTGAAATCTTACAGTCAGTAGGCACCATTAGATACCTGGTCCATCACAGTGCATCATTATTATTAGTTTGATTTATTTACGTGTGGTTGGTTAATTAATTCAAACCTGCAGGTTTATTTTGTATTGAGAAGTAAATGATCTGCAATCTTGTGTGTAAGAACTTTCCTTACATTTTAGGAGCATAATATATCTTTTTCCACAGCCGGAGCATTATTTCATTAATATAGAACAGGTTAGGTTACCCATAAATCAGTT
The DNA here is from genome assembly GCF_056507025.1 of Lutjanus erythropterus. Taxonomy (NCBI): domain Eukaryota; kingdom Metazoa; phylum Chordata; class Actinopteri; order Lutjaniformes; family Lutjanidae; genus Lutjanus; species Lutjanus erythropterus. The sequence goes on from NC_139321.1 coordinate 20,893,020, forward strand.
GTCCTTAAGGCACAACAATGCAGTTCATGTCACATTTTCTCTCAAGCCTCAGATTTATGGTTTCCCAACTTTTGTGTTTACTTCAAACTTGAAATGACCGGTTTCCCATGAGTTTTACAGCTCTGACCAGTATGGATCACTGGGGCACCCCAACAAACAGCAAAAGTTTTTGTTCATTACATTTAATAAGAAATGCCTGTATTTACCAGGTGTCTTTCTGTGTGTTATTATTCTAAGAAGACTTTTGATTGATTTTTTTGTGAAATATGCTGATGATTATACACATAATCATTCGGACAGCAACATCTGTCCATTAACGTACACTACCATCTGTCTGAGTCAACGCAGACTCATCTGAGCGGTTTCTTTATCTGTATACTTACTCACCCAATCACTCTCCTCTCCCTTTTCTCTCCCACCCTGTCCAGTGTTTGAGGAGCCCGAGGACCCCAGCGCCCGCTCCTTCTTCTCTGAGATTATCTCCTCGGTGTCAGACGTCAAGTTCAGCCACAGTGGTCGCTACCTGCTCACCAGAGACTACCTGACTGCCAAAGTCTGGGACCTCAACATGGAGAGCAAGCCTCTGGAAACATACCAGGTGTGTGACCGACCACATGTGAAAAGCACGAGGGATTGTTGAAATACAATAAAACACGAAAATGAATATTTTCTCTCAGTTACTGTGATGAGAGTCCGTCTGGCGAGCAGCTAATGTACTCTGGGAGAGGTGAACTGATTAGCAGTCGAGGAAGCATTAACATATTTTCCTTTGAATCTCCCAGACGGTTGAGATCATTGCAGATCATAGCAATATAATGATGTTGAATGATATCTGTTTTCTACAACTTTAACCCAGTATAAGCTGGAAATTCCAATCACTGTTACTGGTACTTCACTAATTACTCTTGGCACACATTAAATATTCTGCAGTGTGTTCAAGCAGAACATTGAAGTTGTTATTTCCACAGCTTATTGGCTGTTTTATTCTTGCTTCATCAGCTGACTGTTAACATTCAATTATAGCCAAATAGCCTTTATAACATGTTATAATCCCATTAGTGCTTGAAAATATGTGTTTTCATTTCATAATTTCATTTAAATGCATAAGCCAAGATTGGTTGATTTGTTCTCTCTTGAAAATAATATTACAGATTATACCATTACTCATCTGTTTCAACAGTTTTTCTATAATGTCCCTGAATTCATTTGCCCGTATTAGCTATGTTATTTCTTCAATCCAAAGGCCAAAACAAACATAATTCACTTAACTCTACAGACTGATTAAATTAGATTTGTTTCCCTTCATATGTAACATAAATGTATTCTATGTTCCTTTATAAATTTAATTTCTCTTACTTCTTTTTCTGTATAATAATGACATTACCTCCTATGATGTTGATCTTTATAAATCTAACCAGTCTTTAAATAATGTCACATCGCTGACACACAAACCAAATCCTGTCTGTATTTGATTCAATCTTAGTGCATAAGAGAAAACAGACAGTAAACATAGTCCAACCCAGGGCGCTTTAGAAGACTAATCCTCAGTTCCTCATCTTCCATATATTTCAATATCTTTTCCCATAAAAGTTCGACCAGTGCCACAGAGCAGAAGGAGATTGCCTTCTGTTCTCTTACACCTCCAACACCTGCTGTCATCAGTTAGTCATGCTCATGTGTCAGGTTTTTTGGCATTTTGGATCTTGATGAGTCCAAGACATAAAAAAAATGTGTATTTGTTTTTTAAATTACAAAATGGTGGCAAATTAAAGGAACACCTGCAAAAAAGGAATAGAGAAAAAACAAATGCAGATGCTTCTATACAAAACATGGGGGGATTTTGGACTGAAGTTCACCACCATTATCAATTTACATTAATTCCATTTACGCCTGGTATTAAAATGGGATCTGTATCCGAATAGTAAACTAGCTATGCCAGTGTGTAGGCTATTTTGTGACTTTATTATGCAGATACAGATAATATTTTAATACAAGGTACAATGGGGTTAAAATGATGGGAATTTTTTTTTGATTCGTAGCATTCATCCCTCCAGAAAAATTCAAGATAACTGGAGAATCTCTTCTCCAAAAAGCACAGTTCTTGTGGCTTGTGGTGATCTGACACCTCACAAAGACACTCTGTGTTAGCTTTTCTCTTAATTTGTCACCCACTCTAAATTCAGTTCAACACAGTTCAGATGTTTGTTATATTTGGGATTTGTTCTTTCAGCACAGCAAAGTCCAGCGTTGCTGCTCAGATTGTTTGAGGGGAGCATCTTCTAACAGAAGAACCGTTAAATATTAAATTAAATATTCATTTCCTTGATGTAAGTGTTTGTGACTGAAGTCACTGTTGCATTGTCCAAACTGCTACAGGAGATGACTAACTGTCCCTTTACTGAAAGAAGGCATTGTCATCCTGGAAATATGCAAAACTGGAGACAGATATGAATCATGGGAAGACAGTTTACTGTGAGAATCACAGTACTTACTCATGATTAGATTTTTCCAAAACCTTTTACGGATAATTGGATTGATTAGGTGCCAGAGAATCCACCTCCTCTCGTCAGTGCAGAACCACCAGAAACCTTTGCTGTGTCCTAAGTTTTTAACTATGGACTTTTAATCTGTAGATGCATCTGTGTGTGTTTTACAGATTAATACATGCACACATCAGTTATCATTATGCTGTGTACGTGGGATAGAGATAGAGTGGGCTTGACATGCTGTACACATAAAAAAACTAAGCACTGAGCTGATAAAAACAGGCATTTTTGCAATTTTTCATGCTATCTTTCACTCAGTTTGTCTCTTGTGACACTTCTAAGTGTTTACAGTCGGCCACACCAGCATCTGTTTATGCATTCATGTGCAGTACAAGTATTTCTCGACTCCTTCCTTCAGTGTGTGTTTAGTATTCCTGCTGCGGGCGTGTGGGTGAACATGTGTGTGTGTTTGCCTGACGTGTGAGGGCCCATGAGGTAGCCAGGAGTGGGAGGCTAAGACGCACTGGAGCTATTTATAGGCTGCCGAGCCTCCACTCATAAAGTGAAAACGGGAAGGAGGGATACCTTACACAGCACCCAACACCTAGATCTGCAATGCAGCACCGAAAGGGAGGGGGGGGGGTGTTTGGGAGGGAGGTTGGTGTGATGAGAGGAGGAGAGAAGAATGAGGGGAGAGTTTGTGGCTGAGAGGGTCAGAAAGAGGGATGGCTGAGGTTAAAAGTGGTAAACTAAGAGTAGAAAAGAGATATTAGGGGTAAAGTGCTCTTATTTTGGTAAATTTGCACTCTTATTCCTGCACAGAGATGAAAATGTGCACAAATCCATGAGGGATGAGGCACTGTACTCTAAATCAGAGATCATGCAGAGTGGAAAAAAACAAAAAGACGGTATATTCAACTTCAGCTGACACTGTATCATTTCACCCCGAGCAGAAAGACCCACGGGGGAAAACCGAAATGTCACCGGGTTTGATGTACAACCATGAGCCGACCTCAGCTTGACCGTTTATTGATTGTGCAGCGACTGTTGACTGCTGACTTTATGCAGAATGTGAAAATAGGGGGCTTAATGCAGAGCACGGCGGCCGGAGGAAGGTGTAGATTTCAAGCCTTTGCATCAGCGAGCGGACACAGTGCTGACACAGGCAGGTCGGAGGAAAGCACCAGGGAAAAGAGTTATTAGTCAGTGAATATCTGTGTGTGTGTGTGTGTGTGTGTGCGTACTCACATGTGTGTCTCTATTATCACGCCCTTGGTGGGTTTGGATGTTAATGGATTTAGTGATATGGAAAAGGAATTTAGATTAAAATGTACTCCTGGCTCTCGTATTGCTCAGGGCCGGTGTTGTGTCCTATTAGAGTTGCCTTCAGGGAGTTTTGTGTTACAACTTGCCCACATTTAATGTGTTCTGTCTGTGCTGGGAGTCGTGTGTGTGTGTGTGTGTGTCTCTTCTGCTCACTCTTCTATTTATAGTTTATATAGAGAGTCAGTACCTGGGAGTGAAGCAGCTGTGGACTCTTTCTAATCATATTTGTGTGTGTGTGTGTGTGTGTGTGTGTGTGTGTGTGTGTGCGTGTGTGTGTGTGTGTGTGTGTGCGTGTGTGTGTGTTCCTCCAGGTTCACGATTACCTCCGCAGCAAGTTGTGTTCCCTTTATGAAAACGACTGCATCTTTGACAAGTTTGAGTGTGCCTGGAACGGCTCAGACAGGTGAGTCTATAGAGTCTGCATGTATGTATGTGTTTCTGTACTTATGATAACTAAATGTCCCAACACATGATTGCTTCATATATGTTCTTTGGTAGTTTATAAGTTAATAAATGGGTCTAGAGTAAAAAGTCTTGCTGTGAAAAATGATTATTTTAATTGACAATCTGTTGATTATTTTCCTTATTAATCGATAAGTTGTTTGGTCTATAAAATGTCAGATCATCATGAAAAATGTCAATCAGTGTTTCTTAAAGCCCAGGGTGACGACCTCAAATGTCTTGTTTTGTCCACAGTCCAAAGATGATCAGTGTATTGTCAGAGAGAACTAAAGAAACCAGAAAATATTCACTTTTGCGAAGCTGGAAATCAGAGAATTTTGACGTTTTTTTTAAAGACTCAAATCAATTAATTTATTATTTCATAACCAAGTAATCGATGTAGGTCTGGTGAAAAGGTCAGTTCAGCTGAAGCAGGGGTCATCACCATTTTTAGGCCTTGGACCCCTTAGCTGACCTAGAGACTGAGTAGAGACCCCCTACTAAGGTTGTCAAAAGTATTAAAGCATTGCTATTTTTTCAATAGGACATTTTGAATAATAATATAATATTAGTTAATTATAGTATTGAACGTACAAAAGCTATTAAACATATATCTAAGTGTTGATTCAAGACCTCAGTTCACTTCAGTCTTTATTGTGCTGCCTGAAATTTGGTGAGCAACAAAACCAGCCGGTGTCAGTGACTTTTTCTGTACCAGCACAGTGCAGGTTGATAATAGTGTGCCATGACCTTTTTTTGTCTTTTTGCCCCGGTAGAAATAGGTATTGACTATCATTTTTATGTATTATAAAACATAATACTTTTATACCTTTACTCTTTTTGTTTTTTCACTTTGGATGGAGCATTTTAGTTTGTTACTGACACTTTTACTAATTTAAAGGACCTGAATACTTCTTCCACCACCTGTGAGAGCCACAAATTAATCTTAAATATCTTAAAACCCAGTCAGATAAAATTCAAATCATCTGCATGTACAGAAAGCACAATGGCCAGCCTCAGACTGGCAATCTGGCATTTCTGGCAAGTGCCAGAAGGGCCAGCCCACCCAGTGGCAAATGTGGGTAAAAAAAAAATTGACCTGCTGGCCACAGCCTTCTTGATGTTAGACCAGCCCATCTGGTCAAGTTCATCCATGTGATGTCAGAGGTCAAGCAGAAAATAATCAAATTAAATCAAGGCGAAAAGAGCTGTCTTCGAATGAAAAATACAAAGGAAATGGATAAATGACAGAAAGAGAAAAGGCAGAGCTAAAAATGTCAGGGAGAAAAAGAAAAATCTGTTCTCGCTGATGCTGCAAAATATTTCAAGTTTACACATTTATTATTCAAAAATAATGTTACCAGGACCAGTGCCTTGCAGAATCTGGGGCTGAATGGGATCAGTTGAGACAAATTGCCAAGGCTGAATTTTGTTCCCAGTCTGATCCTGACAATGGCTAAGTTGTCTTTCTGTGATTTGGACTAAGTGACCTGTTAGGTTTAGACATGTAGTGGAGGGTTGAGGTTAGTTAATTTAGTCCAGAATGAAAGTCTGTAGTAACTGATCCTTTCTCTCCTCTTCCTCTGTTCAGTGTAATCATGACCGGAGCCTACAACAACTTCTTCCGCATGTTCGACCGGAACACCAAACGTGACGTGACCCTGGAGGCGTCGAGAGAGAGCAGCAAACCCCGGGCCGTCCTGAAGCCGCGGAGGGTCTGCGCCGCAGGAGGGAAGCGCCGGAAGGACGACATCAGCGTGGACAGCCTGGACTTCACCAAGAAGATCCTCCACACAGCCTGGCACCCGACTGAGAACATCATCGCCATTGCCGCCACCAACAATCTGTACATCTTCCAGGACAAACTCAACTCTGAGATGCATTAATGAACGGATGTCAACAGTGGATACTAAAGAGTTTACACCCGAACACAACAACTATGCCAGAATGTACACATCAATGACGGACATATACCCACAGGAATATGCCTAACACATACACACAAGATCAGAAAACAAACACATCTAGGTCTTTCACGCACACACCCTCACCTCCTCCCCAGCCTCCCAGAACTGAAAGGACCTAGAAAGGGCTAGAGAGGGAACAGGCTGGATTACGCAATGGATTATGGATTGCAAAACTGTGGATTTCTTGATTGTTAACCTCTGGATTGTGCTTGATGGTGTGTTGATTGCTACAGCTCAGCTTCTGGGGGGGAATAAACCTCCCCTCTAGCCTGGAGAGACGTTTACATGTTTGTATTTCTTTCTTTTTTTTTTTTTTTTTTGGTTCTTCAGGCTCTTTTGCTTTCTCCACCTCCTCCTCCTCCTCCTCTCCTTTCTGTATTTGTGTGCTCGAGCAAAGCCTATTCTTATCCCTTGCCCACTGTTTTGTGTAACAAAAACCCTTTGTGGTTGTCAACCAGCGGCACTAATGAAAAATGGGCCATTTATGTAACTGTTTGATTTCCGATCAGCTACCCCCACTTCTGTTTTTTTTTGCAACTTCTTGTTAAATGATGTTAATGATGGTAATTATGATGACAATGATGAAATTTAAATGATAACGTGTGATGTGCAAGGATGAACTCGGGACCCTCCCCTCAACCCAAGTGCACCCAGACGCCTCTGAGCTCAACTGGACCATGTTCAGTGAGGTAAAAACATCTTCAGTCCTGCAGATAGAAGAAGCAGAAGTTATTAATACACCGCGGCCTAATATGAGGACACACCCTCATATAAATGTGCTCCACACACTGTGTTTCAGTCATTAATGTCTCCTCTGCTGAAACAGGCCCTTCAACATGTCAGATTGTGGATTCTGCTTCTGGTCCGGGGCTGCATCGTGTGCTTAAAAACAACTCAAGTCAAGCAAAAATAAAAAAAAAAAACAATTAAAAAACAAACTAAATAATTCAACAATCAAGCAAAAAGATGCTGCATGTAAAACCAATTTAGCCTAGGTGTTTATAAATTGACTGACTGACTGACTTGGCTGCCTTCTTAACCATTTAGACCCAGCTGTACAAAGGCTTCAGGGGCCCCCGGGGGCCCCGTGCGGCACGAGTAACCATAGATGACCGAGCTCTCCTACCTTTATTTGTGTCTTCGGACACTGACGCATGTTTACCAGTGTTCGGTTCATACACTTACATGTACGTTTTGAATGAAGCCGTCCAAGAATCAGTTTCTACTTGACAGGAACTGAGAACCAAGAAGAATGGGGAATGTTTTCATCAATGTTGTTCTCTAAAAGAAAAAAATACAAAAAAAAAAAAAAAATCAAAGGGCCTAAATGGTGTCTGTATATATCAACTGTTTTGACATGTATGAGGTTTTTTTTTTAAAACATCCATAAACGGACTGCAGACCCGATCATCTGTATCGATGGTTGCCTCCAAAGCTGCAGCAGAGAGATGCTACTCTGATCTCTTCAGCCTTCCTCACCGATTACTTTGCTGATGTGCAGAAGCTTTTATTTTTTAGAGAACAGTCTATTCTTTTATTTATCCTTTTTCTTTTTGAAAAACATCTTGTCAGTTTTACTCCACGTCCCGACCAAGCTGATGTTGATTCACATATTTTTGTGTTAATGTATGTTGATGACAAAATTGTCAAATGGACAGTTATAAATAATGTTAATATGTTTTTTTCTGAATAAAGATTTCAACGAAATTGCATCCAATGAGCGTACATCTGTGATTTTTATTGCACTGTAATTATGTAAGACTGATAATAATTGCCAGTGCCATTATGGAAATGTGCACTCTTTATAGCTTCAGTTTATATGGGCCTGTGAGGGGTCATCATACAGTCTGTGATACCAGAGGAGTCCTGTGGCCTGAGGCGCCACCGAGTGTCAATACACAGTTACTACATCTGGAAACAAAATTATTCCAGTTCCTCTTGAACTTTTTCTACCATGCCCCCCTCTGGAAGCTGAAAAAATTACACGTGCCTGTTTGTAACTATACTGAAAATCACAAGTTCAGCAGCTGGATATTTTGGATTTAACTGATGTGTTTGATGAGCATCGCTTTTTGTTTTCTTCCCTGTCTGAAGTCTGTCCATCTTGTATTTTATTTACAGGACATATTGCTTTCTGATTAAATCTCTCCAACCTGGATCCACAGCGGACATGTCGACTTGTCATAGCAGGAAAACCACAGGTGAGACCAATCACACTGAACCTGCACTAGTTAATTTCTTGCACACTTTGGGGGGTCAGTGAAACATTAAAACAAACATATTAGTTACAGTGCAACATTATCAGTCATCTGAGTCGCGCTTGTGTCCACCTGATGAATGTAAGTCCATTATTCACTCTCTTTTAGCTCTGTTTTTGTTCTCTACTGACTCCTGAAGGAAATATGTCTCTTTAGCTGCTACATGCTCTCCTGTGTTCAACAGCTAGTTGCCAGATTTATCTGTCTGCTGTTTGGTGCAGAGTTTTAGAACTTTTTCTTAATTATTATCATTGGTGTTTACTTTTTTATATTAACATGCCTGCTTTGCAGAAAGACTATTATTTGAATGCAGTGCAGAGATTAGTAACAGCATTAGTTAGACCTGTGTGTGGTCCATCCAAATGCTGTGAAAAAAGGTCCAGTGCAGTTTTTATGCCTTCCTTGCAAATGTTCTGCATCCCTATTTTGGTGAACTACTGTCCTATACAGTATATAGGCTTTTTTCTGTTATATTAAAGTGTCACAATAAACCACGACTGTGTAAGCAAGCCAGCATGCAGAATACCAGAGCCCTGAAACTGAAGCAGCTAAATGGAATTCAGTCGTCATCAATTTTATTATTTATAGCTGTGCTTACAAAAACCGCATATTGCACTGAAACGGTGATTTCACAGTGCAGTATGAGCAAAATAATCATTAGCACTTTGTTATAATGGCAGGATGAAGGACATGCTTAAAACCTTAAAATATTGTGTTTAAAATTCATATAATGCAAATGTTAAATAAAAACAGCAACAAGCAAGGTTTTGTTTAAATTAGGTTTATAGGTCACAGTACAGAAAACAGTAGTGACTTTCTATCTTAAAACACATCACTCAGACTGCAAATATTCAATATATTAAATCTCTGCACAGCAGAGATGGAGACAAACAAGGGAGGAGAAAAAGTAAGAGACGAGAGCAGAGAAGGCAGAGATCAACTTGGACACTGGAAACTGTAGGAAATACAAGCGAAGATGCAGCTGAGCTTTTTAAAGGTTAAGGATTAAAGACATGATTTATTCAAAATTATTTCTTAATTGAGACTAGTCTTATAAGGCACTTGAAAATAATTTTCCAATATCAACCATTTCAAAATGACTTACTATACATATATTGTATAATGTTGCATGATTAAAGCTCAGCAGCAAAGGAAACACTTACAAGTTATCATCAGCATTACAACCTTTTGTTTAAAAAAAAAAGAAAAGAAAAGACAAGAAGCACTTTCTTCTATTATTTGTAGACCACGGACACAACAAGGCTCAACAGTTCAACAAGAACTGTAAAATGTAAATACTGATGATTTTGGCCACAATATTTGATAAGACCAAACATAAAAATGGGTGTAGCACACATAGTGTTTGTATAAAGAAAAAACAAAATCAAAATTACTTCATTAACTGACTAACATGTCATGTAAACTGGATGAAATGCACAACTGACCACAGCTGAGGAGGTTTAGAGTGTTATTTTCTTATTTTAGTGTTAGACAGTAAATTAATTATTCTAAAAACCTTAAGATTTTGTCGTGTTTCTCCCCTTTGTAAATTCATATAATATATTCTCATATATTTGGCTCAAAAGCTATAAGAATGCAAACACACGCTCCCTCAAATCCAGATTTACAACAGGGCTCGTATCAAAAATGTCTTCCGGTACTAAATAATCGCCAGTATTGCAATTAGATTCTGTGAGGAACAGTGTTGTGCAAAGCATTAATCCTCTACAACTGAAGACAGTATCACCATCATCATACATCTTATTTCTCCTAAAGGTGTGTTTGCCAGATTTCTCTCCCGTCTACCCCTCCTCCTGTGTCACAGCCTCTGTCTCTGTCTCGGCGTGCTGCTCCAGCTGAGCGGTCAGGAAGGGGTTGAAGAAGAAGTCAAAGCCAAACTGCAGGGCGTGCTGTGTCGTGCGCCTCCAGTCGTGTTCGATCTTGTACTGCCTGCGGCTGGTCATGTGGGCGTTGGCACATGACAGACAGTGAATGGCTTTCAGCTCAAACACGGGCCACTTGGAGCCTAAACGCCCCTCCAGGATGGTGCTAAACTCCACCAGACTTCCTGTGTTTAAATGTAAGAGCACAAACTTGAACTCATTACTGGCCCGTAGGACTATGTCCTTAGTTGCGTCTTCATCCTCTATGATTGTCCCGTTCTTGGTCTTTCTCTCCAGCGGCATGCCCATTGTGACTTCAAATTTGTATCGATCAAAGCGTTTGATGTGGCACTCGTGCTTGGCCAGTTTTTTCAGTTTACAGAGGGGGTCTTCTGGAGGAGGAGCTGGCGCAGGCAGAGGCTGGGGCTCCGCTGTGGCATTTTTCACGTCCTCGCACAAAGGATACGGCTCACCGTACAAACACCGCATCCAGTTCCCCACAAACACAGGCAGCAGGTTGATCACAGAATGTGGCCCGTTCTCAATGTCGGTCACACGGACGTATTTGAAGCGTCCGGTCCAGGTGACGCGATGTCCTTCAAGATGAGAGCAGAGAATCTGGGTCTGAGCCATGTTGGAGTCTTTCCAGGCCATAGGGCCGCAGAGGTTGCTGTACTCAGGCCACGTCAGGGTGGAGTTATAAACCTTCATGCCCTCAGACCTGTAGACGTACATCCAGCAGAAGAGCACCACAGCAGTGAGCCACACCAGGATGAGCTTCACGATGCTGCTCCTTGACAAAGAGCGGAAAACCACGATAGGGTTGAGGCTAAAGCGGGTCCAAAGCCTCAACACCACTGGCACAAAGCAAACTGTCAGTGTGACGATCATCTTGGTCAGCTCCAGGGCGAGGAACCACTGCAGCAGCTGGATGATGAGCATCGCCGCCATGCCCAGTGAGAGTATAGGGAGGGCGAACAGGAAGAGGAAGTAGCCAACGCAGGTGCGGATGAGTCCTATTGCACTTGCGTTATTAAGGAGCACCAAGGTGAGCTCACACCAGGTGAAGCAAACCAGGTAGGGCACCAGGCACAGGTATGTGCCCTTAAAGCCTTTCAGCTGAGCCATACGGAAGAGAAGATAAAAGAGGTGTCCATACAGAAGACATGGCATCCCCAGGTTCAGCGCCACCATGTCCCCTAGAGGCACAGTGACAAACGTCATCCCAAACACCCTGAGGAACCAGAAGGAGTCTGGCAGGAACTGAGTGAGGGAGCATGCTCCGGAGAGGACCTCTGTGAGGAGGGCTTTACGAGCGAAGAGCTGAGCAGAGGCGTGAAGGCTGAGGAAGGCAGTGACGGTGAAGAAGAGAGCAACAGCAGCCAACTCGGAGCACGGGATCCAGGATTTATCAGCAACAGGGAAGGAGAAAACCACAAAGACCACCGAGAGCAGGAAGTACCTGAGAACACAATCAGACACAAGGTGTTCACTTTGCTGCAGAAGAAAGGAAAAAAGAAGAGGTGGAGAGAGTAAGGAGCAAAGGTGGACAAGGCCGGGCAGTAACATGGGAGCACTTTTGGAGAAAATGGAAAAGTAATTTATGTTTTATTATGGGCATACAATTTAATTTTCAAGTAAAGCTAAGTTACAAAAATATTTGTATATTCTGCCAATTATAGTTCTGTCAAGAAAAATTGGAATCAGCAGGTCAGACTTAAAAAAAAAAAATCTGAATTTGAGGAAAAGGATCATCCAGATTGTGACCAGTTCAAAATTCAAAAGTCAGCATCTGTGATGGTATGGGGATGTGTTACTGCCCATGGCATCATGGGTAACTGTCACTGTCATCTGTGAAGGCCCCATTAAATGCTAAAAAGTACATACAGGTTTTGTAGCAACACAAGCTGCCACCCAGACAACGTCTTTTTTAGAGACGTCCCTGCTTATTTCAGCAAAACAATCTCAAGACACATTCTGCACGTGTTACAACAGTGTGGCTTCATGGTCAAAGAGTCCTGGTACTAGACTGACCCATCTGCAACCCAGACTTGTCTCCCACTGGAAACTTGTGGAACATTTGGACAACTTCTTTTGGAATTGGGGTTTGTACTTCCTTATATTTCTTAAAATTTGTTTTATTGGTGTTCAGATAAAGGGCGACTCCATGTTCTTTTCCAGGTTTTTCAATTGAAGCGCCCTCTCAGCTGTTAGCAAAAAGCAGTGATGAAGGATACAGCGCTGATACCCTCCTCTCCCTCAACCGTGTGGTTTATATGTAGCAGCGTCATCATGGAGAAACCTGATGTTTTTAGAAGAGTTTTTGGAAAATAACATTTTGATGCTAACACATTCATACATCAAAGAAAATTTTAATGTTTGGATTGGAATTCATAAGGAACATTATTGGGACGCTACAGACTGATATAAAACGTAATGATAATAATAACAATAATAATAACAGACCTGCCCTTAAAAGAAGTTTAAGAAAATGGTTCACTTCCTAATTAGAATAACAGTAACTGAACTAAACAAACACTGCATGACTGTATCTATCTGACAATGGCAAACTAAAATATCAAACTAGTAAAACCTGAACAAAATCAAACTTCACTTTTGCAAACAAAAGAGAGAATTGAGTAAATAGTTGAAAAGCAGACAGCTGAGCTGAGAGATGAAGATGTTTCCACACGGATTCATGCAAACGGAGTGAGTACTTACAGATAAGGCTCCAAGTGTGTCCATCCAAAGTTGGTCTCAGCCTGCTCCAGATCTAGACCAGGTTCAAAGTGAGCCAGCAGGTCTGTCAGAGCCCGGAAATTTTCCCATGCTTTTGAATTCTGTGAGAAAAACCCGCTTATTAACTTTGGTTTTCTTGTGCCTCCTCAGGTAAGTCCATTTATATTCTCTAAGAAAACAACATAGCTGAATTTGATATAAAATGTTAAACAGGTGCAGTCACTGACCTGAAATACCCGCAGCGTGCAGATGACCATGGAGAAGAATGAGAGGTAGAAAACCAGCAGAGGGATGAGGAAGATGAAGAACTCGATTGTGAGGTTGGAGATGATAAAGAAGAAGATGAGTGCATTGACGTGGTGCGTGGGGATCAGGGCGCTAAGCCACTGCATGCCAGCCCGTGACGCCCAGTCAATGAGGTGCTCCTTGATCTCCAGCAAAGCGTACAGAGGGAACTTCAGCAGCTGGAGGAAACACAAGAGATGAACATAATCAGGATCCCAAAATGCAAAAGAAAATGTTAACTGCTGCACATACATCATTCTAAACAGTGAAACTCAAACATTCAAGAAAAGTAGTAACAAGCAAAAGACATTTCTGAGTGAAGGGGGACTTCACACAACCTTACTAAGTCTGAGAGCTTCCTACCTTTTGGTGTAAAGGCAATTCGTCTGGATGCTTCACAACGACATCATCGTCGTCATCGTCGTCATCACCCCCTGCTGCAGCCATGACTGGTGAAGGTGCAATACCCTGAGCGTACTTCTTAGTCATCTCAACAAACTCGTCAAGACCCACATGGGAGCTGGCTACAAAGACACGCACAGGACACATGATGCATGCTAACTAACAAGCACCCGTAAATCTGAAAGTTAACTTCTTAAAACATAAATAAAAGAAAGGAATATATTTACTCAGCTTACATTATCTTAAGCAGTAGGGAATAAAAATCACAACTTTTACGTGGACAGGTGCATTAGTAAACCCTTTTTCTCAGGTTAAGACATCCTACGAGGTGGGGTCATGTTTCAAACCACGCATATCACTCAGTCAATCAGACTTTATTTGTATATCACTTTTCTTACATACAAAATTGATAACTAACTGCTTCACAAAATAAAACAATAACCTAATCAATAATCAATAATAAGAACTCTTAATAAAAACAGGAGCTGAGGAAACTCATCAATTTGTAAAACATCAGAGGCAGGATTAAGAATAGATACAAACTCAAATTAGCAAAATAAGGTAAACAGAATTAAATGAAAACTCCAAACAGCAGATAAAAGGTAAATAAAATGTTAAGAGCACAAGACAAAATAATAGAATACCACAAGAGAGGATATGTATTGAAGTGAGTAGGGTATTTAAAGGTTAACAATCTAGAAAATAAAAATAAATAAAATCAAACAGAGACTCTTAAGACGTACCCTCCCTGGTGACCATAGTTTCCAGAACTCTCCTCTGTTTCTTTGTGGAGCTGTTCAGTGGACCCGGGGACACTGGTTTGCCTGTAAATACAAGAACTAGTCTGTATTTTTTTTGCCACTTTAAAATAATTTGCAGCATGTTGAGTCTACTAATTCTACAACTATATATTTGTTTTAATAATAAGCAATAAGCAATGTCCCCCACCCCCGTACCAGGCTCTGTGTGGACATGTTCAACGTTCTCGAGCATCTCGGAAACAGCCACCGACTTCTTCCTCTCTGGGTTCAACTTCCAGTACATCAACAGAGCTGCTTTCCGAACTCCTCTCTCAAAGCGTGTCTCCATACACAACTTCTTTACCTCCTCAAAGTTCTCCAGAGTGATTCCTGAAAAACAAGGTGACAAATTTGCACACTGACGATGGACAACTATTCCCAGCATCAGCTGAAGTTACTTAACAACATCAGATCAGTGATTTTCATGCTGCTTTGGTAATAGCCAAAGATTGAGGGTAGCACTGAGAGATTTTGGTACCTTTCCTGAGGGTTAAGCACTGCTGCAGCAGTTTGACAGCGTCCTTGCGGCCTTGTTTAGCAGCCTGGATGAGCCAAGTGACCGCTGTGCAGTTGTTCAGCTCCTCATCTCTTTCTTCTGCCAGGGCCAGGAAGTATCGCCCCATCTGGACACACACACACAAATGCAGATGCATAGACACACAGAGAGGCTTTTAGACTTGCAAGGCAAGCGTTACCGTGACTTAGTTGAATCCTGACCTGTCCTTCCCATCAATATGTCTCTCTAAAATATATCATTACTTGGCTGATCTGTTCTGTGCCCACCATATGGCCATTAAATTCAATATCATCTTTGCAGTATGTTTACTGACACTGACCTTGGTTTGTGCTTTAGCTTCTCCTGACTTGGCTCTCTCCTCCAGGTCTTCAAAACTGACCTCTTCCTCTGGCTCTTCTAAAGGAAACAAAACAAGTATGTACCAAACACAGTAGATTTCATCGGTCTTTAATGGGTACATAATATGATACAGATTCTTAATAAAACAATGTCAAACAAAAGACTTTCTTAAATTCTGTCTTGAAAGATAATATCTTGATGCAGAAAAGTTAATAACTGGATATTTAAAAACATTCTGTCAACATTATGATTGCCTATAACGATTTTGTAATACCAGGCTATAGGTTCGGCAGCTGAGCAAATGGTAAAATGTAACAGACATAAACAGGTGCATCATGTTTAAGTTCTGAACTAGGCTACTTCTTGAGTTTGTGTGAGGATGATGAGTGCAAGCAACTGTGGATAGATCTGACTGCTGCCCCCTGGCCCTTTACGTTTCCCCCAGAAATTAGTGCTATTACTATTTTTGTTTTAATAAAAGATAATGGTAGTAAATTCATCTGTTTAATTCAATCATAGATCATTACATGCTATACGAGATGTTTTAGAGGTTGTAATCACAGTGAGAAAAAATAAATTTTATATATATATATATATATATATATATATATATATATATATATATATATATATATATATATATAGGATGCATCCAAGTGCATCGATAATCATTTCATAATTGCATTGTAGCCCTCTAAATCCGAATCAGATTTCAGTGTGAGGTGTCAGGGGATCCCCACCTCTAATGGTTTTGTGAGGTATATAAAGTATGTGTTCTATAAATAGGTGGATAACACAAAAAGACTGTCAAACTATGTTCTTTCTTGTGTGATCATAAAAATCTTTACTAAATGTGAAACATTGTATATCAACTGGATGTCCTTGGTTCCAGTTGAAAAAAAAAAAATTTATTTTTAATGCTTATGCATGAAGTTTAATATAATTTAATACAAACTACAAAATAAATTAGCTTTTCCCAGAGTATTTAAAGTCAGTTATTTTTTAATATTTGGATTTAAAATACTCTGCACACATGGTCCTCTTCGTGTTTATCTGGATCACATGGAAACAGTCCAGTTTGATGTGCCAGTCGGTGACTTGAGAGTTCCCAGAGCGCCAGCGTGAGTCAGATCCTTCCAGAAACAGATTCTGTCCTGATATGAATGTCCCTCTGAACCCTGCTCATTTTATCATCATCTTCTTTCGGCTGATGAGTTCTGCTAATTTCAAATCCCAGCGCTTCACTGGAGCTACAGCTTGCAGGAAAATGTGTCTATTCCCTTTAAATTACGGTGTCACATTTGTTGTAGTTAAAAGAAATGAGAGGGAATCTTTCTAAGCATGTATACTTGGAAAAAGATGGAGGTGGCTACGAATGTGGAAACACTTTCCAAGTTTCTAAACGCCCACAGGCTGGCAGTGACACTGGTGTGTGAAGCGGTGGGCTGTCTCTGCCTGACTGCCTGTCAGTCTCTGGAAGCTAAAGAAAAGAAGACGGGATCCAGTAACTTCCATCAGATGCCTGTCAATGCTCCTGATACGCTGCTCATACCCTGATCCTCCGCCCGAGCCCTAAAATAACTGTCGGGTTAGAATAGTCAACAGCAGCTGCTAGCTTCACTGATGTAGCACACAAGCTTACACAGTGATGCAATCGGTCTCTCATTTTTAGTTTCATTGGCAATTTATAATTATTTGTTTAAATCTAGACAGCTCGACACATGGTGTAAGGTGTATATTTTACAGGGAACAGGACTGAATATGGTCCACATTTAATGACTGAGGTGTTAGATTTCACACTTTCCAGTAAGACTCCATATTGACATATCAAGACATCACTGCAAAGTCATGCAACAAATTAAGATGTGATATCCGCAGTGCAGCTAAGAAAGCTCCTACTAGGTGAACTGGACATGCATGATTTTGGTTAGTGGGAACTTCGGAATTAATGATTAATTATTAATAAATGAATTGCTGTTAAAAATTCTGTACCATTTTGTGTACTCAGGTTTTTTTTATTTTATTTAAATTGTTGGTGCTTAATGAATTAAAATTTAACATAACCAGTATGCTGCTAGAATTGTTTAAAAGAAACTTAAACTGAGAAAAGGCTTGCATTTTATATCTTAATATTTATTAAAGATTAATTGACTGGTTGTTTACATGTCTAATTATCTGTTATGGAAAATGCACAAAATTTGCAGCCCCAGGGGAAAATTAAGCAGAATTTAAATGGTCTGTGAAAAGATAGGGGTGAGACAGGCTTTTCTCCTCATGTCAGCAGAGTAGGAGAGGCTGCTTTACATGTTGTGGTAAATGTCTGTGGTTGTCATGGAGACACTGCTGTACACACAGTAAAGTGGGAGTGTTGGCTGCACTGATTGGTAGAGAGGAGAAAGTGAAACAGTGCAGTAAAGATTTTTAAAAGTGTGAAAGGTCAAAGTACCTCAAACAGTTTGATCCTCACCTGGTTCTGGTGTGGGTGGAGGCTGTGGTGCCTTGGCAGCAGCTCCAGCAGCTGTGGATCCAGTTGTGGGATTCCCCGTAGAGGTTGCATTGAGCTGAGATCTGCCCACTTGAGAGGGGCTCCTGATGGGCTGGTGGAGAGGGGAGGCAGGCGGCGTGGACAGGGAAGAAGAACGGGAGGAGAGACCCGGAGAAGCAGTGGAGGGAGAAGATGAGGGTGTGGTTGGAGGCGTTGGCATGGTGAGTTTAGGCTTAAGGCGGTCTGAGGTTGGTGTGGCTGCGGTAGATGATGAGGTGGAAGAGGAAGAGCCTGGCCTCAGGGTGGAGGGAGCTGAGGGGCTGGGTTTTGGGGGGGCAGGGTTTCTGGTTGGTGATGGTTCCATACCTGAAAAACACATCGGACAACAAATCAGTCAAAAAGACAATTTTAGAGTTGAATTAGAATACCAGTGAGAGAACAGTGATGGTATTCTAATTTAATGAAACTGATACAGTAGTTACGATTGCAACTAATGATTGTTTTCATTATAGATTAACCTGCTGATTATTTTCATGATTAATTGTTGAGTCTATAAAATTTTTAAAACTGCTCATGTTCATCATAATTTCCCAGAGTCCAAAGCTACAACTTTAATTGCTTCTTTTGTCCAAACAACAGTCCAAAACTCCAAGCCTCTTCATTTACTATCATGAATGACAATGAAAAACAGAAAAAGAAGCTGGAACCGGCAAATGTTTGACATTTTTGGTTGGAAATTACTATAATTTTTGGCAACAAATTTTCCTACGATCAATTACTAACTAACCTTTGCATGGTAATGGTAGTTTGTATAGCTATGGACTATAAGAAAGCAAATGTTAAAAGGAAAACAGCTGACAGAGAGAGGATACAAAGGAGCAGGAAGTGCCAGTGGAGTAACAGCTGTTGTGAAAGGACACTCTTTTCATTGCAACACACTTTCTCACCCACTCAGATATTTGAAAGACTGCAGTACACAAACAAATGTAGAAGAGAAGTGAATTTTGTATTGACACACCAATGTCAAGTGGTGACATAATGAAATTGCTTAGAAAAAATAACTTGATTGATGATTTTTGTTTGGTCTGAATAGCTGACAGTCCAACTTTCTGCACAAAAAGAAAGACCAAGATGAGAAAAGTAGTGAACACTTGAGTTGCACTAGACAACTGAAAGAAAATTAGTTGCTAGCTATTTTGATAATTAATTTTTTAGTCATTTTTCAAGCAAAAATGTCTAACACCTGCTGATTCCAGCCTCTTACATGTGAAGATTTGCAGCTTTTTGTCAGTTGTGACAGTAAATTAAATGCCTTTTGGTTTTGGACTGTTGTTTAGACAACAGAAGCCATTTTAAGAAGTCACTTTAAGTTCTGGGAAATTGTGATAGGCATTTTTCAAAATATTTTGACATTATATAGACCAAATGATTAACTGATTCATCGTGAAAATTATCAGCAGATTAATCGATTGTCCAATGTAAATAATCATCAGCTGCAGAACTAGTTTATAGACTCTTTATAATATTGTATATAACTTACAAATTCTGATATCTTTTCTGATGGAAACCATACTGTAAAAAAAGAGATAATAAGCTGCCATATATCAAACTACTCCAGCTGTAACACAGTGCTAATAGACACCTGTGGCTCTCACACATGTGCCACCACAAACGTACAACAGCTGACATGAGATCAATCTTTAAAGAGTGAAGCGGTGTTTGTTTTAACACTATTACCGCCGAGACTTATCTGCCTCTATGACATATAGTTAAACATATGAAACTTTGCTGACTAAACAGCATATTCCCCTTTAATTCACAGTTAATTAACACCCATACTATAAACTCGTGTTATGTTTGAGTTTAGTTTGATTCAGCTGCATAAACCCCCTCGTTTTCTGTGTTGGAAAACCTGCCATGTGACCTGCGGTCTATTTTGGACATTATCAAGTCAGCTCTGGTCAGCTATACTAAGAAGGAGACATCCTTGACGTGCCCTGAATGGAAACGTGATGTGTCCTGTTGCAATTTAGGGAACCCCCTTTGGTCTGCAAGGAGAAGCTCCAATGACACAGATTCAGCCGGTGGAGTGGACATGCAAATACTCCTAAATAATGATCCAGATTTCGCTACCGTTTATACACGTTTTCCACTTAAGCAACACTGTGTATGTTCAGTGCCACAGTCTTTATGTAACCGACATATAACTAACTGAGATATACGTGTATGTTGCAGGTAGCTAACTAAGATAACCGTTGGGATTGTTGCTAATGCTAACCTCCCTGTTCAACGAATTTGTCCCCGCTGTTGTCCACTCACCTTTATCTCGAACACGCCCGTTTATTTCAAGGCTTTCGAGTTAAAACGCCTCGAGAAATATCTCAGTTTGTTTGACGTTCAGTATCCCAACTCATTCTTCCCTGTCGCCTTTCAGTTAGTCTCCGTTGGCTCTGTGTGGTCAAACACCGCAACACACTGCTGCTCCTCTTGACGTCTACACCTACTTCGTGTTTTGCGTGTTCTGATTGGACAAACCTAAGGACTCCCCTTTTAAAGTGCGATTTGATTGGCTGCAAAGGCAGGAAGTGAAAATAATTTCTCTCAGTCAAGAGCAATCAACCATCGAAAGAAAAGTTGCCGAAGCCCGAAATTATATCATGGACAATTACTATAGTTAATTTGGCACAAGTCCGGTTTAAATGGGTGAAATTCTAAAATAACGTTCAAACATAGAAAATGAGGCCTTTGTTTTTAATAGACATTATTCGATTTCTTTTTTTATGTTTGCAACAACGTAATAAACATTTTCTACCAGGAGATGGCAGTGGATGGCATTTGTTTTCATTTACAAACGTGGGTTTGTTTTTACTATTTTCTTTCCACATTTCACAATCTTTAAAGGCTTTACAGATTTTTTTCAATATATTTTATAACAAATAATACATTCACATATATTTTAGAAGAAGACGGAAAAAAACGTTTTGTTTTTTTTTCTTGAAAATGTTTTTTAAAAATCCAAAATGAATATTCTGTTCAGCTCTGTGTATGTGTGACGTTTGGTTCCACGGCAACCACTACATCAACCTGGCAACCACTGGATTTGAATTGAACAGGGCGGGCAATGTTATCAATAACACCTTTAAAGAGGCATAAAAACAAAAATATCATTTTGAAAACATTTAACATTTCATCTGTCTAATCAGTTTTCTAATTCACCAATTCTCTTCTAATTATGTATTTTTTCTTGTCTGTCGTTATTGTTCTCATAAAGCTGTGATTGTGCTATCCATCTATATTGTGTAGTAGTGTTGTTATAATACATGTATTAAATAATTATACGGTATCGTCAGTGAGATTTTGAGGAAAAAAACAAAAGGTTGTCATACCTTGACATTTCAAAGCCATGTTGGATGTGGAATGTAGTATTAGCACATTCAAGTATCATTTAATAATATAAATCGGTCCTAAAATTTTAAGGTGCTGTCACATAACATAATCAGATTTTCTTTGGATTCAGTGTTTACCCAACAAAAATCCCATGATCCAAATTCCACAGTATAATTGGCTCATAGTGTACACAAACAGGTAAAAACAACTGTGATAGCCTTACCCTGTGACAACAATATATTGATTGAGCCCAAACATAAAACTACTGACGGTTTATAACAATGCCTGAAAATATAGCTTTATGCTCACATGAACAATGCAATCTGCCATCAGGAGCACTGGGACATGGACAAGGAAAGGAAAAGCTCAGAAGAGGGGGGACTCAGGCAAAGAAGGAAGGGGAGCAGACAATTATTAAATGACTTACAAAGAGAACAAGCAACAGTACTCAGGGGAAAAGTAAGATTAAAGTTCTGGGAATGAGAGTAGATACCACATTGTGGGAAAGAAGGAAATGGGGGCTGTAATTGCTTAACTGCAGCTGCATTGAAGCAGTTATGTAAATGTCCCTTGATTAGTAGATTAACGCAATCCAGTTGAGAGGATAAAGCAGGACCCTTATACTGGTTTTGGTCTTTCACATGCACACCTTCAATCTATATTAGGCAATCTGTCTTTTAAATAAGCTTAGATGCACATGCACTCACAGGCACAGTTCCCATCTACTTAAATTAAGCAAAGAAGCTTAGACAGATATTTGTAATAATGAGCCTGTTATGTGTCCAAATCTTTTGACTATGCAAATCTCCTTACAGATTTGTTGGGGCCACTCTACCCCTGCATGAGAGTCAACACATGCAGATTGTTACCATGTGGTCATTACTTAGTTGATTTTTCTTTGGTCTGCTTGTTTTTATTCTTTGTATCTCCTGAAGTGATGGAGACTTCCCCATCATCTTTTCCAATCTTATTCCTGCCAGCTGCAGTTGTTAAAAACTGCTGTATGACACACCAGAACAGAGATCAGTCCAAAATGGATTCAACCCCCTCCTCGTCTCCTCCTGTGTCTAGGCAACAGGTCCCTGTATGTACAGTGCAAGCCCCACCCACGGTCTCCCCCCGGCATCGACAATGACTCTCACGGAAAGAGAGACCTGAGGAGGAGATGAGGTATGGTCAGTAACCATAGCAACCAGAAGGGTTATGTGAGAACGGACATTGACTGCAGTGAAGAAGAGTATTTCCATCACAAATGCAGAGGCTATTCTGACCTTTGAAGTTCCTACAGGGAATTGGACTGTAATGCGGGATGGATGAACTGCAGCCAGCTGATACTTTGGTCAATTTCAAGACCTTATTTAATTGCACGCTATGTACTCTATACATATCACACTAGCTTGTTTATGTTATGATACTAATATAAGAACAGACAGCATGTAGTCATGCAGGTTTCACTTTGAGGAAATCCTCAGACAGGGAGTTAATCCAACTCTCATGTTGATGCCACTGACTAATTGTCTCATAGAACATGACCCATCTTTTATATGAACCTGTTATTAAAAACTCCTAGAAAATGTTTTTGCTTAAATCACTGGCACTTCCTACACACTTATTGAGTGGGGAAAACTCAGCTCCTTCCTGTGGCTTATGTCCCTTCTTCAGCTGCCAGCCCTCTATGTATTGATCTGTGGCTATTTTGAGGCCTGAGTGGAAAAGAAGCAGAGAAAGAGGAAAATCAAATAAAAGCAAAAATGGAGAATGGGACTCTTTGTATGCATATTGGCTTTTAGTCACATCCTTTTAGTCCTCAGTTTTAGGAGACAAAGATATCCTGATTATTAGGCTGGTTTGCACAAACAAGGATTACATTTTTTTAAAATCATGTTTTAACTTTTAATTCTGTTGCACCGAACTTCAAAAGTAAAACCAGCTTAAAATGAAGAAAGATTACATTTCAATCTGTCTTTCAACAACAGCTCAGTATTGACTTTAGTTTTATCTTCTCTTATTTGGCAAAACTGTCTAATTAATTTGGCAAACAAGCTTCTCACAGAGGAGAATTTAGAGCTACTTTGCTGAGCCATCATGAGTGGATTAACTTTATTTTTAGCTAGCTAGCAAACAGTGTAAAATTACGTTAACTTTTTTTTTTTTAGCTAGCTAGCAAATAATGTAATGTTTTGTTAACTTTTGAGCTAGCTATCAAACAGCGTAATGTTTTGTTAAGCTTTTAGCTAGCAAATGATGTAATGTTTTGTTAACATTTTAGCAAGCTATCAAACAATGTAATGTTTTGTTGACTCTTTAGCCAGCTAACAATGTAACGTTAAAGAATACAGACCATTTTTCTCTATATGGTTTAGTTCTAAGAATACTGAATCCAACATCTTCATAATACGGTGTCTTTCATTAGACACTTATTCCCCTGACTCAAAACTCCACATTTCCAGTCTGTAACACAGACTTTCCGTTAATATTTAAAACTCTGAAGCCCAAGCCCACATATGACGGCATCAGAATTACCTTTTAAAACTCTGGAAAGCTCCCCCCAGAGCCACAGAATACATGAGTTGTTCTTCTCTCAACGAGTAAACCTAACTTCATGTGCAAAATTGTTGGAGTCCTGCTTTTAATAAAATATTAAAGTTGAGACAAAAAAAAAAAAAAATCTTTTCAGTGAAAGTGGCATAAAGCAGCAGGGACAGAACCAATTTAATTTCATGCAGAATACATCTCACAATACTCACAGACACTACATCACACTACAGTACCATTATGGTGACTTTATGGTGACAAATTGGAAATTACATAATGCATTATTTATTTACATTTCAAGCCACTGGACCTAATGCTAATACAGCTCTACATAACTCTCCTTGTTGACTCATTGGTTGTACTGTGACTACATTAAACAACTAGTATTATGATTCTGGGTGTGGGTGGTAATGGTGCAACTGTAGAGCAAAGTATTCGACTCTCTAATGGAACATTTAACAACTGCATTTCCATTAAACACCTCATAGCTTACCCAGAAGATCGAAACACAGACAAATCTTTGTTTCTATGTTTGAAAAGCTTTTACAAGTACATGAAACATCAAATACGAGTTTATTCTGTTACACACAACCATGTCATCTTGTTATGTTCATGTTATGAATTAAAGTTTTTGGGGATGGACCGTGGAACATCAGTCTCAGAGTTTTTAGTGACTCAGTGGTGACTCATGCCCGGGAAGCCTAATTACCTTCATATGAAAGCGTTGCGTCACCACAAGCGCTCCAGACTAGGGACTTGGGGTTACATTGTGCAAAATAGGTCAGTTTGGTGGCTGGCTTCCGAAATGGATGTAAAAGTGTCTTTTCTGTCTATATATTTAAACTAAATGTGGTACAGACTGAGGGTTTCTCATTTGATTCTCTGGCCCCCTCAGAATACCAAAGGCCGCCTTCAAAAGCTATAAATTTAATCTGCCAGCAGTCATGAATATGTTAAGCTTATTATGGACAGCTCTCATGGATGTGCTGAAAACCTAAGATGATTATATTAAGTTAACAAAAACAGTGACTCCTCACATTACCGTGTTAGTCATAACGAGGCTAAAGAAATAGAAATAGGCTGACTGACCGGATCTAATGTTATCACTGCTAATGAGTGCGATTGTTTCATTCTTGTATGAGGAAATCTGTGATTAGGATGCTTATATAACTTGTACATTCATTCTAGTCAGTCAGATAGTCTCAGGATACTTTTCACTCAAAATCTACTGTCACTTTTACACTTTCATCATCAGTGTTATCACCTGAGTCTAACACCTGGGGTTGTTTTTTATCAGCAGATAAGACAAAGACTAATCACAAGGTTGTTGTGCTGGCAAATAAAAAATAGGTTTACTTTATTTCCTATTCTGTGAGTTCTCCTGTTGTTCTTTCAGAGGGAGCATGGGATAAAAACAGGCCCACATACCATATTGTGGAAAACAGTAAAAATACCTCAGGCAAAACAATTAACAGAAACACTGATTTTCTCTCTGAGTCAATCCCACCAAAACAAAAGAGGACACACACCCCCCCCCCCCTCCTCATCGCTCTCTGCCTGCAACCACAATGTTTTTTCACTTTATCACTCCATCTGGGTGTCTGTTTGCTGGCCTCAGCAGGAACCTGAATGGAGTGCAGCTTAATACTCCAAACTCGCTCCCTTTGCTCCTCTGCTTCACCTCACTCAAACATGTTCAACACATATAAAGAGCACAAGCCTATACAACCTGGAAAAATGTCCACTGGGACTCCAGTTTTGCAGGAGAGGACATGATGTAGACAACTGAAACTCGTCCCTGACTATGTGCTGCTCCTCTTCTTGCACTTCCTTTGGCCTGTGTTGCCCTGCAGCAATGGGCTGCATATGCTGCAGCCACAGAGGGCTGTGATGGTGTGTGTGGTGCTGCTTGTGAATGGCAGACAGGCAGGCGCAGTGTGGAGAGGCAGAGAGAGGCAGCTGTGCGTAAGTAATGCATCCTCCAGAATCTGGGTCACACTCACGCCACTTTCATATTGTCAGATTATTTCACCTAGTTCTATGATTTGGCGAGTCATATTGTCCTAGATAGATATACTGAATTAGAAGGCCCCGCGGTACCTGTAATTGAAGCTTTTCAGTTACAATGCATCACAGTTATTGAAGAAGATACACAACAAAATCTGTGGGGATGTTTTTGAGTTTGTATAATAATGATGACGGTTAACCATTTATAATGTTGACTTAAAAAGAACTATTTTCTGACAATAATGCCTGGTAACAGTGGCTCAAATGCATCGTGAAACATCACTATGATCATCATCATCATTATCATCATCATCTAATATACAATAAGTGTACATCAGGTAGGGAAGAGTTGGGCATCTTGTCACGCTTTTTTGCTTTCACTTCGATTTCTTGATCTCAGTACATCACAGTCATTTTCTACACTTAATAATAGATTCTTGTGTACAAATATATAATCTTTACATTTTTATTTAGATTTAATGAATTTTCTTCTTTTTGCATTGGGATGTGTCTCTTTTTCATTTATTATTTTCTTGTCCCTTTATTTTTTATATATAATTTATACATACAAAACTTCTACCAAAAGGAGCACAAGAAAGAAAAGAGTACATATTAAAAAAATGAAAACAAAACAAAACAAAACAAAACAAACAAACAAAAAACCAAAACAACACATTTGTAATGCTAGGTGGGATAAATAAAATAGAAAATAAAAGAAAAACAACACACACATATATATACATATTTTTTAACATATTACAAGCTGTTTTAATTGCTTTTTGTTTCAGAGGGTGTTACTAAAAGTGACAAAGCAAGGCTTCCTATCTGGATATGGAATCTTGCCATTATAAGAATTAGGTGAATCATGTATACATTGTAAGTGTTCTTCTATGCATCATCTTACTAGCCATAGTCTTCCAAACAAAAAAAAAAGGACAAAAACCCTCATCCAATATTTTCAGCAATAAAAACACAGAAATTGACAGAAATTATTCACAACTGGGCAACACCAAAACGAGTGCACAGCAGATTCAGGAAATCCATAACAAGAACTGCAATTCACATCAATGTCTCTCTGAAACTGTATTAATGTGTATGGTATGTGCCTCTCTACCGGCCGTACGGCCTGACGTTTCTCCCGCACCGGCGGCGTGTTCACGCATTTACTGCGCGCGGTGTCATTCTTGAACACGCAGTCAGGTGTCGCGCTTCTATCACGCTACCGGCGACGCCCGCCCGGCTTTTCTTCTTTTTTTTTTTTTTTTAACTCCCACGTTCACGTCGACGGACACGGGCATCGAAACGGTTTCATGTATTTATTTATTTATTTATCTATTTTTTTCCACTCGTGTGTGAAATGTATAGGAGCGGATGACGTCGCGTGCACTCAGTGTGTGTGTGTGTGTGTGGGCGTGGAGCAAAGTGTCAACGTGCGGCGCGCGAGGAGAAGGAGGAGGAGAAGCCTGGAGCTGAACCAGTCTGCAGCCAGTGGAGGATAATATCAGCGGAGGAAATACAACTTCAGCTGCTGGAAAATGTGTGTAATATGCGAGGAATAAAGTTGTCGAGGGTCGCTGTTTGCAGTTAGCTGAGCTCGACATCTTTTTAAGCGCTGGAGGTGAGTTCATAGACCGAAGCACAGCCTCCCTTCCTGGATGTGAAGCACATTAGGCAGCGACGTGTCTACATCAGCACACTTGTGACCGCTGGACCTCCATTACAGGTAAGTTTAACAATAGACAACTTCTGAAATATAATTATATAGAGTCTGACAGTCGGTTAGGTCGGCTGTTGTGACATATGATATAGTCTAGCTATCTGACATCCGTGTTTCATGTGCTAGCAACGGTGCAGTAACGGACAGAGAGCGGTCCTGGCTTCATCATATCTGAATGTCGGTGTGAGTTTGAGCTAACTAACAGTTATAGAAACTGCCAAGCCTCATAATATCGACCCAGACAGGGACGTGAAATTTGGTTGCATCACGACCCTGAGTGACATCTCTGGCCGACTGTGCCAGCTAGCCAAAGAGGAAATGTGATTGCAACCGACACGAGTGATTAATATTCAACTGCTTTTACTGTCCTCCTCCTCCTGATACGTTATCTTAGCCGTTAACGATGTTTCTTCCCTCGCCTACGAGGGAGGCCACCGGTGAAATATGGGCCACATCACTCTGTGGTCACGGTGGAAATGCTGCATGACAGTGCTTCACGCACAAACATAAACACATTAATACTGTATACAGCCCGGGTGCAAGGACATCCGACCTTTGTGGCTGGCTGGAGGATGCTGCAGCAGCCCCATGCATGTCGCCGTGGGGTGTGGTTGGCAAGCCGGACAGGCAGGCAGGCTGTCAGCAGTGTGAAAGCGCTCTCTCCAGCAGCGCGCTACTCTATAATCTCCCATTTGACAGCTCATTAGAGAACTGGCCACATCGCATTAAGCCGTCCCAACATCCCCACTATATCCCTTCACCAAGCCAGTCCTCTGCCATGCCTGTGATGTTACTCTGACCGTTTTCTGTGTTTATCGGCGAGGACTCTGTCTGTCATAGCAGCGCTGCTGTAGCAGGCGGCCCCAGAGGCTCGTAAATCTGCCTCAGTGGACAGCCAACATGTGTTGCACACTCACTTCTGTTTGATCAGCCTGCTCAGGGCATGCTGCAAAAACTATGATGTATGCTGTGCACATTTTATATGTCGTATTAAAGGGTTAGTGCACACCTAAATGAAAAAATCCACATTTTTTCTCTTACCTGTAGTGCTATTTTATCTGTATAGACTGCTTTGGTGTGAGTTGTTGAGTTTTTGGAGATATTGGCTCTAGAGATGTCTGCCTTCTCTCACACTGGGCTTGTGGTGATCAAAACTGCAACAAATTACATGGTTGTGTCTAGAAGGGATTAACCCACAGACCTACCAGAGATTCCGCAACACTGAGTATTTTAACCAAAGCCATAAACTTTCCCTAACCTCTAACCAAGGTTTTTTTGTTCCTAAACCTAAGCAGATCTTAATTACAGCATTGTCACATTACAAAATATTATTGGTTTGAAAATTAAGTAACAGCACATACAGATCTTGAGTTTCTCCAATCTGGGGTTTCCATCTAGACACACCTAAAATACATTTGAAAAACTCAACAGCAATGTCTCGCTCCAAAAATAATCGACCTCGAGATCATCAACAGGCCTCGTTGTGAGCAGTTTCATGCTGGAAGCATTTTCTTTCTACTGTCTGCCAACCATATCTCAATGCAGAAAGAAGTGCCCATCTACTCATGGATAAGAGACTCATGCTTGTGACAGTACAGGATGCCAACATTGATGGCATCCTCCTTGGCTAAGCTGTAACCTCTGGTCCATGAGTAGATGCAGGCTTCCTGCTGCAAGGTGATAGGATTGATGGGTGTTGCTCAGTAGAAAGAAAATAATTGCTGCATGAAACTCCTCACTACAAGGTCTGTTGGTTATCTTGAGGAACCAGATTTTCTGGAAAGAGATGTTGCTGTTGAGTTTGTCTTTTTTTTAATGTATTTTTTGGGCGCTTTGAACACCACAAGCTAAGTGCCATCTAGTTCAGTTATATTCAAGAGAAGGCAGACATCTTTACAACTGATATTTCCAAAACTCACCCTCACAACTCACACCAAAATTATCTATATGGATAAATAGAAATACATGTAAGAGGAAAAACATGTATTTTTGATTTAGGGTTGGATTATTATGTGACATGAAGATAGGCTCACTGTCTATTTATACTCACTCAATGTTATTTTTTCACCTTGACCTCAAACCCGTCAATTTGATCTATATCATGGTATAACTTCAATGAATGCTGACATTCATCAGGACTCCACATTTTCTCACTTTTTTCTCTCACCCCCTGCCTTTATCCACTCTCCTTGCCCCAAACTTAATTCACCCCACTTATTCCTTATTCATAATACTATCTCTCCCTCCATACCCCTGCCTTCCTCAGCAAAATGCTTTGAGTAACAGGCTGCTACCAGCAGGATAATCCCTGTGGACTATACCCACATGTACATGCCTCTCATATTGCTTTACTTCCTTTACTATAACCCTTTCATGAAGATATAAGAGGGTAGTTCATCCTGTATTCTTAATGTAAAGAGTGGGAAAATGTCTGATCTGTACATTTAAGTTTTCATGTAAGCCAGGGGGTAAATAGCAACCAGCCAGTACTGACCAATGTGCTGTGTAGTCAGACAGAGAGAGAGGCAAGGTTAATCACATTACAGGATTGCACTAACATGTATTTCTGAGGGGGGAGAGGCTATCACTGGAACTGCTAACATACTTACACAGATGCTCTCATGCATGCTAAGCATACATACACATCGATGTACATGTATATACCAAAAAGACACAATGTCTACAGCAAAGAATTGGTGCATTAGTAGGTACTGTTAATCTAAACACTGAACAATAAAACTAACAATAGCATAACTGAGTAGATGGTATTTGTGTGTCTGACAGAGACACAGAATGACAGAGAGACTTTTTTCTCTGTCTGTTTGGGTTGACTAGTCATCGGGGTCAGTAACTCGTAGTCATTCTGTTGGCATAGTAGTTTTTAGGTCATATGCTTCACTAGTGTTGCACTTGGCTTGGTTACTCAGCCTTTCAGCGGCATCTTTACAGTGTCTTTGGAGTATCACCAGACTGCTGAGTGTGCATGTGTGTGGACTGTGGAGGGATGTCTGGAGTGTGGCCAGACCTGTTCTGACAGTCTACACTCTGCTGATGCTGATATGACTACATTGAGAATGTATGTGTATGTATGTGTGATGTGTCCATATATAAGTCTGTGAGGCACTGTAACATAACCAGGAGTATATCTCAGTCTGTCCTCACTCACTGTTGATTTTTTTGAACCTCGACAGAGAGGCCAAGGAGTCTTTTATTGAGCTCCCATTAGCAGCTCTTTTATGTATTTATTGGGCCTGCGTGTCTCACTGAAGTCTGGTTAATGTTTGACACTTTGAGTGTGTGTGGTCTGTCTAGCTTTGAGGAGGTCCATCTGTAAGTGTGTAATAAGCTTGTGACCATTGCAAAGACATTTGTCAACCCAACTTTTCTGTAGTTCATTTATAACTTACAGGGGTTCCACTGCTAAACAACAAACCTAACCTTTAACATGCATTATTATGTATTTTAAATGCATGTGACATGTTATCAAAGTACAAATACAAAAAATGAAAATAATTTTAATTATTTATTAATTTATTTTGTAGGCAGTAGGGAGCAATTGTATCATACATCATAACTTTTTGTGACGTTTAAATCACAGTGTTATGTTAATTCAGCTCAGCAATGCTGTCATTACGTACAATAATAGCATATCTTTCTGCAGGCTTCATTCATTACATGTCCAGCAAGGATAGTTTATTTCACTATAGTCAATACTCATTATTCCACAACACTTGACTTGTTTTAATCATTAATATAGACTTATTAGAATTTTTTGAGGTGTGATTAATCAGTTAGTGGGATAGAAGCAGGCAATGAGTAGAAAGCAACTTGATTTTTCGTAGTAAGAAGCAACTGAACTGAAATAATTAGTCAATTTATCAGTGAGCCAATCTATGAGATTAATTATTTTGATAGTTTATTAATCATTTAAGTTAATTTTCAAGCAGAGATAAATAAAAATATATATTTGTAGCTTCTTCATGTGATGATTTGCTACTTTTTCCAGACTTTCATTGTAGTAAAATGAATATCTTTGGTTTTGGACCAGTGGTTGCACAGAAAAAGTCTCTGAAAGTATGATTTCGGTTTGGTTTTCTGATCATTTATAGATTAAATAACTAATTGATTTAATCCAGACAATGATCAATCCAGACAGTTAGTAGACAGCTTGATTGATAATGAAACAAGGTGTAATAATTAGTTGCAGTCCTAGTCGTAATAGGACCAAGTTCAGAAAGATGTAGATGATGAAAGATTGTAGATGATGTAGAAGATGATTATTTCTTTCTTTACAACATAGCTGGTGTGCTAAGGTATGTTGCAAACTCACAGAAATGGTTTAGGAACACTGCCACCACATGCTTCTCAATGGCAACAGAAAACCCTATAGTTTTATTGCCAACTGGTAGGTGGACATTTTTTTTTGCAGGGGCCTCTTGTTTCAAATGACCAAAACAGTCTCCACCTGTTAAAGTGTCTACTTTAGGCACCAGTTTTAAGAAAGTACTTCCTTGCCTTGTCCACTGTATTGTACAGTTCACTGTTGATGGCCTGTTACAAAGAACAAACAAACATTGTCTATATTTAAATCTTTCAACTAAAAGGCAAAACTCAGGAACACCCACCAACAAGGGTACTTTTGTAACCCTATACAGGCCTGCCATTTGACAGAGAGAAGGGGGATATCCTGAGGCAGTTATGAAACTACCTATATGTTTGTCACACTCTGTGTTTTAAGCCTGTTTCAAAAGGATCAAGGTTTCAACAACATCTTCAGCTAATATTCTTATATTTGTGGTGATGGACACATTTTTTTGCTGACTTTTGAGTCCACTTCTCAACCAACAATTAGCTAAATTGTGAAACTCCTCAGCAGCTGCAGAATTTCTTCACCATTTCTTTCTTGCAGTCACAATCAAATGATTTAGCTCCATTGTTTGTTTAAGCTGATTGTCTCAGTGTTACAGTCAATGCATTTAAATAGGCCTGGCCTTCAATGTGCATTTTTTTGCTGAATTGTTCACTTAAATATAGCCTAACTCTTTGCCAGATATGACTTGTGATTGATTAGATGAGTCAGAGTGATTTTGTTAAGTTATGAACACGGGTTGATGATGACTTTTTGAGTGCGGCTGCCCGTTTTGTCTGTTGAAAGGGTTTGTTTAAACACTAAGGCTCTCAAGTACAATGTAAGCTGGGTAAGTGTTTATACTTGGAGTAGATGAGGTAATTTAAGGTCTGTGACCTATGCAGGCCTTTGTTTGCTTCTGCGAACATTAAAGGTGCTTGTTAGCTTCTTGGTCCCCCATTAAAATGTTCCATTTTCCCCTATAAACTCTCAGAGTTAGGTTTTGGCTGCCAGCTTGGGAACACATGGCTTCAGGAGGCTTTGTGGGAACTGGGTGGGGATGATGATGTTACATGTATTTCTCAAGTGGAAAATGTACAATGCACTATTAAACGTACAATATATAAGGTCTACTGCTTAGAGTCTCTCTTACATTAAAACAATAATAAAAGATGTACTTTGATGATTTGATGTGGTGTGATGCATAAAATGCAAACTTACTGTCTGATTCACGAAACATGCACCGACTAAGGTCATTCTTGAGTATGAATCTTAATTATTCTAAACTGATGTTTCTCTATATAAAGAAATATTTTTCTTCTTCTTCTTCTTCTTAGTATTATTATTATTATTATTATTATTATTATTATTATTATTATCATTATTATTATTATTATTACAGTACAATACATTAATAAAATGTAACACAAAGTGCTTCACATAAAAACAGTTATGAATGATGACAGTTATGAAAAAACATATAAAATAAAACAAGATAAATCAACCATAAAACCACTTCCAAGACTTCTGTTAAAGTTTTTTAATGAATGTGGTTTTGAGATGCTCTGCATTTAGCTAAAAGTTGTATTTCTAAGACAGCTGGGCTGTCACCATTTGTGTGTCTGAACGAATTCACATAAGAAAATATTGATGAATCCAGATTTGTGTGCAAAACGTTCGTACATATGGTTTAAGCACAAATTTGTGTGTACACACTGTTTGTGAATGAGGCCTAATGTGAGTACAGCATTTCTTCCAATCCAAGATTAGATTTGACATTCAACTTTAAGGTAACGATTCAATTAAATTTTTCCATTGAAACATTTTTTTCAGCACTGACAGCTCTGCCATTGTTAGATTAGATTTGTAAAGATCAACGGATCATTGGTTTTATGCACTGACAACTGTACATTTTCAAATTCTTCTGTAAAAAGAAAGCCTGTTCATATCAAATGTGATATAACAGCCAGTAAGCTCTGCGATGTCATCTTTGAAATGTTTCCTCAGACACATGCCAGATCATGCCACAAGTAAGCAGGGGTGGAGAGAAAAAGCAATACTGGGAGAATCTCCAATTCTGCTTTAGATTTCAATGACTGAAAATGTGACATCCCTAACGTCCAGTGTTTTAGATATTTCAATGCAGAAATGTTACATATTAAAGCTTAAACCAAGAGGTTTGTTGTGATGCAAGTAAAAGTTATCAGTACTTGGACTCTGACCCAAAATGTATGAAGACAAACATGTTTAAAATGATTGAGACACCACTTAAATTCACATATCCAGGGAGAAAGAACATTACTGTACACCCAGATGTTAGTAGGATAAGCCATCCATACCTCCTTCCCCTATGAAGAAAAACCAGTGAAACCATCCGGCATGCCTCTCAGCCATTTTTCTCTGTTACACTTGGTCTCTGATATGGCACAAGCATGTGTAAACACGCTTAAAAAAGTGGCAGAAGTGTACTTTTAAATTACGTGTGCAAATGTCTGTACACGTGAGATACATCTGAGTCTAGTCTGTTGACCAGCTGTAAATAAATACATGCTTGTTACTAATGTGAATAAGTGCAGGGATTTTTTTGTGCCTGTGTGAATTGACGGCAGCTGTATCTGTCCCTAGTTGTTTTGGTTAAGACTCAGAGAGTGTGTGTTTGTGTCAGTGCTTTCAGTGTGTGAATGATCTCTCTCTCCCTCTCTCTTTTGCTGTCTCTGTGAATGAGAGTGAGATCACTGATTGCCTCTGCTCGCTAGTGTCGCCATGCCAGCAAGTGGTGGTGGAGGGATGAGAGAGGTTAGAGACTGTTAAAGGAGAGGGGGAGAGATGGATGAAGGATGGTTTCTCTGGTAGAGCTCTGCATGTTTTTTTCCTTAATTTGCTCCTTCTTTTTCACCTTCTCCGCCCCTCTCTTATAAGCTTAATCCCACTCCGTCCTGTCCTTTATTCTTTTTTCTCTCCCATCCCCACTGGTTCCCAACGTTTGACTGTGCGTGATGTGTAGAAATCCATGTGGAAGAAAGCTTTCTTGCCCTCCAGCATCAATGCATTTTTGTTTCTCAGTCAACCTTGGCTCAGAGATGGGACCAGATAACAAAATCATGTGTGCATGTATGTGTGTTTTTCAAATGTGCAGCCTCTATACGATGCAATTGTTTGTGTGTTTTTGTGTGTGCACCATGTCTGTGTGTCTCTCAAATCCACCGTGAGACTCCTCCTTCCCATCATCCTTTGCTATGAGAGACAGTTTTTGAGAGCAAGGGTTGCCTTGGTAACTATTACTGCCATCTGTGTATGTTGTCCGAATGTTTGGTTATGTGCACGCAGAAAAAGATGGAGTCGCCGTCTTAAAGCTTCAGCTCCCTCATCGTTGCATTATTTATTTAATAGTTAGCAGGAAGACTGTAAGGTTACTGGGTTACAATTCATTTCCAGGAAGAGATTAGAGGAGTCCACTTTCAGCTCAGTGAATGTGTGCTATTGCAGCAACACATCTACAACAAAATATGCCCAAAATACTAACACAGGCTTGCCTTCAGTGAGAAGAAGGACAAATAGTAGAGAGTAAACTAATCGTTAATTTAAATAATTTTGTATTTGCCTTGCTATGTGTGGTTCAGTTGGATGTCACCTGTTTTTTCAGCTTAGCCGATGTATATCAGTGATGTCCTTGTTGGTTTTACAATACAGCTGAAACTGCTGTCAAATAATAAATTAGTCAATCAACAAAAAAATAATAAAAACTATTTTGATAATTGTCTAAGTCATTTTACAAGCAAAAATATCAGCTTGGTTCCTCAAATAGTGATGATCTGAAGCTTTTCTCTGTTTTATATCACAGCTCTTATAACTATATAGTCTGACTCACCAGATGTAGTCTGTTGGCCTGCCCGCCTGTTTCAGCTTCTCCGTTACTATGGGTAAGAACAACAACCTCTGAGCTAGCAACCTACATGCTGAATATGGCAAGTTAGCACCTGGTTGCTAGCAGCTGTTACCTTTTCTTTTGTGTCGATTTACCCATTTTAATACCACCTGCTAATGTCCCATTCCCCCTTAGAAACTATTTTGCAAGGGCATTGTTACTGCATTCTGGGCTTAAAGCTGCCTAAGACGACTACGGTTCATTTAAAGAAATACAAAGACAGATCATTTTTTCCCCATATAGCAGAATGATCTTGTGTGGAGCCAGACCTTTCTCCAGCCCTGACCACTGTGGAAATAGGTCTGGCTATGTGAGACTAAAAGATAAATAGTGCCAGCAGACACTCTGTCCAGGATGTCCAGTATGATTAGAATGAGAAAGGTGGAGACAAATCTTACAATTGCATTATACTGATGGCTAAAGTGGAAGGCTCGGATGGCAGTAATCAAGACATTCACCACAGTCTGAGGAGTCAAGACAACATCAATCTGATATCTTTTTGGAACAGTAATTTATTTCTTGATGAGAAAGTGTAAAGCCAAAAAGAAGGCAATAAAAAGGATGACAGATGAACAGATGAACAGATGAAGAAAAATTGAATAAAGCAAAGATTTCTAGATCATAATTTCCAAGGAGTCTTGTTTTGAATGCCATTAGTACAGACTGTCGGTGTTCAGGGAAATTGCAGTGTAGTGATAAAGGAGTGCTGATTATTTGATGATGACTGCTTTTTATTCTCTATACTATATGTGTGGGTCCAAGAACAGATTACAGGATCTCAACGTAAAGAATGAATTTATACTATTGAGAGACTAAGAAACTATGGTGGTCAGACACATTCTCATGCACTATGGAGCTTCTAAATACAGCCCAGGGACTAGGATAGGATAGTGATAAATTGCCCAGGTGTATGTGTTCAAGAGAAGAGGGTGGCAGAGGAGAGTGTAAATGTTAGTCCCAAAAATAGTCTGTTTTCCCCAGGCTGCAGCACGTCATGTGGCTTGTGCCCAGAGTATTGTGCAGAGTAATGTTGTGTAACCCAGTTTATAACACTGACTCACCCCTTTCCATCTTTTCTTTTTCCCTCTGTTTGTCTGTCTATCTCTCTCTCTAACAGAAACTCTCAGCAACCTCCAGCAATGATGTAGACTTGACGACGACATGATGATAATGCGCGCAGGGAGGAGGAGCAGCAACTGACTCTCTCCTCCTTTTTGCCACACGTGGCACTCTGTGTCCGTCCTGATTGGGCGGCCAGAGTGCTATGTCCTCAACCACACCCCCTGCGGCCCCGCCCTTTAAGAAGGGAAGGAAGCCGGAGAAATCAGAGGTGATGACTGAGTCTGTGCAGGCCACCAATGAGGAACTGAGGAGCAAACTCATGGATGTCCAGATTGAGCTGCAGCAGGAACGGGGCAAGGTGTGTGTGGAGAAAGAATCAAAACCTTAAAAAACGTAAAAACATAATGACATAATACATTTATGTGCACTCTAATTTCCCACTATTATACAGAATATGGACATGTAAATAGCATAATCCATTCGGATATTCTGACTTTGGCCTTATTCTGAATACAGCATTTTTCAATCATAACCTGTGGGATACGCCAGTATTATTCAGGAATTAGGAGCATTCATGTATACAATGTAGTTGCAATATGCATCTCAATTGGGGTTTTTATCAGTTTGTGACACGCAGCCTCTTGTGTGCTTGCAGTCAGCTTTGTGTGTTGCAAAGAAACCAGCTAGCCAACACTTTTCAAGAAAAGAAAAGCCCACATTTCTAGTCGGATGGAGAAACAAACACCTACTTGTAAACATTATGAAAGACTTGGATATCAGTAGGTTTTTGGATATCCACAAATATTGCAGGTCTGACTATGACAAGACAGAAAGGTGGTTGAATGAATGAAAGGAGGCTGTGTTGGCACAGCTGCACAAGTCAGCCACCAGTGGACAAAATACTATTTTGATGCAAAGAAGCAAAATGGCTCAAGCGGCTCCAGCCATTCCACTTTTCCATCAGAGTATGAAAATGCTCAACTGCATATTAATGGGAATATTAGTGGAATATTATTTTTTATTAGCCATGTAAACAGCTTAGTAGGAATATTGTGTTTTTTTGGAACAAGGGCAAAATTTGAATATTTTTAGCATGTAAATATATCATTGACAGTAGAGTGGTAGTCCCTTTTACATCATCACAAAGGAGGTAGAGGAAGAACAATTTGAAGTAATTATTTATAAAGTATTGACTTATTTATGCAGGCTCACAGTCACAAAGTTTAAAAAATAAAATTGTAATAATTTTTTTTACTGCAGCTAATATTCAATACATACATATTTACAAAGAAGTAAAACTCACACTAGGAGCTGTGATAATGGTGATTGCTCTCAGCATGAGCTCATACTTCTATGCCATGATATGCCAGTTCCACAAGTTTTTCATCAGTGCAAATGTGGCCAATCAGCTTTTTATTTACAGCAGTGGTTAGGCCTGCCCTCTTGGAAAAGCTGTCAGGGTGATTTGCCTCTTCTCTGGTTCTTCTGATTGACACACAAACACAGAGAGGCACTGTGCTGTCTGTGCCCTTCTCAGCTTATGTACTTTGCATAAAAAGCATATCTGCAAGATGGTATGTGGAATGATGGGTGTAAGAATGTCAACAGCAGTGCATTTAGTATAATACTGGAAGTCAGGATATAACAAGTATACAGAAGCATCAAATGAAATTAATCTTTTTTCTTCATGTGAAATATGATGATAAAATTCATCTAGGCTGACACAGATATAGGGAGGTACATGTAATGAAAAATTCTTTTTGATTTGACATGTTTATCCCAGTACAGGCACCATTACTGTTCTCCGTTTGAGTGTCTACTGCTCCCTGCTGGGGAATATAACACCACTTGATAGCTGTTCATCCATTTTGTTAAAGACTGCCAGCACTTGAAGCACACAAATGCAAAAAAAAGAGTCATCAGTTTGTTGCACACAAATACACTTGTAGCCTGCGATATATATGATGATTGGTTGACTGGAAACTTATGCAACTCTAATGTCAAAATGTGTCACTCTTGCAGGTATGTAAGCTCCGTGAACGGCTCCAGGAGCAGCGGCAGGCTAGGGAGCTTGAGCAGCACAAACATGCTGTTGCGCTCACTGACCTGCGTGCCAAACTCCACGAAGAAAAGCTACGGGAGATAGCGGCTGTCCGTGAGGCCGTGGCACGGCAGCATGATGTCGAGCTGGCCCGGGCCATCAAGATCCGGGATGCCGAGGTGCAGAGGCTTCAGGGGCTTGTAAACGCACTGAGAGACGGAGCTGCTGACAAGCTCAAAAATGCTTTGCTTGGAGAGGCTCGGGAAGAGGCCAGGAGAGCTTTTGATGGGGAGAGGCTAAAGCTGCAGCAAGAGGTAGGTTGTGCCATGTATTTAGATTACATTAATATAGTATTAATTACATTTCCATCATAGATTGTGGAAAAATTTGTACATGCTAACTGTGACACCGAATATACCCAAGTATTAAAAGCTGCTTTCACACTTGATTTTCACAGAGTAGAGCTCAGCCTAATGTGCCTCAAAATTCTGCCTCTTGTCATTGTAGAAATGTCATTTGATGCAGGTCACCATATTTAAAACACATTATCTGTAGATTGTGGTAGCTGTTTTGATGTTTTTGTTGTAATTAGGTTGTGACCTCACAAAATTGTGGAATGACTGTTGCAGATTGGTGTTCAATATATATTTTTAGATTAAGGCAAAGTTTATTGTGGAAAGTTGGCATTCTGAAACTATTATGTGAGTGCACATGTGTTTGTGTGTCTATGCCGGGTGTTGATGTGGAACTGTGTAAACCTTTTGTAAATTTTCTGCTGAAAAACAGGAAGCAGGCTGGAAAAGCCCGTTGCCAAGCTATTGTTCCATTGTAGCCTTTCCAGACAAACAGGGCATCTATCATTACACCTGTCTAATGGAATAGGGGATGGGTTTGTTTAGAAACCAGTATCACTCTCTTTGTTGTTTTTGATTTTGTGTGTGCTAATGTTGTGTGTGTGTGTGTGTGCGGCCTTTTAGATCCAGGAGCAGAAGACAGCCAGGAAGCAGGCGGAGGAGGCTCTTGGAAATGCTCTGCAGGCGGATAAAGCCAAAGCAGCAGATCTCCGTACTGCCTACCAACAGCACCAGGACGAGGTGCACCGCATTAAACGAGACTGTGAGAGAGACATCCGCCGACTGGTGAGACAACGTGCTGCTGGGAAGACACACACCACAAATACTACAGATGTCTAATCTTAAACTGACATGGCCGCTAGCTAAGCCTTTCAGTAAAGGCTAATGCAACAAATATTGCCTAAAGACACTGTTGAAGGCATTCTTGCTGGTGACTCTAATATTTCCTAGATGTTACACAATTTATTAGAAATTCTTCTGCCTATTTAACCATTATATACTTATTTACACCAGTTATTTCACATTTACAGTATCAACTTGCCCAGACTGTCAAATATAATATAAAATAGGTTTTCATTATCTTTAAAATTCAATACCATATATGATCACTAAGGCTTTTGACTGTGTCAGCTGTCTCGGGCCCTGGGTCAAGGGAGTGCCTAAAAGGGCCCTTTAACCTTTCAGTAGTAAAGTAAACTTTCAAAATGGCCAGGTGACAAATTCAGGTGTTCTGAAAAGAAGAGAGAAATGAAAAAGAGAAAGTTATAGCAGGGTGCAAATGACTTTCTGGCCAGGTATTTGTTCTGTTATGTCCATCACAATGAGCTAACCTTAATTAAATGACAAAATATGGAGTTGTAGTGACTCTGAAAAGACTGACCTTACACTGCTCTATAAACCGTATATTATTATTCCTGTGATAGGTTAACTTGACAAATGTAGCAGCTGTTACTTTTATAGCGCACATTTGAATATCACACATCTGTTTTCTTTAAGTACAGTCAGTGCTCACGGTTTATCTGAGGGTTACAGGCTAATTGCTGCACTGTCTGTCTGACTGCTTATCTCATTGTGTGGTTCTTATCTGCAAAAATAAAAGTCTATTTATCTGCTGCAGGTAGTCATTAACCCCTTTACACACAGTAGGGCTACAACACCTGGCATTGTTTTTAGTAAAGGAATGTTTTAACAAGGAGGCTTTATTATATTTGGTATCAGAGTCATTAAAAGAGCAAAGCATGGCTGACTGATGGAGAGCACACACTACAGGAAATACCAGTGTTAGAGAACAAAATACAGAAGGAAGTGGAAGTGGGAACATTTGTTAGAAGATATTGTGTGAATGCAGAGAACAAGAAAAAAGCTTCATAAATTAACCACAGAGGAAGCACAATATTTTAAAAGCTAAAACACTGTCTCTCCCTTATTCTGTTGTCAGCCATCAGAGCATACAGCATCTTAGAATGAAGGTGTACAGTAGACAGTGAGGCTTAAATTTAGAAGTTGCATCACAGTAAGACTAAAAAAGAGGAGTCACATACTTAATGTAAACTGGATACTCATGCTGGGGGTAAAATAAGTTAAATAAATGGATCAAGCTCAATTTCTGTTGAATTTCATGAACCTCTTTGATGTATTTTCTGCAAAATGATTTCAGAAATATCTGCATTACTTATGGTAATTTATTGTGAATATTTCCAGTGATGTTAATGTGGGCTGTAACTGGGATTTAATGGGAAACTGACTCACTCATTTGTCCGACCACCCACCATCATATTCCTAACCATCTTTCTTATAGATGGATGAGTTGAAGGCGAAGGACCGGGTGGTGGGTGCCCTGGAGAGGGAGCTGGGGCTGCAGGCTGGCTACACCCAGAAGCTCCAGCTTCAGAAAGAAGCCCTAGATGAGCAGCTGGGCCAGGTACGAGAGGCTGAGAGACACAACCATGGCAGCCCCAAGAGAGAGGTGGTGCCTGGGCTGGGGGACAACACAGACCTGCTCAACAACCAGGTATACACAGACAAACCAAATGCATCTGTATGTGTGCATGAACATGTTAAAAGGATAGTTTGGATTGTTTGTAGTGGAGGTTGTATGAGGTACTTTGAGTTACTCTGTTATGTTTCGTAGATGACAGTTGACATGCCCCTAAGCCCCAGAGTAATGTACTGCTGTGGACAGGGTTAGCACCAAAACGTATTTAACCACTTAATAAAAGGTCCAATGAAAAACATCAGTATTAGTTTAAGTGTGTGCTGTATTTTCACTGCTTTACCTTAACATCAGAAAGCCTTTTCTGAAGGGAAACAGCAGTTATATGAGCCAAACTTCTTAAACAAAATCAGTAATTTTGTCTCACAGAACACAGGATTTGTTGGTCTACTGCAGGGGTCCCCAAATGGCGGACCGCGGTCCGAGTCCGGACCCACACGCCATCCGATACGGACCCGGACCTATAACCAATAAATTATTAAGAGATTTAAATTTTGACGGGACGCTTCTATTTTAACTGGCGCAACTTTTCTAGTCTTTCCGGCGCTGGTTTATCTGATCAGGAAACACAGAGAAGCTGCGTGTGGAGGAGACTGTTGTTAATGACGGAGTTTATTACAACAGAAACTAACTTGATGGTTAATGACATCATCACCAACCAGATGCACTTACAAAATTAAACAACTGTATAAGGACGTAAAACAGGAGAGTCTGTGTTTCTCTGTGAGAAACTTTGAGATCTTCTCACAGCAGAGTGAACAAGTGAGGGAGGAGAGGAGGGCAGACTGATCACTAATCAATCACTGATACCGTCGTCCTCTCGGACTAATTAAAAAAATAAAAATACCAAAACTCGTGACAAACCAAACCTGGATGTCCACACAAATAAAGTCTTTGTGTGAAACACTGCAGAGTGTAACATCGTGCTGTTTACAGACAGTCTGCTGTCTGTAATTTGACAGAGAGACAGAGAGGGTCGTGTCTAGAAGGTAACCCTAGACCCACGAAAGATCGCGCGAGTTTGATTATTTTAGTAGAAACAACGAACACAAATCTCGCGAGAGTTGTGCAAATAAAGCGTTACCTTCAAGACACGACCGAAAAAGGTGCGCAGCTCCAAAAATATAAAATCATGTCGTGGTGTTGACGTTTTTAATGTGGCGGGCCGCCATAAATAAAACACTATTCACTGATCCACAGAGAGTCACTGAAACACTGATCACTGACCTGCTGTGATGGAAAAAATACTTCAGATTTTTACATTGTGGTATTAGTGTTTTTACTTAATTACAATTTAATATTTTGCATGTTATTGTTTCCATTTTTGAAAAATCAACATTTTTATTGCTGTTGTTGTACTTTAATTGTATTCTTATCATTATTTTTTTGATGACTAAATACAGACGTGCAAACTCGTAAGAGGAGAAAAAGGTGTCATGTTAGTAAACCAGTCCTCTGTCCTCTGGGGGTCTGGGAGCGTCTGTCCTGCTCCAGAAGAAAAATGTTGTGATTTTAACATGTTAACAAAACATTCTGGTGACTGTTTCAGTTTAAAGAGTTAGTTCCATCTTCTGTTTGTGGTTTCTGCAAACATTACTACCTTTACTTTTACCTTTGTGCTTGAAAAAAAAAGTAAAAAAGTAAAGTAAATACAGTAAAAGTAAATCTACATTAATTATTAAAGTGTTTTTACTTTAGCAATTTATAGATGTTCATTTAATAGACCTGTCTTATCTTTTCTTTTGTATATTGTTCTTAAATAAAGCAGAAGTAATGTAATAAAAGAAAATGCAGAAGAATATTTCTTATCTGATTACTCGATTAATCGGCAGAATAATCGATAGATTATACTTAAATTTTACTGGTTCAGCCCACTCAAGAAAGTTAGACATTATGATGTTCCGGACCTTTGCTTTAGGAAATTTTCTCTGACTGGACCTCTTTGAATTTTAATTGAATACCCCTGGTCTACTGCATCCTCAGTCAGTTTGTTTGTTTGTATTATTGTTGTGTGACTCTGGTGTTTTAAAAGTTAGTTTGGATTCAGACAATAACACAACTAAGCCAGCAACTCCTGTTTTCTGTGATGTAAAATGACAGATTTTGCTTAAGAAGTCTGGTTGCTTTGGAAATATAGCATTGGTTTCCTGCCTGAAAAGGCTGTCTTACTGACAGGTAAAGTGATGAAAAGATTTCAAACATAGCGTACACTTAGATAGATTTTATTTTTTATAGGTGGACCTTTTTTAGATGGATAAAATAAGTTTCACCGCTGACCCTGTCCACAGCAGTAAGCATTGTACTGGGGCTTTCCCAAAACTTGGGGTGTGTTGACTGCCATCTTCTGTAGTTAACACACTGACTATGGATAAGTACCTCACATAACCCCACTTCAAATAATCAACGCTATCCCTTTAGTACTTGTATCATCATGTAGTAGCATATATTCTTCTGATATTTACTATACATTTGACAATTTTCATACAAAGAATACAAAACATTGTGTGTGATATTCTTGCTGTAATTTCTGGAGATTATTGATGAGTTCCTAAAACAGCATTGAAAATAAAACTACTACAAGGAGTTTTTAACTGGTTGTGACACAGTCTCGATTTAGTGCTGATGCCTCTGTACGACCTAAGCAAATGAGACAATCTGCAAGAAGGTGGGCTGTTTCTGTGTAGCTGTACTTAATGGCTGCCACTGGGTCTGATTCTCCTAGAAATCAGATGAAATGAGCCCATTTTTACGTTTGTTTTGTTGCTTTAGCAGGTCTTTTAGGCAGGCTGACCCCTCCCACCATTTTAATTTTAAATGAAACATTTAGACTTGGAGTGCATACTATATTTTTGCCCGGTAACAAGGAAAAACATCAATCATATTGGAGATGTACAACAATATTGTATATCTGCACATACAGCTCATGCAGTCATGAGAAGCATGTGGATATACTGTGTATAGTTCACACAGTTGCTCAGTGAAATTGCATCTCAACCCTCATCCCACCACCTCCTCTTTCCCATCCATCTCCATTACCTGCCTGCTTGCCTGCATGTA
This sequence comes from Lutjanus erythropterus, assembly GCF_056507025.1. Classification (NCBI taxonomy): domain Eukaryota; kingdom Metazoa; phylum Chordata; class Actinopteri; order Lutjaniformes; family Lutjanidae; genus Lutjanus; species Lutjanus erythropterus. The sequence goes on from NC_139321.1 coordinate 20,937,874, forward strand.
CTCCCATTTTTTTTAGATTTTGTCTTCCTCCTCCTGTCCTCTCCCCCCTACTCCACAGGAGATGGAGGAGCGTGACATGAGGAGGTTTCAGCTGAAGATTGCGGAGCTCCACTCAGTCATCAGGAAACTGGAGGACAGAAATGCTCTGCTGGCTGACGAAAGGAATGAACTAGTGAGGAACACATTTACAGAAGAATAAACATGTAAAGATTATAGGCGTGAAAATACAGAAACACATATTATTACACTTAAAAGAACATAAACACATGAAGAAACATACATGCCTATGAGATGAGTATTCAAACTAGGGCTGCAACTAATGATTATTTTCATTGTCAATCAATCATTATTTACTTGATTAACTGATTCGCAGTTGTTTGTTTTAAAATGTCAGAAAATGGGAAACATGTCAGTGTTTCCCAAAGCCTAAGATGACATAATCAAATATCTTGTTTTATTCACAACACAAAGATATTCAGTTTACTGTCATAGAGAAGTACAGAGACCAAGAAATATTTGTATTTAAGAGACTAAAATAAGTTTAACTTTTTTCTTAAAAAAGTTACTCAAACCTATTAGTCCTTATCAGAGTAGTTGGTGATTACTTTAATTAATCAATTATTTGTTTCTGCTCTAATTGAAACATTTTATTTTCTAAGCCCTCCAGCCTTGATCTTTCCTCTCCTGTTAAAACTGGAAAAACTGTGTCACTACAAAGCAGGACTTAAGATTGCAGTGTTTCCCCTCCCTATTTCCTTCCTCTGTCTAGTTAAAGCGGGTGCGAGAGGCAGAGAGTCAGATGAAGCCCATGTTTGAGAAGAACAAGCGGCTGTCCAAGAAGAATGATGACCTCCTGCAAACGTTGCAGCGGATGGAAGAGAAACTGAAGAACCTGAGCCGAGAGAACGCTGAGATGGTGAGATGCATCCAGTGTATATTTTACCTTTCTGTTGTTTTCCCTGTTCTCTCTAGTTAAAGATTGCAAAGTTCAAATACGTAATAACAGATAGATATTGTAGTTTTAATCTTGGGGTGTTGCTGAGAATTTAATCAAAAAGGAAACATGACCTCTACTGGCCATTTGAGGAAAACCATGAAATTGTTTTAAGTACAACTACAATTTGGTCTGTTTTACTCTGTCTCCCTCACTCAGAAGGAAAAAGCGTCCTCCTCTCGGCCCCCCTCACAGCAACAGTCCATTCAGACCCAGTTGAAGCGGCCAAGCTCCCTGACAGACCTGAGCCATGCCCACGAGGAACAGGAAGTGGAGTTCCTCAAGCTGCAGGTTTCTGAGCAACGTGGCATCATTGACGAGCTCACGCAGGTCAGGATTTTACTCAAACAGTCAGATGCCCTGTATATGAAATCAGTCACTTGTAACTGGTTTTAATATTTACATTTCTAAAATTGCCACTGTTTTTATAACACAAGTCCTCTGGTGTTTTTTAATGAGAGCTGATATATCCCACTTTTTCTAAAAAATACTCAAAGATTGTTAGTAAATAGGAGTAGGACTAGATAATATAATGATATATGCTGTCAAATAATATAAATTTGTCTCTCATCAGACATGTTGTCATTGTGAGCAGTTTTGTTAAATTGTTTTATTAATTGTTTATGTTTATAATTTTCTTTTTACATGATACATGATTTTGTTTAATATACTGACATACTTTGATTTTCCAGGTATTTACTTACCTCAGTGGATATGCATAGACATTTGTGTCTAATTTGTTTATCCATTTCAGTATTATTAATATTACATACTTTATATTAGGGCTGCGCAATATGGAAAAGTCAAACAAAAATCATATTGTGACTATTTTTACTGATATTGTGATATGTGATACCATTAGTGGGAATTATTTTTGCATCACAATTTTCATTTACACTTAAAAAAAAAAGGTTATGATGATATGACATTTTTGGGGTCTGTACTAAACAAACATGTTTTCTTACATCTGGAGAACATGATCTGTAGGTCAGGGTGTCTCAGCAGCACTGCTGTATTCATTATAATGTTGTTCTGTCACATATTTTTCCTGCAATTTGGATATTGCCCATGGCCATATTACGATTTTGGTAATTTTGTGATTCATTTTGCTGCCCTATATATACAGTGATAACAGGATTTCAATCAATTCACCCAACCATAAATGGGTAGGCTCCTCTCTACCATCTGGATTAGTTGAATTAGATATACCTGTACATTTTCAGAATGAGCAGTGGTTGTGGATTGTGTAACAGATTATTGCTTTATGAAAAGATAATGAAAAAGACACACACATCCCTGTACCCAATGAGATGGGTGCTACATCACAAAAAACCTGGCACAGTTGAGAAGAGAGAGAGATTTGCACATTGAAAAGCTCCCGTTTGATAATTAGCATTTAATAAACAACGTTAATTAGCACCCTTCAAATGGGAGCTTTGTGGTGTATAGATCTATCTACTCAATTAAAATGTCTACACAATCTCTAATTCAGCAGAGTGTCTCATTTATTCACCTCCACTTGTCTTCCCCTGCCCACACTACTTTCTTTACCTTTAATCACAGCCCAGCTCATCACATGCAGCTAATTATGTCATCATAGAAATTCAACCCACATGGTTTATTCTTAAGATTATATTGTTTGCTGTTCATCACTACCACTTCATCTCAAGCATCAGCACAGTCTGGTTTTCATTCATTGGTTTCATTCTTGCATTCTCATTCCACCTAGAATTGATCAGAAGCAGACAAAATTGGACACGGCTGCATGAAATATTATATTCTGATGACAGTTAATGTTTTGATTAAACTGAGCGAAGAGTGTGCAGCTTAGAGTCATGTCTAAATTTCAGATGTGATGTTCATCTGTTGTGTGTTTGTCTTTAGGAACGTGACCGATTGGTGATGTACAAAAAGAACAGGAGGAAACCTCTCAAGGTGCCCAAAGTAAGAGTTCATGAGTGTTTTAAAAACTCTGTTAATCAAGTGGTGTATCACTAAGCAACTGCCCTACATGTGGTTGACTGATCCTTGAGCATTCTGTGTGTGACTCTCTGTGTATGTATGTGTTTAATTGGGCTCAGGAGACAATGATGACAGTATCCCTCACAGCAGGGAGTATCATGCTGAGCAAACACGCAACTCCTGTATGAACTGTTCCCACAGCTAGTGGAAAATCATTTGTTTTTTGATGTTTTATTTTATTTTGTGTACTGCTATTGTACGACCAAGGAAACATTTATAGCAAAAATTGCAAATTTGATTTCAGTGCAGCAGTTTGTGTCTTAGCACTTCCTTTAGTATAAATAAAGAAGGGCAAGGCATGATGAGAACTAATTGGTATGATACGTGTGCATTTGAGTGTGCACGTTTAGGCTAAAACATCAGGGGACATCTTAGGTGTTGCTAGGAGGAGGAGTTTGTAGATGTGTGTCAGATGTATTCTCCCACCTCTCCTGCTGGAACCAGTTTGTCACCTTGGTGGATGCAGGGTTGGGCACAGCGGCTCAGCTCTTGGACTTTTCACCTGGAAATTTGTCTCTTTTTTTGGACTCAAACAAGAAGCTAAATACATGAGAAGCCGGCCTTTTGGTTCTGTAGGAGTAGTTTGGTTGCAACCAGGAGCTTTGTTGTCTGCTTTTTGCATTTTGTGTGGGAGTGCAGCGGAAAGCAGTTGTGCTTTGTGGACATTACAGAAGGGCCTGAAGATCAACTAGCATAGTTCAAGATATGATAGATGTATTTTGGAGAAATTCTTCATAGTTTAGTGTGGGTGCTTTCATTCTAGTGGCAACATGACAGAGTATCTCCTCCTTATCCTCTACTTCTCTGCCTTCATTTGCCTCTGTGCCCTAGTCTGCCTCTACTTCTCTGGTTGCCAGGAGATGACTTATAAACATGATGGTAAGGTGCTCTGTGGGGTTTGGAAAAGAAAGAAATTAACAAACATGCAAAGACTTGATCTAATATGATCTAACAAAATGACAGTATCTACTTCTGACATGTTTTAAACAAAATGTTGGTGAATAAATTATTACCATACTCAAGGAAGCTTGAGTAAATTTTTAAGTTTTAAGAAACCTATGGTGGATTCTTTACTGAATTAAAAATCATCCATTTGAAATTAGCTTTGATATAATCCAGGTGAACATTGGCTTTGTGCTGGGCAACAAAATTGGATTTGATTTAACCATGTGCCTGTCCTCTTTTATCCCCCTTTGCCACTTTGCAGAGGCATGTTGTGGAGACATATTTTGGATTTGATGAGGAGTCCATAGACTCTGAGACTTCTTCTCTGACCTCCTATAACACTGACCTCACCGACCGCACGCCTGCAACTCCAGAGGAGGATTTGGAAGAGGTAAGAAAATCCTTTGGCTACACTGAAAGCAACTTGCAGTGGGTAACTTTTGTCTCCCCCTTCTGGCAGTGAGAGTAATTACACTCACACTACAGACAAACTTTTAAAGTATTAAAGTATAAGTATTAAATCAGGCCTTTAAAAAACAAATTATCTCATTAACCAATCTTAATAGTTAATTGTACTGTATGTGAAGCACAACAGCATCTGAGTTAATTCATGTTATGTTTTTTTTATTTTTGTGTGTGTTGCTTTTTAAAAATAAATAAAAAATCTTCTTCCTCTCATTATTATTATTATTAGTATTAGTATTATTATCATTATTATTATCTGGCTATAGTCAAAGGAGGCAGGGCTATGAGGGCAGTGCAGTGGTATGTTAGTCAACTCACTGTCAGAGAGAACAGAGAGCAAGAAAGTGCAGCTGGTAAAGCTGTATTGAGCATTGAGGAGTGAAATATCGTAATTGATAAATCGATTAATTTGACAACACTGTTTTCAGTTAAGTTGAAGTAATGGTTTGTGCGTGTCTTTGTCCCTGTCCCTTTTTGTATAATATATCTATCATATCTTTAATGTATATTTTTCTTAAATGAAGAGTGTTTCCCGTGAAGAGTCAGAGCTTCGTTTCCGTCAGTTGACCAGAGAGTACCAAGCTCTCCAACGGGCATACGCCCTTCTCCAAGAACAGACGGGGGGCTCTCTGGATGCTGAGAGGGAGGCCAGGGTGTGTACTACACACTACATTCGAAACCTTTCTGCTTCCTTTACCCAGCAGTTCTAAAACATTTTGCAAAAAACTACATAGTTAAGAAGTAAATATACTGTACTGTAACTTCCTGTACTGTAAAGTCTAGTGAATTATTGTAATTGTATTGAAACTGGTACCTGATGGATGATGTTCCCTCCCACAGACACGTGAGCAGCTGCAGGCAGAGCTCAGCAGCTGCCAGGCCAAGATCGTTGACCTGGAGAAGGTCCTCGCCGAGAGGGGGCAGGTAACAAAGATAAGGGATGGTGACAGGAGCTCACTGGTCCTTCTCTCACTGGCCCTCCTGCATGTCTGTCTGGCCGCTCTGCTCCTGGGCTGGCGCTATGCTGACCAGGTCTGCCGCAGAATCCTGTGATGTCACTTCCTGCATGTGTGATGTCACAGCTCTGTGCCTGCATGTTCTGCCTCATCCTCTGTCCTTCCTGTGGTTGGTTCTGTTTTTCTTTGGGCTTTTCAGTGCTGTCAGACCTAGAGAGGAGGCTCAGCTCTGAGTAGATTGATTCACAAGAATAATCCAGTAATATCTTTTCTTTTATGAAAATAAAAAAAAATACACAGTTTATGTTGACTTTAGTTATTTAATGTGTACAAAAGTTGCCATAAAACATTTTGGTCTGAGAACTAAGCCAAACTTGTGCATGTGTTGAAGAAAAGTCTTGGCTATTTTGTCAAAACCATGTAGATAATTATTATTATTATTATTTTTAGGAAATGCTGGCTTTGAGCACTTTAATTATTATATACAGTATACTGAATATCACGAGAAACTCAAATTATTAATAATAATTTATATCACTACTCTTAGTTTCCTCATGCGTTGTGAAGTTTTCCCTTTTTTTGCAGCATGTTTTCCGCATATTGCCTGTTCCACTGTGGCTTGATTCAGCTCTGTTATTTTGGTTTCCTGCTCTGCTGTTTTTCACCTCAGATTGCCTTCTGTTTCTCCTGTTACTGTGAGTTCCTGACGATTGTGAATGCAGCACCTTTGCCTGTTAGGAGTGGTCTTCATTCCTCTGGATCAATAAACTACTACTGCCACTCTGTCCCTGTCTGTTTGTGTCTGTGTCTATACAGTAGATGGTTTTCAGGTTTTGAGTTTTTTGAGTTATTGTGTTTTTGACAGCTTAGTCCATTACACCCTGTCATCGGGGACCCTCTCCTGTTCCTGGCAGTGTCATTTCTTGCTGATGTTGTGTTTGGTTGTTATGGCAGGATTCAAAGTGGGTGGAGGAGAAGCAGTACTTGCTCAGGACCAACCAGGAACTTCATGAGAAGGTACATTGCATTAGCCTATACACACTGTTAATGCATCACTTTATTAGGACCATTGATACTGAATCATGATCAGTGTTGGGTAACGGCATTTACAACTAAAATGCACTTGTAGTTATTAGATACAGTAAAATGTCAGATTTATTTGTTAGTCCTTACACCAAGTTAATTTAGTTAATAAGTCAGTTAATTTGCAAATAAATCATTTCAAAGAAATTTGAATTATGGTCATTTTAATGATCATTTATTTTATCTGGTAAATATTTTTTTTTATGTATTTTTACTTTGGCCCTGGCTTCTTGTCATTTTACAAAAGTGGCCCCCTGGCAAAACAAGTTGAGGATCCCTGCCATAGGCTGTGTCTGTCCTCTGCCTCAAATACAAAAAAGTCAACTGAGAGTTTCCTCTGGTGACAGGTGCAGGCAGTGGTACTTCTTGCAGTGGTGAAAATGCAGTTACATGCTAACAGTAATGGATTGCTTATTTGGAAATGTAATTAGATAATGAGTACTTGAATTGCAAAGCTGCCATGTTACATGACTTGTTATGACAAAAAAATTAATCTGAGTACTCTAAGAAGTTAGTTAGTAGGGCATTACCCCTAACACTGATCTTCATACTATATCATTGCAGACTGAAACGTGGTATGCTGATACAGTACCATAATATTGCATATTCTCTGTACTGATATTAAACAATACTTTTTTAATATTTAAGGCATATGAAGATTTGCTGCAAAATATTTTGTTCTGCTGCAATTTTTTTTAATTTAACAAAAGAGCCAAACATCTAAACACAAGCAGTTAAGAACTTTGGCTAAATAAAATCCAGTCTTAAATAAGTAAAGTTGCAGTTTAAATCAGATTATTCATAATGCATTGTAAAATACGCCAAGCCACGGAACTTGTATAACAAATATGTGCATATCTGTATGTGTGTCTGTGTCTGTAGATGTGTGCATTGCAGCAGACAGAGTCGCGGCTGCAGGCTGAGGTTCAGGATGCTCGGGATCAGAATGAACTGCTGGAATTCAGGGTTCTGGAACTGGAAGTAAGAGACTGTACCAACGTCAAACTGTCACCAGGAGGTGACAACAACAATATCAGTTCCAGACGCAAGACCTACATACAGTGACACACCAGACAGACAGATGCACATGCATATACTGTTCACTTATACACACTTGAGTCCTCTTCTGTATACATCTGTGTTTTGCATGGCAGCTGTGTGCATATCTCCTCTTTTGAACTGGAATATTTTTTTTAATTAAAGAATGCTGAGATGAATATAATTTTTAATTGAATAAAAATGTATTTAAGTTCACCATTCAATCCCATCTTTATTCATTTTGTCTCTATTTTTTGCATGCATGTCCTACATTTTGTTTACATTTTCCATAAGATTAAAGCTTATGTCCTTGGATAATTAAGAATAAAATAGTGTAGTGAAATTTTGGGATTTCTAATGTTTGTCTGCTAAGTCATTTTTCTTTGATATTAAAGTTAGAAATATAGATATGTCTAATGAGGTTAGGCCACTGACCCAGAGGTTTAAAGGCATGTAGCATCTAGAATATTATTTTAATTCCCTATCCCTCATATCATTTGATATTGCATCTATTTATATAGCAGTTGTGTTTGAATGCAGACAGTGTAGCATCTGTTTTAGATCACATTCTCAGTTTTAAGTTCCAGCATGTGTTTTTAAATTCCCTATTGGTTTGGTTTGGTTTCCCATTTAAAAGTATGGGTTTCCACCTCCCTCATTTTGGCAGATCCTGACCATGTTTTCAGTGTCATGTAAGTAAACCCCTCATTCTCTCCCTTTTCACTCACATTACATTCTGTGTCTCACAGTGCACCGCCACCAGTGTCATGATGAGCTATAACATGACTGTAGGACTTGTACAAATGTTAGTTTGACTGATGTCATGATGTATGTTTTCTGTAGGAGAGGGAGCGCAGATCTCCTGCCCTCAATCTGCACATGTCTGCATTCCCTGAGAACAGCAGCAGTGCCCTGCAGATCTACTGCCATCAGGAGGGAGTCAAGGTGACAAAACACTTACACAAACCCAAACTGTTTTCCTTTAAGACTGCATGCAGTCATCAAGAAGATGTTTGATGTTTTTGACATTTTTGCAGGATGTAATCATTCCTGAACTGATGAAGAAACTGGATATCCTGGGGGATAACGGGGTGAGTTCAAACACACTGTTGGATTAAAATAAGCTCTTTTCAAGGGACAATTCACCCCAGAATCAAAAATCCATATTTTTCCTCTGTCCTGAAGTCGCATTTATCCGTTTAGATTTGTTTTGTTGTGAGGTGCAGAGTTTTGGAGATATTGGCCATAGAAATGTCTGCCTTCTCTTATAAAGTGTAATGGAAGTGAACAACACTTGGCTTATGGTGCTGAAAGCACAAAAAAAATACACACAGACCTTGTAATGAGCAGTTTCATGTTGGAACTACTTTCTTTCTAGTAGAAAGATAGTAGTTCTGTAGGACTCTAAAGTAGTCCTGGTAGACTCTACTGCAGAAAGAAAATAGTACATAAAACTGCTCACAACAAGATCTGTAGATTATCTTGACTGCTATAGGTCATGATTTTTGGAAAGAGAAACTTATATTTTTCAAATGTAGCTGAGTACCATTTAGTTCCATGATATTAGAGAGAAGGCAGACAACCCTACAGCCAGTAACCCTAAAACTCAACTCACACCAAAAGAAAATCTGGTTGGATAAATAGCACTGCTGGACATATTAAAATATATATTTGTTTTTTGGGGTGAGAGTTGTAATTTGTGATCATTCTGTTGTGCTTTCTGTAGAATCTCAGAAATGAGGAGCAGGTTGCTGTGATCCAGGCCGGGACGGTGATCTCGCTGTGTGAAAAGGTGAGTGAAAGGCCTCTCAGATATGTGTTTTCACTGGCACACAGTGGACACTTCATTTATTCCCAATGAAGCCAACACATTTGAGTTATTTTAATAAACAAATTAATACGTTAATATGGATGACAGTAGTTTAGTTATTTTAGCTTCTGAGAGAACATTAATCCCCTCATCATTTCTCTTTTGTGCCAATCTTCCCTGTACAGTGGTTGAAGCAGATAGATAGCACAGAGGCTGCTCTCACACAGAAGATGATTGACCTGGAAAATGACAAGGTGAAAAATTCATTTACTATTGTTTTGACTACATATGTGCAAAATCACTTTTCATCGTTATTATCATATACAATATTCCATTTAATTTCATGTGCAATTTATGTTCATATCTGATGCAATAGAACTTTTTATTACTGTCAGTATCACTGCCAGTATCACCTCCAGTGTCACTGCCAATACTACTTTTTTTTATTTTATTTACTTGTATTTATTTATTTATTTTTTATTATGTTACTTCTGTTGTTATTCTATTAGGGGCTGTTTTTTTATTCCTTGTACACTTCATATTTTATATTAGACTTTGTTTCAGTCATTTTGGAGCAATCCAACTCAAGAATTTCCTTTGAGATTAATAAAGTAGTAAAGTTATCTTATCTTAAAACAAGCTACTTATCTGCTTGTCTTCTTTTTTGCTCTTCTTGTGTCAAAAAGATGAAGTAGCGCTCATGGTTTCCTGATTCTTCTGAATATATTGTACTCATGTCAGTGTCATTCAGTTATGATACCACGCCCTGTATTATTTGTTATCACATCGCGTTGCAGGAGCTGTTCAGTAAGCAGAAGGGATTCCTTGAGGAGGAGCTGGACTACAGGAAACAGGCTTTGGACCAGGCCTACATGGTATGGATCCTGGGGCAGTATGGCTTGTTCCTTTACACAAAAGTCCACCTGTTAAATAGACAATATGCACTCATTTATAGTAATTACAACATTAACCAAGGTTTTGTAAAAGGCATAATGGTTCATGATAAAGTGAGTCAAGAATGCAGCGGTGAAACATTGTCATTCCAGCATGACACATAAACATTTGGAACCCCATTAAACATCATGAATACAACATGCTCCATGAAGGTAAAATTTGTCACATTGTGTTGGGATACTGCATCTTTTACCTATAAAGTCTAAATTTGTTGAACAATCTGAGCCACTGAATTGGCCGGGGTATTTGGCCTCCAGTTTATTGGCCTAATGCTCTTTTATTTTCTGAGAAGGCCAATCAATGAATTACTCTCTCTTAAATTGTAGAAAATATGAAAATGTAATGCCTTTGTTAACATCCTGTGTTACGTGTTCAAGTGGACAAATAGTGAAGTTTAAGAAAAGTTGTAGACAGATTAGGTTTAACAGGAATCAGATGTGTGTAAAACATTCTCCCCTCCCACTGACTTAAATAGGCTGTACCCAGAAAACAAAAGTTAACACTTAGGTCACTCTCCATATAATTCTAACCATTTTATTTGGTCAGTTTTGGTGTCAGTTTGTGTTTATGGTCCCTCTTTACATTGTGTGGGTTTAAAGCTTGGTTTTTACATGGTAACTTTGTTGGAACAGTCAGGCAACTGTGGAATTCAGACTGAGAATAAAAACACAGTTTGTGTTGTTAAAGTTACCATGTGAAGGTCAAGCCTAAATAACCCCTGATGTAACGTGGAACAGTGTTCCCCATACCTGCCATGGTCACAGTAGTGTGTATGTGTGTGTGTGTTTGTGTGCCTATGTCTATCCGTTTGTGTGCGTGCCTCCATGTGTGTGCTTGTGCATGCCTGTGTGTGTTTCTGCATGTGCATGTGCACGTCCATGTGTGTATGTGTGTTTGTGTACCTGTATGTGTGTATGTGGCTGGCTGTGCAGAGGATCGAGGAGCTGGAGGCCACGCTGTATAGCGCTCTGCAGCAGGAGCAGCCGGCATGCCAGGCGGTGGCCGAGTCGCTGACAGACAGGCAGAGGGAGGAGCTGAGGCTAGCCGTGGACAAGCTGCGGCGTCAGATTCTCCGGCAGAGCCGGCAGTTTGACAGTCAGATCTTACAGGAGCGCATGGAGCTCCTACAGCAGGCCCAGCAGGTAAGGCTTTAAACAAATCAAGTCAGGTTACTGAGTCCTGCCCTCTCTCAATCTGACCCCTGGTCCCTGTCTGAAACGTCTGACCCCACCAGACCTCTGGTGCCATGAAAAAGATGCAGTATCCCTGTGTGTGCAACCTCTAACTCAGTCTGTAAGTGCATATGTAGAGATGGAGGAGTGAAAAGATGACACAGAATGACTTTGTGGTTGTGTGTGTGAGTGTCTATATCATTGTGATCTGAATACCCTCCCACTCCTTCAGTATCCCTCCACTCCGCAGCCCTCACAGTAGTTTTACACCCACAGCTCCTGCAGTATATGTTAATCATTGAGTACATCGACAACCACAACATCTTCAGCTTCATTTGTACTGCTCCTTACTAACATGGTTTTTCTAATCTCTAACCATAGAACACATAAAACACGTTTTTTTTTCTAGTCATGTAATATACTAACTAATTAATTCCATTTCTGCAATAGTTTTTTGTAGGCCGCAAACTAAAAATGCAACTAACTATATGTCCATTTTATAATAAAAATCCAAAAAAATCTAGATCTCTTCTCACTTAAAAGTGCAATAAACCTGTGTCCTCTTCCCCACAGTTGGGCTTTAGTTTACACATTTTCTCAGTTGCCTGGCTGACTCAATGTTCCAGTGATTAAGACCTAAACAGTTGTTTTATTACCTTAATTAATGATGTGTTTGGATGGAGCATTCAGCATTAGCAACATCAAAGATTCTTTTGAAACAGATGGTATTAAATTAATAGGCTTGTGCTGTAGATTTAGAAGTCTGTCCAAGTTTATTTTCTATGGAATTTGTATTATCCCCTTTTAATAAGTCTAAAGATACTGCAGCAGGATAAAAGATTTGTTTCTGCGGATATGTTACTACACAGTCAATGAATAAGCTGCTCAGGTTTAAAGTCTCAAAGATGGAATAAATTTCACTATTTACTGCTAAATCTGCTCTTTGGTTGTCATGGCAGCTCATTCCTACCCAGCATAGCTACCATGGAGACAGAGGGCATGATGGGAAAGTAGGCAAAGTAGTTAGAGTATATAATAGTTGGATCACAGTCTCAGTAACTGTTTAACAACTGTTTCTTTTGGTTCAAATGTTGATGATTGTAAGACATATGGCCAAGTGGTCTTAGTTTAATTTTTGAACACATTTTGACACCTAACCACAACTCTCTTTGCCTTGCAGAGAATTAGAGAGCTGGAGGACAGGATTGACTTGCAAAAGAGACAAATAAAGGAAATAGAGGAAAAGGTACATATTCAAATTGTATCTGTTTCTTTCTAAAAAAGTATTCTGTCATGGCTAGTAGAGGAAGTGTAATTTGACTAGACAAAGATTGACAAGAGACAGTGTGAGGGAGTTTACATCTACTGTACTGATACTGTATGTGTTTTTTTTATTAACTTGTTGACTCTTTTTCTTCTCTCTTTTCTTCACCTGTTGATTAAACCCCTTGTGTTCCTTTAGTTTTTGTTCCTCTTTTTGTTTTTCTCTTTAGCATTTATTCTTTGGCCTTAATGAAAGTGACCGTGGACCCACATCAGGTAGTATCTTTATTCACTGTATCATATCTGTATTTAACACAGTCATAGTAACAACAATAATAACTAGGAAAGAATTTAAAAATGTTTCCTTTTCTTAGGTGTTAAGGTGCTGTGGAGGCAAGCGAGGACAAAACAAGACCTAATTGTTTTTTATGCATTTGTAGACAGCTCACGAAAACCCTATGGCCTTTTTGATAAATGTGCACTTTTGCAGAAGACCCTTACCTGGAATGCAAACATATTTGAAAATGTAACAAATAACCAGATATACATGAGATTAAAGTGAGATTTATTTATAAATAACATTTACTATAGAGGTTCTTGGACCTGGAACATAAAACTTTAACTCCTCTGTGAGAAGCAAACACTTGGATTTACTGAGAGAAAACTCTGAATCAGAGGACTTATTAAAGGGAGAGGAGCCTCGGCTGGAGGAATGCCCACTCGGACAATGGAAAAGCAAAGATGGAGGGGGAAGAAGAGTGAAAGTACAGCGCTGAGTGAGGGGGTGAAACAAGCTGAGTGCCAACTGGATATGGAGGATTTTGGCAAAGTCCAGTGTCTGTGGTGTTTCCAAGGAAACAACAGTGCAACTTAGTTCACAGAGAAGAAGCTGAACAAACTGGAAGCCCGTCGATGTGTTGAAGATAAACTACAGTCAGCAGAGCGCAAAGATCAGGTTATTATTTAAGTTTACTTTTAAGAGTTTACTCCTTTTTCTTTTATTTATTCTTGCAACAGCTAATTTAAAGGGGCCATATTACACTTTTTGGGTTTTCCCCTTCCTTTTAATGTGTTATATGTAAGTTTTTGCTATTTTTGTCTGCAAAGATCATGTCAATGCCATACCCTGTTACTTGGTGACATCATTATCTAACACATTTTCATAATGTGCAGCTAGTTTGGTACAGAGTATGGAATGTGCTCGGGGCCTCAAGAAGACATGAGCTAAAACTGAGTGCTTGAAACTGAGACTGAATAGGGGTGCTACAGTTATGTATGCTAAGTGTTTTTTGAACATGAAGGAATGTGAACCTATTCTAGTGGAAACCCAAAATAATATGAGGTTGGAAATTAGCTTAATATGGCCACTGCATGGGTTTTTCTCTTTTAGAATACAAGAAAACCTGTCAAAATCAGCAAGTTTTATTTTTATGCTGATTTAAACTGCTGACTTGTATGTAGTTATGCATTAGCCACACTTGCTTGATAACTTACTCATTAGGTTGAGCTTAAAGGAAAGGTTCACATGTTTCCATGTCTGTCTTAAAACAACCAGTATGATCAGGGGTAGTGATTACAGTGACCAAAGTCTGTTTCAATGCATATATGGGCATGTGAGAATTGTTGTAAGACAGACTTAAAAAAAATGTGAACCTCTAGTTTTAGTTTTTCATGGTTTCCGCAGGTCCTTAAAAAGACTCTTAATTACAATTTTGACAGGTCATAAAAATTGATTTATGATGAATTTAATATTACTTTTGTAAAGTTTCATTAGCTCCAGTTGTTGTATGGAACCAATAACCACTAATGCAAACCATCAGACTTTATTGGCGCATACCCAGCCAGTGTGTTGTGATGTTGTGTGTGCACTTACGTGGCATCTTCTCTCATAATGGAAAAAGAAAAAGAAAGCTACTTCTGGAAGTAATAAGTTAGTTAATAGTTTCTGCTAACAGTACTTCCATTTAATATGAGTAAGAAAAAGTTCAACAGCTAACAAATTTGAGGCATGCTACAACTTGTGCAAGAAAATGCTCAAAATAGGAACTTTAGGTATAAAGACATGAGGGTCCAATGGGAAGTCAGAAAATCATAAAGAATTACTTGGCAGGGAATTGTGGAACTTCGATTTCCCTTCATATCCTTTGTATTTTTTTCTAGTGTGGATGTGGTCTTTTATAATAGTATTAAAAAGGTCTTTAAAAGTCTTAAATTACCCTTGAAACCCCTGTTTTTTGGGACTGGAGGATTATCAAATGTTGTAGAAGGTGCAGGAGGGGACAGGATGATTAGGAGATGGGGAAACCTGAGAGACACCTGTACTTGACAACTTGCTACCAAGCTGTTGACATGGTGAATAATAGATGACAGTATTTTATGTGTGCGTGTGTGTGTGTGTTTGTGTGTGCATCTTTTTCTATATATGTGCCAATATATGTTTTTTTTATGGACATGTAGATAAGAAAACAAGAATCACAGAGAAGTTTAGAGAAGATGTGTAACAGTTTTGTTTTTTGATCCTCCTGACACCATCTGTTTCTGTGCCACAGGTAAAACTCAGCTCGTTGGCACAGCCTAACCAACAGAGGATCACATGACCTCATTGGACACGACGGGTACCGGAAGCAGTTCTGTTACCATGGTAACAGACTCAGTGGGAACTGATCGAGACTTGGACCTGTGTGTTCTGGGTAACAGAGTGAAGGTCCTGGAGCAGAATGAAGTTTCAGCCCTCCAGTCTGTCAACTACCTGAGGAACAGGTGAGGGACTGGGGGAGAGGGGATCCAGTGACACACACACACACACACACACACACACACACACACACACACACACACACACACACACACACACACACACACACTCACACCTGCTACTATATACTCACTTTTGGCCAAGGTAGTATCACATATCACACACACCTGACTGCACTGCACACTTGCATGTGAGCTCGCCGCTGCAAATATCTCCCCTGGTATTACTGGAAATTTTATTTGCATGTTTTCATTTTTTCTCACGTTAGGACTGAATGAAATATGTAGAATTTCTAGGTAAAATTAACAGAGGAAGTTATTAAAACGTCCAGTTTGATGTTAATATGAAGTTAATAAGATGATGTAGTGTGAGCCCGTCAGTATTTGTGTTGTGGTTTTAGGATCAGAGAATTAGAGAGGTCAGGGAGGAGTCTGCTGCTACAGCTCTATCAGCTGGCTTCTGCCTCCAGACTCCCCATCATGCAACACTCCCAGAGGCTGGACCAGAGACTCCACATGCTCAGGGAGGAGGTCAGGACCATGGTGAGTACTTTGGATCTCTGAATGCATCAGCAGACATGAATGAAAAACTGTAAAACATGAAGACTGTAATGGATGCGTGAATCTTGCAGGTTGACTTCAGTCACACAGGTTTTACCCACCAGGTCTAGGCATAAATGCTTATTCAGTCTACAAGGAATAAAAAAAAATGAAGGAAGACTTTAACTCTGAAATAACTTAAATAAAACCACAAACAATGCTACAAAAGTTATGTTAAAATGGACAAATCAACACTTTGATATACAAGTTTAAAGCAAGATGTGATTAGCAGGGTTAATTTGTCTGTGCAGAAATATTCAAAATGTAAACAATCCTGAAAAGTTGAAACTTTTTCATGGAGATACAAGTGCCTGACACAAAGTTTTTAAGTAAATTAGAGAGTAACATTTTCAATCTTTCAGACTTATGGTAATCACTGGGATACTTTTTGATTGTATTTCTTCTTTTAAGTAGGGGGGAAACTGGTTTGTTTGCTTGTGCACAATAGAAAACAAAAGAAACACTGGTCACAACAGATAACAAAGACAACTTCAACTGCAATACAAATAATAAAACACAAACTTAGGGAGCTTTCACACTGGCTGGTAAAAGTTGAACATTCATTAACCATTTGAGGAACAGAAGTGTTCATTTTGGACCTTGTTTCACATCTAACCTGTTTGGTTTTGGTAAAAATGGACCCTTGTGTTTTTCCCCAGTTGGTGCCATTAGTTTGTCTGGGGTGGTATGAAAGTTGTCAGTCACATGCTGGTGCAAACCAAACAACTTGACAGAGACCCTGGAGCTTTTCATTTGTGGCCTGAAAGCAAATGAACCAACTACAGGATTTTTGATAGGAGATGTGTGCTTTTAGCATGATTTCAAAAGATAAACTACAAATAAATCAATCTACTGATTGTGAAATCTTTTCAGGAAGTGATATTGGGCTATGTATAAACCATGTGTGTTTATGTGAATCATTTGATAACCATTCTAACACGTGTGCATGTCAGCATGGGTATATGCCATTTTTAATAGGTCAAAGTTGTTAAAATATCTGTGTTTGTAATGTATCCTACTTGGTGTACTCTGTGAATCATCACTGTACAAGACACTTGTTCTGTTTTTCATTATTCATAATAATGTGGTTGATTTGCAGTCCAATAACACTAATAATGCTTATGATCAGTTATTTCTTTGTGAGGTCTTTGTGACACCAAAGAACATAAATATACACATTCAAGTTTAAAGTTTACTTCTCTTGGCTTGGTTGTGAAAAGTCAGTGTGAAAAGAACTAAAATGCAACAATGTTTCCTTTTTTCTTTTGGTTTGGGCCAAATGAACAGAACTACAGCTGTGAAAACAGCCTGATAGTTCGAACAATACATCAGTGTAGCTCAGAAAACAATTTAGCCACCAGGGTTAGAACATGTTGTAAAGCCAGTGTTGTAACAGTGTTTAGATCACAAGGAGTTCAGGAGTTGGTTTTCCAGACTCCACTGTGATATCTCTCTTTTTAACATTTTCTCTCCATCTTTCTCTCTTTTCCTCTTCCCTCCTGCTCAGACCAAGGAGAAGGAGCGAGGAGAGCAGGTTTGGAGAGATCGCCTACAGCGCTGTCAGAGGCAGCTGAAGGCGAAAGAGGACGAGATGAGTCGCCAGTCCCAGTACTTCGAGAACTTTAAAACCCAACTCCAACACAAACTCAGCATGGCCCGGGACAGAGAGCAGAGCCTACAGAACCGGATCTATGCCTTAGAAAAGCAGCTACTGGATATGACTGTTAGCGCAGCAACTGGCATGTCAACGATCAGTGCAGTCAGAATCACCAAAGGGACAGTAACACACTGGGAAGAACAAGAGAGGCTACCTTCCATGAGAGGAGAGGGTGAAGGAGAAGAGGAGAGAAAGGAGGAGAGGAGGAGGCAATGGCAGCCAAGTGTGGGAACTGTGAGAGAAGGAGGGCGAGAGGGTGATGAGGGAAAGATACAGAAAGAGATACAAGTGGGAAGAGTCAAAGACATAAAACAGAACTCAAATGAAGCCAGATTGCAGGGCTTCATCCTGAGCCTGCAGGAGGATCTCAGGGTGCTGCTGGAGAGAGAGGAGGATGCTGTGACAGAGCGGAGGGGACTGTTGGAGCAGCTCCAGGAGGCCCAGGAGAATAGCCACTTCATGGGCTGCAAGGTGGAGGAGATGAAGGCAGAGGTGCACCAGCTGAAGTTGTCTGAAAGCTCCCTAGTGGAGGAGGTTGAAGCACTGAGAGAGGAGAACCACAGACTTCAGCAGATCATTCCAGATGGAGCTAACCAAACACCCAGTCCCTCATCAACGGTCCCTGAATCTACATTCCTGGATCCTGGAACCAGCTTGTCTTCCAACACTTGCTCACTTACCACTGCCACGGGACACTCTTCAGTAGGGAGCTCTGGAGAGGTGTGTAAAACACAATTATTGTTACTGTAACCTTTATTTAAGAGGCTTCTTGCAGGTGCTGGACATCCCTATGAACACTTGAATTTTAATTTAGTGTTTTCAAGGTTTGAAAAGTGCTTGGATTTTGGATAAAGTGCTTGAAAGTTCTTGAAACTACTTACATGCATAGTTTGCTTTCTAGATAAAGAATTATAACAAGTCAGATATTAGCTTATCCAGGTTACATAGTGATGCCAAGTCTACTTACAGACAGGTCACATTTTGAAACCTGAAACTTTGTTGTGTTTTCCTTTTTGATTTGTCACCCACCTTTAGAATTCTGTCACAAAACATAATTTTGGTTGTTCTAGCATGATAACATCAATTTTAATGTGATGAGAAAGTGAAATAATTATTTTCAGTTTATATATGTAAATATGTTACTTACCACATCTGTAAATTGCTGGAAAAAAAAAAAACTTGAACCCCAAAAATACATGAATGCTTGAATCAGACTTTGGAAAAGGTGTTGGAACACAGACTTAAGCAGGTAGAGATACAGTAAGATGAAAAAGAAAACGCAGCCAGTCATACACAAGCACATGCAGACAACACTCACACTCACAAATTTCTCTAAACCAATCCAAAATTGAAAGTTTAAATTAATCTAATCTTCTTAGATTTTCCCGTTTTATTGTCTTGTGTAGTTTGATTTATATGGATCAAGGCAATGGAAATCAGTCTCGCCAAGTTTAGTATTCACTTGTGGGGTATCAAAGTTAACCAGTACTGAGATCTCATCTGATAATCTTTAACTTGAGAGGAATGTGATATACAGAGACAGCTTTAGTAGGAGACATTTATGAACTAAAATGACAGTGTAGTGTGTAGCACTCTCCTTGTTGTGAGATCGGACCAGCCTACTTTTTTACACACTACACAGTGATAAGTACGGTATTTATCACCTGTAATGAAACACCAGACACAGAGGTTAACTGCATCAAATTGTTTCAAGGTTGAATGAGCAGCCTGACACTATAAGATATCTCACAAGCACGAGTCAAAAACTGACATGATGGTCAGTTATGCAGTGGTTTTCTTGTCCTCAAGAGAAAAACGTGCTAGTACAATATAATAAAAACACGTTTTGTTCTGTTGCTCATGTGGTTTAAAAGTAGGACTGTTATTGTATTTAAGTAAACTCCTTATAATGTTGAACAACTTCCGTTTCAGTATTGTTATATGTATGAATGTCAGGAATATATAAAATTTAATTATGGCTTCTTGAGAATAAAAGATGAGGAACATTTGAAGGAGATTATTACTTGCCTACACGTGTGAAATGTGACAAATTCTTGCATTCCTATTTTAACCTCTGATAGAACATAGTTAATTGCACAGTATGTAATTCTGACACTCTCAATCCAAACAACAGCAAATGTGGCATTTGAAGCCATAGTTAATTAGCATGGCATCATGGGAGAAAAAGGAGATATAAAGCATTGACAGGTGACCAAATGAAATGCTCTGTTGACTTGATTAAAATTAGGGATTTCTCTCAGTTTGGAGATTGTTGTAAACATTTGACATAATGTATGTGCACATCTCAACAAAATTTATAACAAAGGTCTAGTCGTTTTTAGACATTTTAATGCAAAAATATTACATATTATATTTTTAGGATAATCTGTCCAACTGCTTGATCAACAGATTATTAGTTTTGAATATGATCAGTTGTTTCCTGTGAGTCATTTCCACCAGTTTTCAATTGTAGACAGATCAAATATAATTGGTAAAAATAACAAAAGGATCAATAAATATTCAGTGCAATGTTATTATTGGATTAATGTTGTAAAATCCCTCTTGGTATTTCACAAGAAGGTATTACAGCATTAAAAGGGTGAATGTTCCCAAAGAGTGAAAGCTCTGTTGCCAGGATTTAAAATGTTACATAACCACCTCTCCTATTGTAAATGCTTATACAAGTGTATCTGAATATCAGCTATGACATGAATTTGGATTATGTTGTATTAAGTATTTTAAAATTTCATGTCTACATAAATGATTCACAACTTTTATCCCGCAACTGTGATCTCTGTGTAGGTCCATCTAACCTCAAATGAGGGAATCGCCCTGCCTCATTTATCTGCAGTTCCACCTGTTCACCACCAGGCTACAGCAGAGAGCAAACAGAGCAACAAAGAGAACCACTCCTCATTTGCCAAATCAGATACTCCACCCAAAAATGGCTTCTTTCACCACTTTGACTCCAAAAGCAGCCCCATCCTCCAGACACCTTCCTTGACTACAGAGACACTAGATGAGCTTGGGACCTGGTGCTCCGGGGGGATCCTAAACCTGGAGGAGAGCCCCAGTGAGGAATCTGATGCCCTGAGGGAAGCCTACAGGAGCTTGGGGTTTGGGGACGATCTCCAAGCACTTCAAGAACAGCGTGACCGCCTGGAGGTCGCCCTGCAGCATGCGCAGGCGCAACTGGAGATGATGGCTCAGGAGAATACTCAACTGAATTTACAACTCAAGAAAGAGAAAGAAGAAGCGGAGGCAGAGCAGGGGTCTACAGGAAGAAAGGTATGTCACAGAGGTTGCAGCAGTACCAAATGTTTTATAAAGCTTAAAGTATAACCAAATCTCACTGTCAAACTATTCCAGTACATCACTGATCAAATTCTACGTATTTGTACATTCAGATTAGCATACTACCCACAAGTGATGGAGCTGAGGATAACACCATTCTCACCCAGGATGATCTTGTCCTGGCCCTGAATCAGGAGAACCGGGCCTTGGCAGACCGGATAGAGGAGCTTCTGGCTCATGTTGAGCTCAGAGAAGAGGAGATCAAAAGGGAGGAAACACAACTGAGAAACCAAATCTCCAAGTTAGAGGTGGACAGAGTCAGGCTGGAGCAGGAGTACCAGGAACAAGGCTGTTTGATCACAGAACTCACCAAGAAGACCGAGGACGATCTCAATACCATCATGGAGCTACAGCAAAAGTTAGCACAGCATATGGAGGAATCACTGGTTGATGAGAAACTGTGTGAATCTCAGTTGCAAAGTGAATATACAGCTCCAATATTAGGATGTTTTCAACAGAACAACCTAGAAAAATGTGTGGACAGTTTGGTAGAACAGATGCTAAAAGGAGAAGAGCCACAGTCTATGTCCAGGCAACAATCAGACAGTTTGACTGCAGTTTCAGTACCTACTTCTCAACATGAAAATCAGCATGATCCATTGCAGAACAGCCTACAGAGCAGTCTGCATGTTAGCTCACTGACTGATCAAGTGTGCCAGCTGACTGAGTCGGTCCAGAGCCTCAAAACAGAACAAGAGGAACTGTCAGGCTGCATAAAGTCTCTCAGAGAGCAGCAGAGGGAAGTAGCTCTGTCAGTCCAAACACAGACAGAAGTGAAGCAGCAGTTAACTCGATCAGTTTGGGGTCTGAAGGAGGAGAAAGACAGCATCTCTCAATCTCTGGCCGGTCTCAAACAAGAGAGGGAGAAGCTTACTAGGACAGTCTGTGGGCTGAAAGATGAGAGAGACCAGTTTATAAGGTCTATGAGTGGCCTGAAAGAGGAGAAAGAACAGCTAACTAAGTCTTTATCTGGTCTTGAAAGAGAAAAGGAGAAATTGATAGAATCTCTCACGAGTGGAAAAGAAGAGAGAGATCAAATCATGCAGTCACTACAAAGTCTACAGACAGAAAGTGACCAGTTAAGCCAAACAGTGCTCCGTTTGAAACAGGAGAGAGATGAACTAACCAATTCCCTTAAGTGTCTGACAGAACAGAGAGACAAGGAACAATCTTCTTACACTTTACAGGAAGACTGTGACAAGTTGATAAAGTCAATCAGCAGTTTGAGAGAAGAAAAAGAGAGAATTGAGCTTTCAATCAGTTGTTTGAAAGAGGATGAAGAGCAGATAAAGCTACTGCTTCAGGGCCTTAGAGAGGAAAGAAACAGTCACAAAGATACTTTATCCAGCCAAATCCAAGCAGAGGGGAGGAATCAGAAGCAGCATCTACTGAATCAACATGGTGCTATTACAACAAAGAAGACTGAGACTCTTGATGGGACAGGAGAATATGCTACACAAAGATGTCCGATGAATGACCACAGACTAACCTACGTACAGGTAATAGTTCTTAAGCATCGTGGCTTATTGTGCATTATTATGTTGGATTACTGTGAACTTATGCAATATGGTTTTGATGCAAAACAGGAGCAAAGTGATCTGATGAGGGAGATTGAAGCTTTGGGAGCAGAACTAAAGAGGTCACAAGATGAACTAGACAAGAGCAATGTAAATGTAAGTTTACACAGTTTCACCTTTCTTCTTTAACATTGTGAACATTTAGGAACTGAATTTTTGTTCAATCTTTCCCTCTCTTGTTTTATATTTTCAGGTCAGCGTTACATCATCATCATCAGAGATTTCACTAACTTCATGTGGTCATGTTTATGTTTGTGGTATGTTCAGGCCGAGAGGCTACAAAGTGAACTGTGTCGATCAGAAGCCAGGAGGGAGGAGGCGGAAAGAAAGGCTGCCCAAGCAGCAGACAAGGTGATAAGGCTCACAGATGCAGCTGATCAGATGGAAGAAACCGGAAAGGAAAATGACAGCCTCATAAGCCAGGTAATTAACCAGATATACAACATGAAAATGCAATTTAAAAAAATGCGCTGTAATGTTGGCTTGACTGCTCCACCATTGGCCTCTGGTCTTCCTTTTCAGTAAATGTAAGTTATATAAAACCTTACAAAGACCTAAATATGATGTAGGAAGTTCAGTGCACTCCACCGGACTACAGACTTGTTTGGTGTTCTCAATGGTGGGATGCTCTTATATATATATATGTATATGTGTGCTGCAGAGTTGGACCAATTTTCCTCATAGTTTGGAACAAACCATAGTTTGTTACCATTATTTCATTATGTTTTCCTTCAGGTGCAAAACCTAAATAAAGACATTATTTTTCTGTCATCTCTGTCATCTCTTATTTATCTGTTCATCCTCACCAGTGTTTGTGTCTGCCACAGGTGAAGGAACTGCAGAATAAACTGACAAGTCTGGCCAGGGAGAAGACTGATGCTCTGTCACTTAAGGCACAAACAGAGGAGCAACACAACATCCTTACAGCTCAGCTTAAAGCTAAGGTAAGAATGGCAAAATATCTGTTTTTTTTTAAATTTTGTACCATAAATAAAGAATGAGTGCCTATATACGATATGCATTGGATCTCAACTATTTGGCTCTTGAATCTGAACAAAAACTGTTAAATGTGTGTGGCACAAAAACTGTTCCAATTTGCTTCTTATTTCTGATAATAATTTAAAGAAAAGTCCTAAGTCCTTGAATTTTCGTTATTTTAGCAAGACTTGTCCTCTGTGTGTTTGTGTGTGCGTGTGTGTGTGTGTGTGTATGTGTGTGTGTGTGTGTGTGTGTGTGTGTGTGTGTGTGTGTGTGTGTGTGTGTGTTTGTGTGTGTGTGTCACAGACGGTGGCCTTGGAGGAGCTAAACTCGGAGTATATCGCTCTGAAACAAGGGCAGGGCAGCAACGATGATCTGAGTACTGTTCTTGTCTCACTCAGGACACGTTACAGTGACATCAGAGCCAAGGTGGGTAACTAGCTAGCTGCGGCTTTTGCAATCTATGACAGAGAAAGCAGTTAGTTGCATGTTATAAGCTGATAATGTGTTCAGTTGCATTTTGTTTTCTCTGTAGTATGATGCACTCCTGAAAAAGAGGAGCCAGACGGATTTGGAATTGGCTCCATTAAAGGTGAGGAAAGAGAGATATAGCTTTTCATTCTTTACAGTACTGACAACTGGATGACTCTTTATGACTGTCAGGTAGCTATTGTGATGTATTAATAAAGGCTAATAAAGTTTGACTGACAGGTGTTTCATCCAATCACAGGCCAAGCTGTCTTGCCTGGTGGTGAAGTGTCAGGAGAGGAACAGCTTGCTGGTTCAGATGATGAAGGCCATGCACAGACATGGCTGTGTGGACTCCACGCTCACACAGCAGATTGAGCAGCTGCTCAGTGATGTTGCTCTGCAGGACTACACTGCTGCATTTACACCAGGGAGCAACGTAAAGACCCAGGATTATATTACAGGGTTTACACCAGGATTTATTTCAAAATTTCAAGCCTATACCAACGGATTCACACCTGATCAGACCTGCTCTACTAAACCTGGACTTGTAAATCAGCAATGCCTAAATGTATTTACACCTGAATCTGGAATGAAATGTAGAGACCTAAAAAGTGAAAAACACACATCTTTACTCACCACTGAATCCATAACAAATGATAAAGACTGCAGCACTGAAGTCATACCTGCACCAGCAGGAACACAAAAGAAAAATGCCAACTCACCTGTGCCAGTCTCACCAATGCAAGAGCATGCCAGTGTCCCGTCTTCACCATCACCTGATGTTCCAATACTTAAAGAGAGTTTGATCATCAATACAACACAGGTAAAAATACAAACAAGTTTATATTCAAATGTGCATTGAGTAGTGAAACTTAAAGGTTGTAGATTATACAGACAACAGTGGTGAGGAAAAATGTGGTCCTAAGTAATGTACTAGTGTGGGATAGAAGCTGCCAGTTGTTTCAGGCAAAATGGTATTTGTTTACCGTAATTATCACAAGTTATTACATATAATTTAATTTGAGATGAATATTTAAATGTTTAAAAATGCGAGACCAGAACACCTTTAATTGCTTGTACTTTAAATTGTATTAAAAGAAACACTATGATTTTCTCAATCCCATCACAGTTCTCTCCCTCCGCCGGTGGACCAGTCCAAGCGACCGGTGGACCTGAGAAATTTGGATTTCATCTTCCAGATATGAAAGGGAAGTCCTCTCCAGATCCAACCAGCTCGACTGGATCTTCAGCGAGTCCGAGTCCTACTCCTCTGTCCCCCTGCATGCTTGTCAGTCCGAGCAGAAGGCTGAGCAGTCCTGAGAAGATCATCAACCTGCATGAGCAATTACAGAAAACTCTAATGAGCAGCTATCAGGTACACTGAAGCTTTTTGAATGTAAAGCATTACATAGGTGCAGGTTAGTGTTGCAAGTTTGTAAAACAAATATTGAAGTCTATATAGAGCAATAATAAATATGTGCTTTGAGTTTGTCACACCATAAAAACATGTTATTAACCACCCAGGTATATTTGAATGATTTAAAAAATAGCCAGGCATATAAAATTAAGCTTCAAAATCATGAAAAAATAAGCAGCATTCTCTCCTCTGAAAAGCTGGGGGTGACTGCTGAAGGCACTGGG
This sequence comes from Lutjanus erythropterus, assembly GCF_056507025.1. Classification (NCBI taxonomy): domain Eukaryota; kingdom Metazoa; phylum Chordata; class Actinopteri; order Lutjaniformes; family Lutjanidae; genus Lutjanus; species Lutjanus erythropterus. The sequence continues at coordinate 20,963,608 of NC_139321.1, forward strand.
GGATAATAACAGCTTAGGAGTAGCTTTAGTTTTGAAATGATGGCAACATGCAAAGTATGCCGTATGTGTGCATAAAATTACACGATAACTATTGTCGAACCCGCTCTCGGCAAGTTGAATAAATCTCACTTTCTCTTCTCTCTCTTCCTCCCTTCACCCTCTCTCTCTCCCTGCCTCCTCTCTCTCTGTCTCAGTTTACATAATCCACAAGAAGCAACAAGCCTTGTAGATACATTTTTTACGGAAGCCTGTTAAAAATTACCCACCAATGTGGCTGAAAGGTTCACTAATTATTAATGCCAATGCAACATTAACACACAAGGCAACTTGCAGTCATTGGAGGGTGCATACTGCCAACGATGGCACCAGATGTCAGCGGACAGGAAGAGGAAGGAGGGGAGGGTTTGTTTAGCCTGATTCACCAGTAACAGCAAATTATTCATAAATCCCAGTTGTCTCCCATGAAATTTTGTAAAACTACCCAGTATGAAATTTTCACTGTGGACACAGGCATTGCTGGTGATTATCAGCTCTTCATCAAAGTGGCTCTGCACAAAATCAGTCCACCTTTTCTTCAGAAATTTACATAAGGAGACTGAGACTGAGACTGAGCTGTTCTGTAAATTTTGGCAAAAAGATGCATTTACTAGAAGAAGGCATAGCTAGCAATCTGTAGGCTGTAGTAAGTGTAGTAGTTCTTGAGCAGTAGAACCAAGGGAAGGGGTCATGCTAAGTTTGGCTCCAGTGTGTCATTAAGCCATGATGTGCCCAAAAAATCCTGGGCTGGTTAAACGAAATGGACTTTCACCTCGTCTTAAGCTAAGTTAGTCTTAACTTGGCATTCTGACTCCAACCTAATAGTTAAGATGGTTGCACCAACTAGGCTTAAATCTTCTGGCTAAGACCAGATCTAAATCTTACACCCAGTGAGGAGCAGGCATAAAGTCAAAATCAAGCCTTATTATTAGAGATATGCAGCCTCTAGTCACGGATGTCTTTTGTTCTGTACCATAAATGCTCAAATAGATGTGTTATTCAGCAAAAGATTAAAGCAGTACCGGTCGGAAATGAATGATATTCAATCAGACATATGAATTAAATACCATTTGCAGAATTTACAAGAATGGCCAAATAGTTAAGAATTCGTCACAGTAAATATATTATGACAAAGTTTATTCAGTTCCTTGTCACTTGTGAACTGAATTTTCAAGGGAGTCTGGGGATATTGCGGTTACTGGTTCAATGGTGAAATCAGTTGAAACAATGTGCTCACTAAGATCTGTCCATCTATTTCATCTCAACAACCATTTATGTTCTCCATTATTTCTCTCCAAGCTTCTTATTTATTATTAGTCAGCACTGGACTGCTCAGCAGTCAGCATTTTCTTGTGCTGGCTGTATAGCTCTAGTAATTTTCTTACCTCAGTGCGAGTTGAAATAGCCTTTTCTTTATCTTCAATTCTCCATAATGTTGCTGCAAGTTAGTAATGATTGGCTACAAATCAGCAAAACAACAGAATATTGGTAACGATGTATCCTAGGCAATACCCATAGTCTTGTGGGCATTCACATTGCTATGCCTGGGCGTAGTTAAGACTGGGCTTAAGTATGGTTGGTACACCCGACGTAAATACCATTCTAAAGACTGGTCTGACTTAGAAGTTAGAAGTTAGGATCAGGCATAGTAAGGGCCAGTTCATGTAGCCCACTCCAGAATATAAAAATTGTACTTTTAATGATCTAACTCCACAATTCACTACGTGCATTCACAGTCTTTTCACATGTTTTCAGCAATTATTTTCAAACATATATGATGTGTATAGAAAAAAAAAGTTCCTTTACCCTGACTTTTGTCTTATTTCTCTTCATATTAAGGCTCCAGTGAGCAGAGGAAGAGGAGAGCAGCCCAGGAAAAGTCTATCTTTCTCAGCTTCTGTGGACCTGGGTTTGCCCTCTCAGACAAAGAAGCAGAGCCTCAGTTTTAATAAACCACATGCCAACTCTCTCCCACTCACCACTGCTTCGAGCCCAGCTAAGCACACTCCTGCAGTGACAACCACACCTGTTTCCACTAATAAGTCAGCAACACTTTTTAATGCAGTCGCCTCGAGGTCTGCTCATGTTACATTCACCCCTAACATGTTTACCAACAATCACTTCAAAGCAGACATCTCTAAAACTACAATGTCTGCTCATTCTAGCTCCTTTGCACCTATGTCACCTAGCAAACCCAAATTAACCTCAAGCAGTGGCACTAATATAACAATATCCCCAAAACTGACAAAGAAAATCACTGCTGTCCCTGACAAATCTGGTGCAAAACATACACCTTCCACCTGTTCAACTCTGAGGACCACTACCTTTGTCTCTGATGTCTTAATATGTTCTGACACAAATCCAAAAACCACTGCCTCAGATACAACTGCCCCGAGCATATCAACTGCCCCCGAGACTAATCATTTCAACACGCCTTCTAAAACCAATGGTGCTGCCCCTGCGTCTGACGGGCTTATATTTGCTGCAACCTACACTCCATCTGCTCATCGCTCTCCTGAGAGGTCCAACAAGTCTGCCAGAAAGTCCACTGCTGCACTAGAAAAGACCAAGACAGCAAAAACAAAACCAGGTAATACACATATCCAGTATCTGAGATTATTTGCGACAGGGGCAGAGCACACAACTGCTTAAGAAGAAATCCTTGTTTTTATATAAAAAAAAGTTTAAATGCCTTTATTTATCTGACAATAAAAGTAGAATTTGCTGAAACTTTGCACAAGTACATGATGGGGCTTTTGTGTATAATATTGCAGTTAATGATTTTAGAATATTACTTGTTGGTTGTATACTGCTGAAATGAGATTAAACCCAGCTTAAATATGGGCCAGACTCTGTGTCTTGTACTGGAAATAATGTTGTATAAAATCCCTGCACAAATTCTTGCAGTTTGATGTTGCCTTTATTTGCCTACGTACAGTAACACACCACAGTACATGACTATAAAACTTCATTAAATCGAATCCTGTTGTCTTCATTTTTTGTGGCTGAATTTTAAAGTTAAAAGGTGAACTGTAAATGTAACCTGCCAGTTCACAAAGAAATTAGTAGATTAGTGTTTATTTATACTGTAATGTTTACAGCATTGCAAAAAAGAAAGGGGGTTGTGCTTGATTTTTCTTTTTCTGATCACCTTCAGAAGCTCCAGCTGAGGTTCGCTCTGTCGAGGTCATCAAAACAGTGGGCCAGAGCAGCCTCATGATTGGCTGGGAGAGGCCGCCACTGGACGAGCTGGGCTGCAGTAACAGCACATTTGTGTATGGATACAGGGTAGGCAGAAATAAATACAGCTGACTGGCACTTGGACTTTGATTTTGGAAGATTTATTGGTCTAAAAGCTTCTTGTACTCACTGTTTTATGTCGCCTCTCAGGTGTTTGTAGATGGAGACTTCCACAAATCTGTCATGAGCTCAGCGTGCACCAAGGTATCAGTCTCTGTCCTGATGCTTCACAGCTGTACATTATTGTATCCTGTCAAACTCGATAACAGCAATTCATGTACTGTGTTTTGTTTTTATTACAGTGTATTCTGGAGAATGTAGACCTGAATGTCCCAGTCCACATCAGTGTCCAAACACTGGGCTCTAATGGTCTCAGTTCAAAAAGTGTGCACACCATGTACAGGACTTCAGTCAGCACAGACCAACACTGACTCACAGTGTCCTGACTACAGCAAATATTGGTCAACTAGTAAGTTAACAAGTCTTTATTTATTTTTTTGCTCTGATGTGACTCAGATCTGATTTTTTTTTGTCTGAACTTTACAAATCACATGGAATCTGATCTTTTCAGTTCTGATGTGGGCAACTTTCATATGTGGTTCTAACTCAAGATACAGGTCTGATTTTGTGCAATTTGAACAGGATTTTTATGTCACTCATTGGCCTCAAGTGTCTTGCGTCCAGACTCTGCATTTACACATACCTCCATGCAGAGGTAGCAGCCATTGCTCCACAAAAAGCCACATATAAAACTTTAGCTCTCATCTGAGCAATAAATCAGAATTGAGAGCTAAGGCTTGCAGTGTGAATGTAGCTTTAGATCTATTTCCTTCATGTCATTGCCATCAAGTGGAAACCTGTCATACAGCAATTTTTCTGCACATGTAAGCAAAGACAAAGTTCTGCCTTCTTGTGCAAAAGGTAGAAGATTAAACATTTCTGTTCAATTATATTTTTTTCTATTCTATTCTTTTCTGTAAATATTTCATCATTTGTATGTGTTTTTTCATAAATTAATGTTCTCCATCACTCTTTATGTCTTTAACAACATGGTCTCTAACTTTTTTTTTCATTTCCTAGAAAGTAATTGTTTTGGACATAGAAGGTGTCTACCCAAAAGTGACAATGTTTAATTTAAATTTATAAGTTTTTAAAGTTTTATTATTTTGTCACTGTCTCTGTAGGATTGTGGCAACTTCTTGGTGAAAACCTTCACTGCCAGAGGTTTGAATGGTAAGTTCTATGCATCTTTGTTTGCGTTTATGTATCAGTATACACAAAATATAGTTGAATATTTTCATTTTGTCATTTGTGTTTCATTTTGTTGCTTACGTGAAATGGTGTTCACCTTGTGATGCAAAACAAATTCCAGATAAATGTGACATTCTAATGGCAAAAGAATACTTCCACTTGTGTGACGATCTATTTTTTCCCTTCGTCCTGCGTGTCCGCCCTTCAGTGCACAGCCATCTATAGCTGCAGCCCTCTGAGGGACCCTCCTAACCTCCACCTTTGCAGACAATGAGGGCGACACTGTCACACTGCTGGGATACCCTCAGGCTCAGGTCAACCAATCAGAAAAACTCTTGTCACGTTGTCATTTCCAGCCTATGAACACGTAGTGACCTGTGGCCGGCCGCTAAACCTCAAAATGATTAACTGAAGATGTCAAACAAAATACCTGTCAGATTCCTGAGAGTCAATCTGCATGTACAAGCAGGTTGTCGGAAGATCTTCCTGTTGCTGGATTCACCTTTTGAATGGACGTTGGGAGTGTTTGCCAGGTGAGAGGCCAGATTGGCTGCCAATCAAACAAATCCTGACAAACTGATCAAAAGTGTTACTTCACTGCAGACTATATGAAGCCAAGATCAATCACATCGTCAAAAGCTGCCTGTGACACAAACATTTACTAACGTTGTTCAACCGAGACGGAACGTGTTGGAGGGATGTCTGCATCTGCTGCACATTTAAACACTGTGTTAAACACTGAGAGATCACGTGTCGTATGGCTTCACCTGCCTCTCTGGACCCTGTGATATGAAGAGCTGGCTGTAAAGGGACTTTTCACTGTATGAAAACTGTATAATGTGCCGATGCAACATTGCACCCTGAGGTCATCTTACTTGATTTATACACATGAAGCCAAATATGAGAAAAGATGATTCACTCCAAAGACTTATCTGTTTCCTTCTCCTCACTACTCTGCGGGGTTACTTTAAACACAGAAGCCAGGTGTTATTTTAAGTTCCTAAATTTGCACACAGTCATTATTGATATCTATTTAAAAAAAAGAGATTATCACTGATATTTTTTTGTAAAGATTATTATAAAAATATGCCAATGTACCACATACTGTATGTCTTTTTGTATGAGTGACACTGTTTTCATATCTAACAGATGTTATGTTTGCACGCTCACTTTTTTTTTTTTAATAAATGTTCACAACACACAATATGATGTTCTTTTGCTACTCACTGTATGTATGAGTGTAGAGTGATCATGGTGCAGCAAAGGTATTTTTCTATCAGTAATTGAAACTAATGATTTCTCATTGTTTCGTTCTGACTGTACAGAGAATAAATGTTTATATGATATGAACTGTCACTCCAGTGTCTGTGTGTGTGTTTGTATGTAAACTCAGGGTTACAGGGTCTCTGTGGGTCCTTAAAAAGTCAAAAATCCAATAACAGGAATTTTAAGCCTTAAAATATCTTAATTTAAAACTTATATAGGAAAAGTTCTTAAAAATTAATGACGTGCCTCACATGTTGTGGGGAAAAGATTGTTTTAATGACACTGAGACAATTACAAAATGACACCAACACTGAACCAAAAAAACAATTCAAATTATGCATCATTCTGAAACTTCACGAGCAAGAGACTGTGAAATACCTCCACCTCGGAAACCATCAGCAAAAGTGCAGGTGAGGCTGACACAAATAACATCAGCCACACTGCTGATTTAGCAGCTGAAGGTAAGTGCAACGAAGAGAGTGCGCAAAATTATTCAATGCAATATATGTAGTAGGAGGTTCCTGCTCTGTCTCCGCTTTCTGCCTAAGAAAGACCCCTGATCTAGACCGTCCTCTCGAAAGAAACTAGATAGTAATAAATGTAGGAATGTTATCTTTTTTTCCACCAGAGGAAGACTTCATCAAACTGCTCACAACAAGTCTGTTGATTATCTTGTCTAAGTCGAGTGCCATCTTGTTTCATCATATTGAATAGAAGGCAGACTCAGACCAAGACAATCTAGATGGATAAATAGCACGATAGACCAAAGAAAAATATTTTGATTATGGTGTGAACTGTCTCTTTAAACTTGCCATGTAGATAATGAATTATAGAACTCACCTTTTATTCAACCACACCTGTTTATTCAACTTAAACACATCCCATTAATGAACACTAGATGGCAGCCATTCCTGGATGACTCTGTGGGCAGTACTGTCTGTGTGTGTGTGTGTGTGTGTGTGTGTGTGTGTGTGTGTGTGTGTGTGTGTGTGTGTGTGTGTGTGTGTGTGTGTGAGAGAGAGTGTGTGAGTCCTACATCTGACATGTGCTTTCACTAGAGATTTAGTGAAGTGGATGATGCTGACGTGCATACAAAGAGCTTCTCAAGTAGCCTAACATCTTAGTGTCTGCACTCCCATTCAATACAGACTAGGCACAACACCAAAAAGTGAGAGGAGGAGAAGAAGAAGAAGAAGCATCAGCAGCTTTAAAAAAGGGAGCTTAATAATCACCTGCAGTGCTCAGCAGCTTTGGGAACTCCTCTGAGGACGTCATCGCTCGTGCTCAGCAGAAAGAGTACCAGGTGGAGGAGAAAGAGTGTGTGTTTGTGTGTGCATCTTTGTGTGATAAGGTCTAAGTGTTCAGGAGTAAGATGTCTCAGCTGTGAGCTTTTAACATTTTGTTCTGCTCCTGTTCCTCTTTTCCTGGCTCTGTTACCACAACATGTTTTTTTTTGCAGTGATGGCATGTAACTAAGTACATTTACTCAAGTACTGCTTTTATAAGGAGAGCTCACAATTTTTCATGTGACTGTTCAGTCAGTGTTGATGTTAAATGTAGTCAATTGAAGCAATTAAGTGTGTGCTGTATTGACCTAGAAAGCTGAGCTCTCCTGCTGCAAAATCTGGTGTTCTTCATGGATCCATCCAGTGATGTCACGATGATGTCACAGCAGTGTAGTTGGTATTAAGGAAGAAGTACACACCATTTGAGCTTGGATTTCTAGGCTCAATCCCAAACCAGCCCCTACGCACTCGCCCTAACCACTCTTGCTCTGTTTGTGTGTTCAGGTGGAGGGTCCGCCACATTGAGTGTCATCATAAACCAGTCAGCCTGAAGGGTGGGTGGGTTATAGAGCCCTCCAACTGCTCCAACAAAATGTTGAAGAAAACAGATGTGGCCAAAGAGCCATGAGAAAAAGTTTTTATTTATGTAATTAATCACTTTAGTCACTATGTCATGGATGTAATGAGTGTGCCTGTCATCGCCACTTTGTCAGTGCTGTTTATAAGATCATTGTTTTAAGATTTATTCAATTACAATATCCATCATGATGAGTGTTCCTGTTTCCACCAGAGAGAGGTGGAGACTTCCCAAATCTTGCCAGTGTATTTACACCCTCCCTCTTATTTAAGTGACTCCGCAACTGCAGGTGTGACTCCACAGCAAGTCCTTCTCGCCACTGAGTGGGAGTTTGTAGGGGCAGTTTGGGATTGAGCCATGGTCTCTGGGTAGTCAGGGTGCATGCTGATGAGTATTTTTGTTACCTCACGCTATACTTGGTCCAACAAAATAGTAGCTATAGGCTGTGTGCTGGTGATACACAGCAACATCTGAGTGGGCATCAGAAGTCGTGTATCCTGGTACATGTAGGTACTGCCGGCGCAGCTCCACAAGCAGGAGAAATCAGTTTTCTTGGTCAGTGTAACACACACTGAGGACTTTATTGCTTCATTTGCAACAGCATTTACCATCAACCCTGACTGGACATCCACATGAAAAGTGGGGAACTTTCCCTTTAGGTAAAATAAGAGATTCTTTGTCATTTACTTGAGTATGTCCATTTTAAGTTCCTACACACTACGAGTGTAGAAAATATTTTGCACTGTTATAAATTAAGTATTTGAAGACTTCTTCCACCCTTTGCATGTGAACAAACACAACAACAAAAAAAATTCCCATACTACAGATGAGTAAAGAAATGGTTAGAGATGTAAGCCCTATGGTACATCTACTCCAGGATTCTATTACAGTAAATTGATTATATTGTATATTAATCACAAAATCTCATCTGTTTCATATTTTTCTTTGGTCTTAACAAAACATTCTCAATAAAGAATGCCTAGTTTGAAAATTCACCTTACTGATATGGTGTGCATGGCCTTTAAGTTTAGTTTGCATCAGTGGTGGGGAAGTATTCATCATTTACTTAAGTAAAAGTACTAATACCACACTGTAGAAATACACTTACTTTGTTACTTGTTAAAAGTAACTTCCCTGTTAAAAGTATGGAAGTACAATTTGCTTAAAATATTGAAAGTAAAAGTACTAGTTGTTCAACACAGAAAAATTTGACTGTGACTGTTGAACTATATCATTGTTTTATTATTAGTCATGTGTTAAAATAAAAGCAGGGTTGTACTGTTGTTTAATATTTTTACATATAAAATTCCTTAAAAATTGTTTTCAAAATAGTTGTCAGTTTTCTTTGACTTGACTTATCCTTTCAGCTCTACTTGTATAAACTGTTGAGTAGTTTAATTTTTTAACAAAATACGGTATTCTATAAGCTCTTTGTGTGTTTTGAATGCAAAAATCTTAATTTGTAAAGTAGGTAGTTACTAAAGCTGTCACGTAAAAAGAAAAGTACAATATTGCCCTCGGAGATGTAGTGGAGTAGAAGTAGAAAGTGTCACAAAAAGAAAAGAATAAAGTAAAGTACCTTAAATTTTCACTTAAGTACAGTACTTAACTGAATGCACTAAGCTACATTCCATTACTGGTTTGCATGCATCAAAAATAACATCACTTCATTTGTGAGAAAGAATAGAGTTCTTTGCGCTGTCTGCATGTTGGTTTGTAAGTGGACTAAGTTTTCAGTGAACTGGTGGTCTACTCTAGTCCTGCACTGCACCAGCTAAAGAGGCTTCGATTAAAAACTGCGCTGCAGCTGCTTGACACAACTGAATCAGCGTAAAGAAGCTGGACCCTGTGGACTCTCATTACACTCTCCAGGGAGACTCACCTCCATTATTAACACACATATGATGCACATGTCTCAGTAAATCCGTGTGTGCATAACGTCTTGTTTACTTGAGTTAATGACCTCGGTGTTAATTAATTTTCCGTGCTGGATGTTAATGATGCCAAGCTCAGCTCTGACTCCTCACATGTAGGCCAACATGAGAGTTAGAGACTGATGGAGGAGAGGGATAAAAAGGAAGTGTGTATGCATCACTTGTCACAGGAGTGTCAGTGACAACGACAGCTGGGCTCAAGCTTCCTTCCTGCAAGAATATTCTGTTGTGATGCTTAAAGACACTTCTGGAGCTTTCTTTATGTGTGTGCGTCTCTGCATATGTGGCTGTGAGTGTATCATCACTGCAGGGGATAGCTCCTTCTCACAGGAGTGTGCGTGTGTGTGTGTGTGCAGACAGACAGTTGTCATCAGCATGGTGTCTCTAAGAGGAGGTGGGGGGGCTTCATTGGAAAAGGAGCGGCAGATGAGAAAGAGGAGAGGAGGGATGGTGTGTTGTGGTTTTAATTTCACCCAGAGGGGACATTGTCACTCCGTCACTGCCACTGACACCTTGAGCGTCCTGGGGCTTGAGTGGGGTGGCGTTCTGGAGTCGACTTCCAGACCTCCAGGGTGCCAGCTTGCTGCTCACGCCCAGAGATGAGCTCTAAAAGTGGGTTTGTGTCTGGGCAGATGGGTCTTGATGCTGGAAGGTGGTTGTGTTTTGATTTGTTGTGGTTGTGATACTATCCCTGCTGTGTGTGTATGTGCGTGTCACTGCAGGCCTGTGTGTGAGCTTGCATGGATATTGTCATATTATGCAAACACATTCATACATGCTAAAAATGTTATCACATGAAAATTGCCAACTGCTGAGATCTTCCGATTTTTGTATGCATACAGTTTGTAATGCCTCCTTTTATTCTCACCATAAAAGTAGAAGTACTGACTCAACTTCTTTACTCAAGTAAAATAGAAAAAGATCAGACTGAAATGTACTAAAATTAGAAAAATTTAAAAAGTGGCTCTCTGAAGCTGTTTCTGTGCAAAGCTAAATGAACCTCACCCTTTGTTTGTTTTAGTTTTTTTGTCATGTTATGTCTTTTGTTTTAATCTTGTTTGGTCTTTTACATCATTTTCATTTTGTTAGATTTTTACGTTGTTTTTCTCAAAACTTTTATGTTGTTTTCAACTTGTTTCTTCCTAGACGTTTTCGTCTTGTTATGTCTTTTATAGTCGTTTATGTTGTTTTCGTCTTATGTTTTTGTCTTGTTTTTGTTAGGCCTGTGAGTTATTTTTGTATTATTAACATCTCAAGTCATTTTTGTCTTGTTTCATCTTTAACGTTGTTTTTGTCTTGTTATGTCTTTTTTGTTGTTACACTGTTCTCATCTTGTTATGTCTTTCACATCTTTTGTCAGGTCTTGTTTATTTTTGCCATTTTGCATCTTATTGTCTTATTATGTCTTATTACATCTTATTACTTGTTGTTACATGTTTTACTTGTTATACCTTGTACATCCTTCTTGTCTTCTTAGGTCTTTTTGCATCGTTTTTGTCTTTTATGTCTTTTAATTAATTTTCATCTTGTTTCATCTTTAACATCATTTTTGTCTCGTTATGTCTTTTGCGTCCTGTCTTTTTTTGTCTTTTTGTTGTTTTTGTCTTGTTATGTCCTCTACATTTCCTTTTGTTGTCTTCGACTTGTGTCTTTTACAACATTTTTGTCTTGTTCCATCTTTTATGTTTTGTTTTGTTTGTCAAGCCTGTTTTGAAAATGTAAGGAGTAGAAAGTATAACTCTACTTAAGCAAAGTAATGGAGTATTTGCTCTTAGTTACTTCCCACCTCTGGTGATAATAACCCTGCTGGATGTGTGTGTGTGTGTGTTTGTGTCATGTGCAGGCGTGTGTGTGAGCCGACATGGATATCGTCGTATTATGCAAACACATTCATACATGCTAAAAATGTCATCACATGAAAATTACTTGCTGCTGAGAGCTCATGCTTCTTGTACTGTATGTGCACAGATTTGGCATTTTGTATCCCCGTCTTTCTCTCCTCAGTGTTTTGATGCCTCCTTTATTCTCACCATCTCTTGTGTCTGTTGTTGTGGCCGTATCAGTCCATCTCAGTGTCAGTTATATTTAGAGGCAAAGCACTATCAGAGCGTACAGCTGGCCGCCCGTGATTCAATTCTGACAGATCTACAGCTTTCAAAGCAATCTCCTCTCTTTTTGTCTCGCTCATTTTTCTGCCTATCTCCACCCCCTCTTCTTTTTTTTCCCTCTCACCGACCTCCCTTTTCTCTTCACTCCACTCCCTCCTCTTATGCTATTTTCACCTTCATACTTCAAGCCAATCTCCCTTGTTTTTTTCCCCTCTTTGTTTGTATTGTTTGTTTATACACCTTAATCTCTCTATTTCCACTCAGTCTCTTTTTTATATAACCATCATTTTCTCCTATCATCTTTACCATTTTCTCACCCAAGTCGTTTATATTTTTCTCTTCTATTTTACCCTTCTCTTTGCTACTTTCTCAGTTCATTTTGAAGGGCCTTATTGCTGGTGCGCATCATGAAACTCCATCTCTCTTCCAGCTTCCACTCTACAGTAGCTTCCTTTCAGTTTTCTCCACATCTTTATCATCAGCAGCGCCCATCAGGTACTCTCTGTCCTACCAGGCAGAGGATCGAGAGCTCACTTTGAGTAAATCCACGTCGAAACAAACATTCAAACAACGCAACTTCTAATTTGGGAAGAGACAAGCAATTATCTGCTATTACATCCTTGAATCTGTGTGCAAACGCAGCTCTAATCTCATTAATCATGAACAATGGGGGCGGTAATAGAGAAGCATGTTTATGCAAATTCCCCCACACAGTAATCTCCTTCATGCTTAATAGCCAAAACAGTGGTGGCGCCTCAGAAAACAATCCTCCCCCTTCTTTTCCTCTGCTCTTTTCCTCTGACTTGCTTTTATCTTTCTCTCTTGTTTTTCTTGCTCTCCAGCTGTTTTCTTTATCCCACCTTCCTCCTTGCCTTCATGAAGTGTGAACCAGAGCATTCGCAGTCTGTGGAAAAGTATTGATCCCAGCGCCTGCCAAACCCTCGCAGTTTGATGGCAAATAACCTCGAGACTGTGTGAGACTTTGAGTTTTACACCCCACCTCCTCTTGGCAGACTCCACAGCTCATTCCCCTTCTCCTCCATCAATTCTCTCTATTCCTTGTGTTTTTAATGCCTTTCATTTGCATTTTTATTGTTTCATTGCTCGCCTCTCTCTCTGTTCCCCCCATAGTGTCTGTTTACATCTACTTCTTCATTTCTTCTCCTCCTAACTTAACATTATTGCTGTTTTTGCTCTGTATTTTGCATTCTAGCCCTCAGTCCAGTAACCATATGTGATTCAGAACTAAATATAGCTCAGGACATTATAAGATTATGTCCCTGCATCGTCTTTCTCCTTCCTTCTCTCTCTCCTGTGCTCCTATTTCTTTCCTGGCTTTTCTTCTTTCCTTTAGTCTTGACTGTTCTCTCGAGTTATGTGCAAGTTTAAGACGATGATAGCGGCATGTAAAGCCTGGTCAGGATGGATCAGGATGGATCAGGGGGCCTTTTACAGGTCAGCAGCATTCGATCTGTTACACGATCAGTCAAAGACAACTTGATCAGGTGATCAAGTTGTCTGGAGGTGTATCGATGAGTTGAGATTGGGGTCAAAAGAATCAATGAGTAGAGGATTGTGAGATAATCAATAAATATATTAACATTTAGTGTAGTAACAGGACTTGCCCTCAGTAGCAGAGAGTTAAAGATGTTTACTCAAGCACTGTACAATCTTGAGGTAGTTTAACTTTATAGATTGTACTTACTTTGTAGACTAAAATTTCAGGTACAAAATATATGTTGTTTATTGTCATCACCTTTTAAATGGTCTTGTCCCCACATGCATGGTAATTTTTTCAGCACAAACTCAGTCACAGATATATTAAATGGATGAAATATGATGAAAAGCTCCCAGGATGCGAAATACAGGCTCATATTAAAATGCTTACAAATTACAAATCCTTAATTATAATTGCACGGAATAGAACTGTAGAACAGTTCTAGGGTATAATTATGTGCAGAAAAACAGCAGAAAAATGTAACAAATTAAAATGTCTTACTGTCTGTTTACATGTAAGGTGCTTTTGCCATCATTTTTAGACGTGTGTGATTGAAAGTCTGTGTATGCCAGCAAGTCACTGAAAATATCAATAATTCAGAATAATTCAACAGTTCATTAAGTAAGGGATAATATACAGTGAACAGGTGATTTTCAGGTAATTATTCAGGGGGATTCAACTTCACGTCAGGCTCCTACATTTCCCTGTTGGGGTTTATTTCATGATATGATCTGTTCATTGTACATTATCCTGGTTATTACATGGGCAGTCGCTAAAAAAATCAAGAATTTGACACAAAATATTAATTTAAAATTCATATAATTGGTTTTACAAATATTTTATTGCTCCTTCAGAGTTTCTATAGCAAGGCTAATGTAATTAACCAATCAAAATCGAGTATATAAGAAAGCTTGTCTCTACATGCGGAACAAATTAACTTGTGTTACTGTAAATAAAACATGCCCAGTGTATTGATATGTATTTTAAGGTTTGAACTGAGAACTTATGCTTGTCACAGACTATTTTCCTTTGTTTTATTATTATGTTTACTTAAGTAAAGGATCTGAGGACAGTAATTACCTTACTGTTCCTGGTAAGTCTTTAAAGATTAATATGATATAATATGATATATGATTTATTTTTTTCAGTTTATTTTAATCAGTTCAATACATTTTCAGTCAGCTTGGGAAGAAAAGACAAAAAGTACACAAATGAAAAACAGTAGAACCCAGGGGAGGATAAACTGTACAAAACAACAACTAACATCACATTATCATTACATTAATGTTATCATATCATCATAACATTATCATTATCATTGCAGATACTGATCATAATGTGGGTTATTCAACCAGGACATATAACCTTGGTACTAAAAAAAACAAGAATAACATATTTCTAACTAATTTTAAAGTGAACGAATCATTGAATTTGATGCCAAGAGGAGAAAGTCATAAACAGGCACACAGCTCATTTTATCAGCTGATGAAGTGTATTTATGTGTTACGGGGGCTGTGGGAGGGGTTGACGGAGGAGAGTGTGTGTGTGTGTGTGTTTGCCTAGAGAGAGAAACAGAACGAGCTCAGTGTGTTTGCTCTGCATTGTGGGGAGCTGTCCATTGTCACTGGTGCTGAAAGTGGATTACTGCTTCCCCACTTAAAAGGGGGGGGGATGAATTTGATAAGCAAGAGGGAAGAAAAAAGAAGAAGAAGAAGAGAGAGAAAAGAGCTCAAGAAAAGATTGCTTCATTACTGCAATCCCAGAGGCAGACTTGCAGATTGCAACGGAAGTTTCTTGGAAACTTGGATTGTAAGAGCATCTCTAACAATCTGTTCTCTTACTTGAACAGCGAGAGTTTATTTCTTTAACACACTTCATCTCTTTCTTTCTGCACACATGCACACCTCGCTGTCAAACTAATTTGAAAACATTCAGGGGTGGGCTGGAGAAGGCAGAGGAGGTGGAGGAGGAGTGGGGGGAGGGAAAGCAGGGGGAGATCACCGTTTCTTTTTTTTTTTTCTCCCTTCAGCTCAGCAGGACGAAAAGCGACACAGTGAGAAGAGCGCACTCTCCTCCTCCTCCTGTTGGACTCATACACTCCAGAAGCACCAGAAGCAGAAGAAGAAGTTGTATTGATTGCCACTTCGATCTGAGAGTGCTGCTGCCGCTGCTGATTTGAACCTGGAAACCCCTTGTTGTCCTGCTTTGGCCCTGCTCAGCCCGCTGTGTCCCGGGTCACAGGCAGGATGACGGGGTGTGCCAAGCGCTGCAAACAGGGACTCGTGAAGTTTGCCTTGTCCCTGCACAAACTGGTCACTGGGACTCTCATTAAAGGTAAGTGCTCAGATGTTTTTGTTTTTCTGCAAGTGCAAATTTGTCTTTACATTTCCAGCACTGAAAGTAGTGCTAAGTGTGTGTGCAGCCACTGTGTTGGGTTATTTGTAGCAGGCAAGGCCACAAATTTACATTAGTGCCACAAAAGCAGAAGTTAAAGTCCTCATCTTTCATCCTTGGCTCGTACCACTCTTTTCTTTACTCCACTCTTGTCTGCGGTTGACCTCGTTCTGCTCACTATGTTCTCCAGAGAGGGAGGAGTGAAGGAGACAGAGATGAAGGGAGTAAAGCAGCTAATAGAGAGGAGAGATAAAGTTGATATAGAGCACAGTTTGTGTGTGCGTGCTCGTGATGAATGTGAGTAATAAAAGTAGTCGGTGTGGCAACGGGGGAAGAGGAGCCATACACATGATGCCGAGAGGAAGGGGAGGGTTTGACTGATTCATTAGATGTTATTTGGAGTATGTGTGTGTGTGTGTGCAGGCATAGTTCAGCGCCTATATGTATTGTAAGTGTCCTGAGCTTTCATGTGTGTGTGTGTGTGTGTGTGTGTGTGTGCAACATCAAAGTGGTATTTTTTTTCAGTCTTATTATCCTCTTATTTTCTCTTTTTCAGACTTATTTATCTCTTATTTTTGTCCTTTTCAGTCTCATTTTCCCTCTTTTCAGTCATATTTTCTCATATTTAGTTTTATTTTCCTCTTTTTCAGTCATATTTTATCATTTTCATTCATGTTTGCCTCTTTTTCATTGTTATCTTTCTCTTATTTTCATCTTATTCATTCTTACTTTCCTCTTCCTGGGACTTCTTTAGTGGTTTTCTTGTTGAAGCAGGGAAGCGGTGCAGGGAATACTCACAAAGC